>NC_133904.1:5483219-5783219 GCF_964199755.1 Larus michahellis | reverse complement strand
AGGGCTCTCTTAATAACCTTCCATTGTTTTTGACTGCTGTATATTAAATAAGTATATTCATTTCTTCAGCAAATCTACTAGTAGATAATTTAAACCTGACTATATTTTGGATTTATATGACCTGCTCGATATCCTTTTGCCTCAAAATGCCTGGCAAGAACTATTTTTAATAAAAAAAAAAGTGCTTATAATTGAACAAGCAGGCAAATTAAAATAAAATAATTCATTTTCCACAGGAGTGTAAAATCTGGCCACAAAACAATCACTTGAAGTTGAAATTTTAAAATACTATTCTCAGAAAGTGATTTTTTAACAAGATTTTGGAGTTTTACATTTGGGTGAGAAAAAAGTGCAAACGTTAGTGATTTATTTTTCCTTCTTTTTTACTTTTTTTTTTTTCCCCCAAATTTCCTTTAGCTGCTTCAGAATTTCTAAGAATTTTCTGGCTTTTGGAAAGTGGCCAGAGGAAAGAGGACACTGTCATTTCGTCAGAATCTTAATTTTTCCAAACTAGAGGAATATATGAAAGTTTACAGAATGGACAAATGGAGAGGAATAAGAAAGCAATTAGGTGGAGCCACCTCTGTCCCTGCAAATAAACAAATGCAAACCCACCAATAAAAACAAACCAAAAAGCCAAACCACAAGCCATGTTGTTTCAAATGCTTTAAAAAGCACGCAAATGTCAAAAAGGGGAGGAGACATTTTGCGGGGTATTTTTACAGCAATAAAATGCAGGACTTAAAGTGAATTATGGTGCAAAGAATTTTGGGGAAAAAAAAATAAAATTATGAACAGTGTTCCCATTTCGCACTTTTCATAACCACTTTTTTCTTCCCTCCATCCTTCTTTCCTTGCACCTCTTTCTCTTTGTACTGATTCTAATGATAGTGGTGTTTAGTTTTACAGGATCAGATATACCACAATTTCACCAGTTTATACTGGGACGCTGAGCAGGCCTCCAGCGTTTCATGCCCTGGGGCAGCTCCTATCACAGAGCACTTTCCAGGACAGCATCAGGATGGGTGAGAGGCAGGAGACGGAGCTAGGAGTAGGTCCAGTTTTTGCCCTCATCCCAAAAATTGGCACAGCTGGAAATGAATGCCGATAATAATTTTTTGGCAGCCTCAGCGTCACGTGTAAGTCATATTTGCTAGATGTCGGCACCGATCTCCGCACCAGCTGAGAGGTGAGTTAGGCTCTGTAAATTCCCTGTTTTCCCTAGAAAACAAAAATGGAGAAAATTCTTGGATTGGTGATTGTGAGTGAGGAACAATTGCCGTGACTCTTTCATAAGAATCCTCATGGAAGCCACCAGCAGGACAACTCAAGTCACAATTTGACTAATGGGGAGCGGGTGCCTTTTATAGTCCTTAATCCCATTGTCTGCCAGGTTTGGCAGAAAAGGAGAAGTCGCCATCTCAGCCTGCGCCCTCGACATGGGCGCACTGAGACAGCATCGCCAGGTGCACGTGTCACCGGCTAATATTCATCTGCCACCGATTCCCCTGGATCAGACTAAAATTATCGTTCGTTATATTTTGAATACGCCATTTATTAAAGTCATTCACGCTTCTGGGCTGGTAATTTCCTGAGTTCTTGTTAGGAATATATTTTTTTTGGAGTCATTTTGCATCACTTGCAATTTCTGACGCATTCAAATCTTACATTAGGTCCCCAGAGCAAAACCTCCCTGTTGATAGACCTCATCTGACAGCAATCTTGGGAGGGAGCTTTGAAATTCAGGCGCCCGTTTTGAACGCTGGAAAAAGCTGCCCAAGAGATAAGAAAAGAGGAGATAACCGGTAGTTCTCTTAAAAGTGTTTTATGTCGCCCTGAAAATCTCTTGAATATCTTATAAAAGAAAAAAAAGAAAAACATGGCAGGAATCAATTCAACTTAAATACCACAGAAAACATTTTCTAGATAAATCCAAGTGCCTGTTAGATATATTCGAGCTGCACACCTCAAATGAATTTTTCCAGTGCATGTTTTTCACTATATGCGTGGGTATGAAATGCTCCATAGATACTCCTGTCATCTTCCACTATCACATTGCAAATATGTTTATGCTTCAGACTTACTGCCTTTTCCTACGGTGAAAATAAATAGCGAATGTTCTTTTCTACTCACCATGTTATGTGTTTTAGAAACTTCCAGAAATAAGTCAGAACAGCAATATTTATGTAGTTAGGCCTGGCATATTTGTGTATATTAGGTAAACATGGTTATTTGGAACCAAGCTGTGCCTGTATGGTTTCTTCATGCTGTTTTGTTGTCTAGAGGCACAACGAGGCCAATTTTTTAGAAGAAAAATGTGCCATATAATTGCCACTTTGTGATGCATTCAGCTAAAATTATGGAAAAAAAAAAAGAAACTCAGTTCCCCCTTTGATGCATTGTGCTCTTGTTCCACTCGAGCTTTTACGAGCTTTCCAATGCAACTGTCCTGCTCAGTAAGAGAAAATACCTGAATTACATACACAAGTGCACGCAGATACACACATACACGCATACTGATAAGGTTTGTCTAACCCCTGACTTGAGCACGCATTTCAAAAATTGCCACGGAGAAAAGGATATATTTGTTTGAAGGGGAAGAAAAGCGACGCGGTTAAGAAAGGCGCAAGCTGACATGGTAAATAAAAGCAACACAAGTGAAGGCACAATTGGAGCAGGAAATATTTGGGAGATGTGATTCAGCACTTAGGCTGGGAGATTATGTTTAACATGAAGAATGGAAAATGTTAGGCAGCTCCTCCTGCTGTATATTCATTCTAATATGTCAAATGGAAAAATGAGTGACCTAGCTCATTTGAGACCAATGCCACAAAGGGAAATACCGTCTAGTTGCAAGTTTTCACGTATTGCCATTAAAACTGTGTGGAAACTAAAGGACAGAATTATTGGTGCAGTAAATCACTCAATAGATCCACACAATATTCTGTGGCACCAGGATGATTTTTAAAAAGGATGCAATTACGTTTTCTGTAGGGATGTTCGTCAGGACAAAGATGACCCTTTGGAAAACACCTAGTATGGGGTTTTTCTGACATTGTCACAACAGAAACACAATAGCAAGTGCCTCTTTTCACTGCCTGTAGACTATTTATGCAAGAAGAAAATAGGAGTAAGGCAAGGATATTTATGTTTAACATGAAAGAAAAGCCTGGTTCAGGCCAGCACACAGGAAAAATTGCTGAAAATCTGTTCATCGCGGAGAGGTTATCTCTGTAATGCTGCCAAAAGCAGCAAGCCATTGTGTTACCTGTGATGTGATTGCCGCCTGGGTGAAGGGATGGAGTTACCTTGCTCACACCAGTATTTCTGTAAAAACAGTTTGTGCATTTGTGGTGGTTTCTCCTTCTCAGTTTTTCTGGCTTCTTCACCATTCTCCCTTGCAGATCAGATACTGGGAAACGCGTTCAGCATATCTATAGTCTTCCCCAAAATGGCACAGGATGCATTTTCTTCCTGCAGCAGGTTCAGAGTTGGAAGATAACCGGTACCTATGGACTAAAAATTAAGGAACTGTGTGTAAATCTGGAATTTAAATTTAATTCAGTTTTTGACATTTTGTTTCTTTCCACTTTGGGTTGAAAATGCAGAATTTCAAATATTTTGAAAAAACGGATGCCTTGAAAATATTTAGCTTTCAAGGCATCGACATAACCATTTCATGATAAATGCTGAAACCAGACTTTCTGTACTGAAAACATCATTTTAATGCTTTGTGTTGAAAACCAAAATATTCTTTTAATTAAATGTATTTGAAAATTCCTTGTTGAAATTGTAACGCTTTAGTTTCATAATTTTTGAAAATTTTCATACAGATATATTGATACAGCTTCATCTTGTTCCACTGTTCAAGGAAAAGAAATCTCTGCATGTGGCAACACATGCCAGAGGATATGTAATTTAAACCCAAAATATTAACATTTAATCAGAACGCTGAAGTCAAAGTGAAAGAGGAACATCTGATGGCTGATACATAAATAAGAATAAAATGAAGCGAGACTCCATTTTATAACCAGTCATCAGCACTCTAGTCAGAGCTGGTAAAACTTGCAAGCTGTTTCAGCTGAAACGAAATGACATTCCTCCCATGACTTTTTTCTGAAATTTTGCAGTAAGTTACACTAATTTAATTTCATATGAAAATGAAATTCCCCTGAGTCCAGAACGCAGCTCAAAGCACATCCTCATCTCTTGTCACAAGATGTCCAAGTTACAAATTATGTAGACATGAAAAACCATCACGCTAGTTCTAGTTTCAACAACTGGAAATTTCTCCTGATGGCTGGACTCTGACCACAAAGAAATATGTCAATACACCTTTCTACTGAAAGAATCAATCTTTCATAAACAGACACTTTTTTCCTTCTCTAATTACCTTTTCCAAATGTGAGAAATAAGAATCCTTTCGACTCCTTGCCATTGGACAGAAGCGGTAGGCATGTTTTATTTTTGTAGGGAGGATGGCTTGAGCTGTCTGCCAGTAGTTTCACAACCCACTTTAGATCAGCCACATCAAGGAAAACTTATGTTCAAATTATTTTTCATATTTCAAGAGACAAGGTTTACGATACCTCTTGTTCACAGGTGGTCAGTTCAAGGACTCATTAGAAGTTATACAAGTTTCCTATTGATAAATATGTGGAAATTATAGTCAAACTGTCTTAAGAAGTCACAACCATTAAAGAACATGTGCCGCATTAAAGGGAAATAACAAATTATTATTTAATGAGACGACTAGTCTTGCTATTGTTGCTTTATTTTCAAGTAACACTGAAATAGGCTCCCTGGTGTTTGTAGTTTCTGGCTATCTTTTTTTTCTCCTCATTATTAATTCTTTTTTTCTGCATGCTAATCAGCCAAAGTGCTATGTGTTTGGAAGACTGATTTTTATACTTCATTCCCTTTGGATTTAAGGGTTACTCGTAGGCCTAGCCAAAGACTTAGGCAGTAGGCAAAGGCAACGGCACACCCCATGACCACCACAACACACCCTCACATGCGGAGTTTATGTGACTGTTACACCTCCAGGTTAAAGTTCATGGGGGATTTCCATAAATCCAATGGGTAATGCGCCAAATAAGATTAGAGAAGACTTCACATTATTGCACAGTCCAATGAAAATATCATCTGCTAAGCTCCTTCTGGTGGCGACTGGAAGTAGGTAGCTAATACTGGCAGGTGTTTGTCTCAGGGGCAAAGAGATGGCAGGTGCACCTGCTTACGCCCCTGCAGAAAGTGGGAGCAGCTATCGTAACTTCACCTCCGGCAATGTCTTCAGTAAAAATGCAGTTTTTAAGAGCTGAAATTCTGATCGTTGCCCTGTTGTGTCATAGTCTTTTCTCTACTTTTGATTACATTATGTTTAATCTCACCCTGGTTTACGTTCCCAAATGTATCTTTATTCAGAATTCTGTTTAAATTTATCTAACTGTACTTTCATATGCTACGTAATTCCTAACATTATATTTTCACATGCAGAATCGCATTAACAAATGGAGCAGGTGGATTTTTGCATCTGATCTGTGCCTGTTTCGTTTATACACATATTTTTCTTTCAAACCTTGACCTGCATGAAAAGAAGAGGGAAGAGTGAATTTTGATACCTACATCCTGGCGCTTACACAATAATCATTCAATATGTTTGTATTGGAGAATAAAGCAAAATGAATTTTTTTTGTTCCATGAGGCAATAGTAGAGGAAGCCTTAAAGGGGCAGGTGCATTTGCATTCTGTATTTGTCTCCTTCATAAATGCGGTTAACTAATTGCCTCTCCTTTCATCAGTTCTCAATCCTTTGTCCCTGAACACAAGCAGAATCAGATTCTGATACCATCACTGAACTTGATGAGCACCTGACTCCATTAGTCATCCTCTTGAACTCAATGGTCCAGGTTCTCAAATGGTACCAATCAGCGTAGCCCATTCCCATAATCAAAAGAGCTAACCTAAGGAGATGATTTGTGGAATAAGGTCCTACATGGTGAGAGTAAGGAAATCTGAATCATAATGTTACAAAATTCTACGACGTATCTTCATCCATAAAGCCTTTAAAAAAGTGAAGTAGGAATAAATACTTTAGGAACAATTAGCTGTGTAATATTGTTTGATGCAACACGATCTGTAGTTCTGTTCAGGAGTAGAAATTAATATATATAACACACAGAAGTTTACACAATTATTCTAAATCAGTTAACCCATTTAAAGATTTTTCCAAGAACAGACAGTGACTTTTTTCAACGTGGTCATTATTCACAATTGTCGGCTAACAAACGCAATCCTTGCTGTTACTTGGGAATAACCCTAAATGTTACTTGTGATCTGTAAATTGTGAGTATTGCGTATAGTGACACTCCTGTGAGATGTATGACAGATGCAAATAAATAGTACTGTTACAGCAGCCTGTCTACATGGACCTTACCTTTATAAACTGCCATGTTTGCATAAAAAAAGGGTTTGTTTCATTGCAGAACAAACCTGGCTTCTTGCTGCCCACTGGCTGATAGCTTCTAACGGTCCCAGAAATACAGCTGCAGTAATGTTTACAAAAAGTTGCATGGAGCTGGCTGAATACAAGATCCTGTCTAGAAGTGACCAAAAGCAAAATTTTGGAGTTGCAATAAAGGAACAGAGCCCGAGCCTTAATCCTCTGATGTCGACATGGAGGAATGATGAATTTCCACAGTTGGTGTACAGAAGTGATGTCCCCAACCACGGCCTTGGCAATCGGTCAGACCTCAGAGTAAATTAATGCAGTCTACAGCTGTTCTAAATTTTACCAAAACAAAAAACATAAAAAAAAAAAAGCATGTATCCCATTTCTGGCGTGATTTTCATTTGCTTGTTCTCCTCCTGGCTCACTGCCATTTGCCTTCCAGTGACTCTGTTATAACAAGGAGGCATGGAAAACATCTCTCATCTCTACTTCCCCCAGATCTTTAACAGTACAGCGGTTGGGGAACATGTGCAGAAAGTGAGAGATCGGATTTTAGTCTCTGCAGGCTGAGGAAGAAACAGTCTTCAGAGCTCCCTTACGAAATGTCCAGAATATGGCTGTTGTCCCTGAGGCTAACGGCCAGCAGTCTCCAGCTCATACGTAGGGTACGGAGCTTCTAGGTAAGCAGCAAAGACACGGTAGCGCTCGCTCAAGTTACAGTCACGTGTCCCTGCGGTAGGGAGTCCATCCGCTCGTGTTTACAACTTACACAGTACACTACGCAATTCAACTTGCTTGACTTCTCTGGAAACACAGCTAATCCAGCACGGAGTGTTTGTAAAAGACCAACCTGATGCACGGTGAGGAAATGCTGTAAAAATAGTGTTCTGCTCTTTGCAGCTACTTCCAAAAGTACCATCCTATCAGTGAAAGTGGGAAAGGTCTGCTAAGGTGATACATCCCACACCGGCCAGAGATGTAGGTTCAAGAGGGATAGGATGAACTTTATAAAACACTTTTAATCTTTGGCCTTTAAGCAGCATAGCCAACAACAGGTTCACATCAGGATAGCGGCATTAGCCAAGACAAGTTTACAAATCCCTGAGTGTGCTTCCATCATCCTGAGCTTGAGATATCTGTCAGTCCATAGCAGATGCTGCTGTTGCCGTGCATGTGTCATGTTACTGAAACCCCTAGATAATGATTACGACCGATTATACAAGATGCCATGTTCCTTAATCATATCACTTACATTTCTGCTGAACGGCAGTGACAAGGTTTTGAAAGGAGAAGATCACAGCTGTCCAATAAAAAAAAATCAGATAAAACAGACAGTGTTTGCAGACAGAAGATTATGCTAACCTGAAAAGTAGCTTTAGTGCTGTTGATTTTTGCACTCTTCCTCACTGAGCTGAGCCCTCATTCATCCTCTCTGGCATCGCAGCTGAAATGGAGGTGACTGATGCACAAGCAGGTATAGTTCTGATTTTTTTTTTTTCACATGGCTTATTTACAATTCTCTGTTCTCCAAGTGAGCATTTGATTGTTTGGTATTTTTTTGGGGTTTGTGTTTTTTTTTTTTTCCCCTCACCAAGATTACAGGTCTCAGAGTACCAGGAACTGAATACCAGTTGCGATGCAGACAGCTGGAGTAGAGAAAATCCCCTCCTTGCCCTAGTGGTAACCCCAGCTCTAAACTGAAGACATTCCCCCCTTCGTATGCTGGCTCATTTTGGAGTCTCTCGTGTGCAGAGACTGCCAACTCTCCTGAATTAAATGCAATGCATTGCAATATGAGTTACTGCCTACTAATGACTGAGCGAAACCAGTGTATTAATTTAAGTAAAGAGTTCAAGCGGGGTTCCAGGAACGAAGAGCCGTGTGCCCTACTAACAAAGCTATCTAGTTCAGCGCACAATCTGAACTATGCAAAAGAAAGAACCTTATACTTTTAAGCAGTTATAATGCAGTACTACACCACTTATAGAGTTTTCGGTGGAAAAGTCAGATGTAATTACTGTTTGACACAAAGGGATTTTTTTTTCCTAGCTCTGCCGACGTTCTATTTTAAATAATTAAAAGTATAATTTAAAACTTAAATTGATCATTTCAATAGACCTGATCCTGTCCTCAGAGGGAGACACTTGTGTCATTGTTAAACTGTTGATCAGCCCAGTGTCACTGTTTCTCCTTCATCAGAACATGTACCATCAGATCTATAATTCTTTTGCGCTTGTGATGGCAGAGCTCCAACATGGGTGTAGTTTGACCCAGGTTAAGCAGATTTAGCTAAATGCATAAATTGTTCACATTCTGTCATGTGAACGATATAGGCCTTGAGCCAATGTTGGGAATACAACTGATAGCCCACCCAATGATGAAGGTAATGTATGTATGCAAATTTTCTTAGACTCATGTGCCTGGGCACTACTCTCTTCAACTCCTAATTGTCCAAAGGGGGTACATGGGTTAAAACCATGTCTTTGATTTTTATGAAAGTTTAGATGACTGTGCATTCTGGCATTAACATTCATAGAAAGCAAATTTGAAGGCTATGCAACTCACTGAAAGTGTGCTTCCAATTTCCTTTTGGGTTTTCTGGCCCATTTCCACTGATAAAATCATATGGAGAATAAGTCCATAAACCAACTAAGAATAAGTCAAGTGGTTTTCAAGGTATAAACCACAGACCCAACAGGATGCCAATGACCCCCAGAGGCAAGGTTCTTTCCCCTGGATTTCTTGCACCATTCCATGGAGTCTGGTTTCCTGTGCCCCCCTGTCCACTGGCAGCTTTGGTGGAGTTGTGCTATCAGAGATGTCCTCCAATACCTGTACTACCTTTTCAGACTAATTTTTATCAGTGCACAAGGGCCTGATATTTATTCACAGGCCAGAACTTTAAGAAAATAGATCTGAGCCCTGAAAGTATCATTAATTTGTGCCTTAAACTATCATTTTAAACTATTAGTTGTTGAACTAATAGTTCACCGAGTTTCAGTCTCCAGGATTTTCTGTTCTACACAAGTCATTAAAGAAACTTCTTTGGGAAATGTCCAAGTCATAATGTGAGCATCTCATTTTAAATACTAAACCTATGTTTAACCTGTGATAAACATTAAACCAATCCCTCTCATAATCAATGTTCCACATGATGGAGATTTTCTCCTTTTCCCTTTAGAATACCCTTAACTCTGGATACTGGACTTCACTAAAAATCAGGAATATGTATGTAAATTAAGATATATAGCCCTATAATTGTTGCTAAGTTATACTCTCCTAAACAAAGTAAGATGGTTGCCTAGGGTTTGCCTAAACCCCCTAAGATGACTTCCATGGCCCATATGTGACCACATGTGGTATAAATAAAATGGAAGTATAAAAGAGAGAGAGATAAACATATAATTAAAAACAGCATAACAAACACTTGTGCTCATTCATTTTAATGACTGCATGCTCCAGTTTATAGAGCAGTTGCAGATCCATGCCGTAATAGCTGTGTTGACCACATGCCATAAAATACATCAGTGTAGGCTGGGTCCAAATTATTCAATACTTGTAATAAATCTATCCCATTAACTGGATAAATATGCACAAGCAACAACTCTGGAGATAATGCTGGAAAGTGGCATGTTGTTATTTAGCAGCAATGCTAGCTAGCGGGACCTGATAAATAGTAATACTACTGCCTTTTATTAAGAAACAAACAAACAAAACAGATTAGTTTAGCTTTTAAGATCTCATAACTATGTCTTTCCTTCCGTTATCTGTAATTTGAACTGAGAAAGAGATTGTGGCCTTGAAAGCTTCAATTCTGATTACTTTTTTGTAAGCCTAATAAAAGGCATCAGTCATACCATTTATTTGTGGAAATGAAATCTTCATATATTGAAGGTCAATTTTAGTTGAACTAATATAATCAGTAAAAGTCAAGGTTCCTTTACCATTAAAATTGTCCATGCTATGCGTCTTTTGATATTCTATGCTTAACCTTGAATCATGCTGTGTATGTTGTATGAAGGGAGGATAGTGAATTCACGTTACAGTATAATGACTGAGTCATCTTGGCCTTGATTTTCAGCTGGGTAAAGCAGATATCCAACAAATACAAGACTTCTTTAAAATTATTTGAAATTAATACACTCTTGAAGTACTTCCTCTCACCTCGGAATAAGCAGCAGGTCATCGAAAGTCTACAAACAGCTTTTAGTTACAGTTTTATGAAATATTTATTATCACTCCTGAATATATTTCTTAAAGTTGAAAGATGGTTACATATAACTAGAGCAAGTATTGATATTGAGAAACGCTTTGAGGTTTGCACAGAAGAAATCACACGATAATTAAATATTTACTGCAGTCTGCGATCAAAATGCTCCCACCACTGCGGGCTGGCTGGCTCTTCCAGGCGTAGAGCCCTCCATTATCATGCCGAAAGCCGTCACGCTGGGCCAGCCGGGAGAAGAACTTGTGTAAGCAGTTCGCCGCTCGCAGTTTGAGTACGAGAAGTAGCACCTGGACTGCCCTGCTTCTGCCACCTCAGCTGAGAGGAGGGCAAACCGAGGGTACGTGGGCTGCTTTGCAAGGACTAGCGGGGCAAAGCTCGTCAGAAGATACGCTGGCTAAGGAGCTTATAGATTATGCCTTCGGAAGGTGCATTCTCCTTGGGAAAAGAGAGTGGAATAGCATTAGGCAGGAAGTTGTATTATTTTGTAAAGATGCAAAATCTGCAATCTGGGCGCCAGGGTTGAGAGCTAGAGTTCCCTTTGGATAGAGCATGCCTAAACTTGAGCTTAATTTTATTTAACATCCAAACTAATTAAACGCACATGTGCCTTCAAGCTATCTGGAGTACTGTGGAAAAGAAGCAAGTTGTCCCACTGTTTGTGATCCTCACTTAAAGTGCAGAAAAGTCATTCGCAACCCTCTGTCCCATCTAGCCCATGACGCTGTGAGGGAAACATGGATCAGAAAAGATGGTCAGAAGCTGGCTCTTGAAAGATGATGTTGCAAGTGGCTAAGGGATACTTCATCCACCTGTGACCTGAAGACAATGCACAAGCCAAAACCATGCTGGGTTCAGTTATAAAAGACTCTCGGACCTGTGCTTCACTTAGTAAACTAATCATAGTACCAAGATAGTTACTTACGGAGAAACAGATCTTTGAGATACGTTGTCTCGTGGTTTTAGTATTCAGATGAATCAGTAACAAAATCATTTCTCCAGCTAGCTGACAAGGTACTTGAAAGATAGTCCACACATTTTGTATTCATAAGGTGCTCTGCTCAGTGGATAGCTGAGGACATGATTGGTAGACAGGACTTTCTAGACCCAATTCTGGCAATGAAAATGGCAGAGCAGCTTTATGATCGTTCTGCAGCTCCGGAAGATGTAAATCTGAGTCCTCTCCTCGATTTGTTCCAAAAGCTTTCCCTCTCTCTACCTCTTCTCTTTTCAGTACAACTATAAAATAGGTATTTGATCACTTACATTGAGGAATGAAAAGGCAAAATAGCATGACACTGCCAGCTCCGGCTCAGGGCAGGGTCAAGCTGGATGGAAGCTGTGCATGAAGGACATCAACTGGAAAGCATTCGCAGGGCAGGAGCTCGTCACAAGCATGAGTACCGCCTCATTTTTAAAACAAAGGTTTAATTAAAGAATACACTCAAATTAGTTGGCTCAGAGACGTGTTAAAAGCATCACATGCAAAACTGCCAAAAGTGAGCAGCAGTGCAGGTTTGCAGCAGTGCCACGCTGCTTACTCCAGTGGAATGAGTTCTGATTTTGATCTGTGTCAATGAGATTACACCGAGGCCCACGTCTTATCTCTCTGGAACTGGATATCTGGAGATGACTTAAAAATATCTATTTTGTGTTTCTAAAGCAGTCCTGCACCAAGATAGAGTTTGAAGGATTTACCTGCTGAAAGACCTAAAGAAAAGATGTACAATGGGAAGTGAAAACTAGATATAAAAATAATCCAGGATGTACAGGCTGGAAGGGTCTTTCTATTCACGATCATTCTGTTCCAGCAAAAGCAATTTTTAACCAGTGGATTCCTTAATTTATTTTTTTTTCTTTTTTAAAAGCCATTCCTGTTCCCCCGAGAAAATTATTAACTAGAAGCAAAGGATATGTTTGGTTTGGTTTTTTTTTAATAAGTATTGATTATCCAGTTCGGAATTTTAACTTTCTTTTCAAAGTTTCAAGTTTAATGACAGGTCAGAAGAATTCTCAACTGCAAACCCCCATGCCGGCAAACAAAAGTTTCTGATGCAGAACTGAGAGGACTGTTACCGGCCACATAAAACAAACTCTTTAAAACCTTGTTTCAAAACGGTTCAAACTGATTCTTTTTTTTTTTCCCCCCGAATATCGGCACTAAACAAGAGGCAGTGTCAGGCAGTCTATAAATAGAGCAGTACAGTATGAACTTTTGAACTGTGAAATCTGGGGGATGTAATCTTCCTGCTAAACAGAGGCTTACAGCAGATATTAAATGCTCTGATAGGAACTTCGCCAGTGTTTGAAGTGTCTACTAGAGGAAGGGAAATTGTGAATTGCTGTTAGCACTGTGTGCCGGGGTGGTAGCTTTAAGGTTGTTTCAGAATCACTCAAACTAGTTGAATGAGTCGGTTTGGCGATTTTTCTGTGTGCGTGTTTGTGCATAAACATGCTGCGGCCAAACGGTTTACCAGCATTAGATGTCTAAAAAAAAAAAAAAGTCTTTGGATCCAGAACAATTAATTTAGCAGACATTGAGATGTTATGACACACTCCTTAAGCAATGGATTCCTTGGAAGGATCAGCCTGTATTACTGTTTGCATCACTTTTAGTGGAGCAATGCTGATTTTCATCAGCTGAGAGTCTGTCCCATGAGAAGTACCACCGATGAGAGTTTACAGCAATTTCCCTGGTGCTGTCGAGTTCCTGCCCTCCAGGCTTTGAGCATGCACAGGACAGTCCGCCCTTGTACACAAGAAGTAGCTGAAAAGCAACGTCACTTCCCAATATAACTGTTACGCTATAAATTAACGTTCACGTCATGGCTAAATCCTCGTAGCAGTTGTGCCGTATGAAGAAGCTGCTTTTCAGATGCGGGTGTGCAGCCTGGGCAGTGTGTGGGGAGGGGGAATGGAGACCCCTCAGCCCATGCTGGGCTCCAGGTGCTTATAAAATGGAGAGGCATGTGTAACACTTTTTTTTTTTCTGGTAGCACCCACGTGTGTTTGGAGTGTTTTAGCTGTTGATGTCTTCAAGCAACCACCACAGCCACCAGTTGGACTAGAAGCGCCCAAACTACCTGACTCCAGGAGCTGGGATTCTAAGAAAAACCACCAGCATCGTGTGGATATTCAGGAAAATCACATCGGCAGGTGGTTTTCCAGGGGCTGGAATGACCAAGGATGCTGCGACCAAACAGAAGAGGAGCAACCACAGCAAGGGGCCACAATGGGATGGAGGTGCTTCCAGATGGGGCCAACCACCACGTAAGAACACCCCCTGCCTGCTCCCACAGCTGCCATTTGGGGGAGTGTGGGGGCTTTTAGCCACAGCCCGGCCCTGCCCTACCATAAGAGGGCGGGAATGAAGGCCCCAGGTTTGGCTGCTGGTGGGGTGGGTTGTTGTGGTGCTCCCTCATGAGTGCAGGCAGCTGTGGAGCTCACCAGGGCCTCATTAGGGCTGGGGTG
Organism: Larus michahellis; assembly: GCF_964199755.1. Classification (NCBI taxonomy): domain Eukaryota; kingdom Metazoa; phylum Chordata; class Aves; order Charadriiformes; family Laridae; genus Larus; species Larus michahellis. Next base: position 5,769,072 of record NC_133904.1, on the reverse strand, counting down.
TGTTCTCCTCCCATCAGTCTCCAACGTGAGAGTCTACAAGTATTTCAGAGAAGGACACCTTCCCGCAAGGCCTGGTCTCGCCTGTGGAGAGATGCTGATCTGAGGGCAGCAGACACGTGAGTAAACTGAAGGCTACCAAGGCCTTTGGTCCCTCTCGGTTGCCTGAGGGTTTGAGTGTGCCAGGGCCATTGCTGGGGGCTCTGGGGAGGGTAGGCTGGGGGTGCTGAGGGCTTTCCCAAAGCCAACAGCACATTTGGGAGCCCCCTTTCTTGAAATATCCATTTTTTTGTTGTTGTGGAAATCACTCTGTGTGGTGGTGGGGTTTTAAACCTTAATGGCCGTCACCTAGCTGGCAGGAGTTGGGGTTGTTGGTGGTTCTTCAGGCCGCTGGTGTGGCAGAGACAAACGTCTGTGGTTTTAAGTTGGCTGTGTCTTAGTGGTGATTTCTTCACCCTCTTGTACAAGTGTTTGGGTTGTGTTTTCTGCTGGACTCTTTAAGCCTGGCTCTGTGAGTCACAGTGGTGTTTGCAGTGGCCCTGTGCTATGGAGGTGCGTGCCTTGCCCTGGCAGCGAGCGCATCTGCCACCCACACAGCTTGTGGGTTAAAATGATCGTGAGCATCTTGAAAGAGGTGTTTGTTGGTGCAGTTTCTCAAGTTGTTCCTTTGCCTTTGTAAACTGAAGCTTCTTGATAAAGGCCAGTATGAGTAAGGATCTTCACCTCATTGTATAGGTGGACCAAGAAGTGACTTCTGACTGGTACGACAGTGTCGTTTGGGTGCTGAGTTTTCTTGGTGGGCTACAAGTGGAAAACAAGCCAGATGGGACACCATCGTGCCTAAATTTATGCTTTGGAAATTAGGAGGGCCTCCATAGGCCTCTGAAATATGGCCCTGAGAACCCAACGCTGTTGTCCCCAGTGAATTTGCCATTTAAATTGCTAGAGACAGAGGTTTCACTTACTTTGCTTCTGTAGATAGACTAATATATTGATTTTTTTTTTGCTATCTTTCTTTTTAAACCTGAAGGAAAAATTCAAATAAAGCCTAATTACATCTCTCTGTTTCTGAACAGTTTTGGAAATTGCAGAGCAATCAATATTAAGTACACTTTACACCAATTTAGAGACCTATTCTGTCCAGACACGTGCTTTATAGAGCTCTGATTTTTGTGTAATTTAGGCTGAAAAGTAGGGTAATGTGGATTTTCCAATTAGCTTATGTTAAGTCAGTGTTCTTCCACCTGAATATTTTTAATAGCTTCGTTTTTAAAAGCATGCGTGTATATGTCCAAAGGAGGCGAATAAAAAGGAAGATAATCTTTTCAGAAGGATGAAAGACAAGTGGATTAATGCAGAGTTTGAGATTTTGTGAGAAATTCAGGCGCACAGGCTAGTGCTGCAGGGAGAGCTTCTACTTGTGAAACTGTCACTTGTTAATTAAGTTAATGTCTACGGTGCTCTGAAAATGTAAAGCACTATGTAAGTGCTAAGTATTATTATTAATGATGCCAATTTTGACAGGTTTACTGGAATAGGCTTTGCAGTACAATATAAGCTAATGTTTTACTGCTTTACTCATTTACAATGAAACTGTTAAAAATAAAGTGGGAATAGAAGGCCAGCAAAGGCCAACAGACTAGATGGAGTCCCTCATTTGGTGTTCTCTGCAAGCGCTGCCTGGGAATAAGGTTAAATCAAAGAGAACACGGAGCTGTCTTACCATCTTCTAGAACTCTTCAGGGAAAACCTCAGGTGTATGATGGGCCGCACCAGCTTATTGTGACTTTCAGTTGTCCTGTTAGGAGATCTGTTGGCCCTCAATAGATGTAACGGAAAGCGTTATAGCCATATGGCCAGTGTGCCCTGCCCGTTGCCTGTAGACTCATTCCTGTCACAGATGACAAAAGGGGAATGGGGTAAGATGTCAGCCCTATGTACCCTAAGAGTGCTTCCTGCTCTAAGGGAAATCCCCCCTGGCCAATTAAATGGTATTTTGGCCCTTGCCTTTCTTGCCCTAAAGGGTTGCAAAAGGAAAGAGGTGTTCCTGGTGTGGGCTGTATTGGTATTAGTGCCGCAATAGGTGCGGGAGAGCTGGTCAGTGATATATATAAAAGCACATATGCAAAAAGCGAATAAATTATCTTTCACAGTTCATTGGGTTCTAGTAGTTTGCATGTCATTTGGATACAGAAGCATAGCTGCATGGAGGTATCTGACCCAGTAAATGGAATAGTTTCCTCAACGTCTTGAGCACATTTCCTTTAATAATTGTAGGCAATGCTTTTTCTCTGAGGAAAGCTATCAAATATGACCTGTAAAGGAGACAGCCTAATCTTCAGATGTTTTTCATAGATGCTCTTTAAATTATTTTTTCATTACCAGGCTTAATTCTCTCCTGTCTCGATGGCTTCTAACTGCTGTAAGACATTGCAAAGTACAGAACGAGGACTGTAGCATTCAAAACTCGATTGCTTTTATGCAGATGTCTCTTTTTATTTGTCCCCTTTCAAACTTAAAATAATTTCCTGAGAAGTCAAGTCCAGTACATGTTCCACTAGCATGGGCAGGGCAAGGGTCTGTTTAGTTTAATGGCTGCAAGAGAAATTTATGGATTCTTTTGCAGTTTGGCTTGGTTCTGCTAATGTGTCGAGAGTGCACGCACACACACACCTACGCTCAACAGTTCCAGCCATATGAGACCAGCCACTCCACTGCTTAATTAAATTCATTTACTGGCTGGCAGACACACCACCTTTCAGTGCCATGTGGATCCTGGTTGCGCTGGGAGAACTTCAGGGCCAGTTGTTTTGTTGTGTGTTAGGGACTGACTTGTTGTATCCTCATTTAATATGAACTTTGGTGTTGTGCTGCATTAGTCAAACACTGCAAGCAGTATTGGAAGAGGGATGATGTGGTTACTTTGGGGTCCTGGGAAATTATCTCTTTCAAAAATAACAGCAGCAAGGGACGTGGGCTCTAATAAAATCATTTCCTTGCCTTTTACTGTGTCTTCAGTCAGTTACTTTAGAGTTGGAATTGATCAAAGGCTGTGAGGAACCAGACAGACTCAGTCCTTCTCATGCATCCAGGAAAGTGAAAAGTAATATTTTCCTTTTTAATATCGGACGATGATGTAGTGTTATGAGAATATTGCGCTCTTTACAAGATGAATCACTGATCTGAGTAGGAATGGCTGTCTAGAATCAATGCTTTCATCTGTCAAAACATATACTGCCCTCCTCTGCTGGCAGGTAACAAGGAACGGTGCCTTGGGTCAAAAAGCCTATCAGTTCAGCCCATTTTCTTGCCCATCAGCCACCATTCAGGTGTTAGTCACTGGGTAAAGTGGTCTTGAAGCATCTTAGGGGGCAGCTTTGCCACCCCTGTTACTCAGGCTGCAAAGTGGGGTTTTTGCCTTGGCCTCCTCTGAGCTGGCTCATCTTTTGATATCCAGATGTCTCCTGGGTCGGCTGGTTTCCTATTTACAGAGTAGCAGCACCAGGATTTGTAAACAAAGTAGGTTCACATTATCAAGGCTTTGCAGCCTATTCCCCATGCAGAAAAGAAAGCAAAGCAATGCAACAGAAATAAAAATAAGCAGTTGCTGGCATTCTGATACTGCGTGGGGAGATTTAAAAATCTAGGGGTGATGACTGGATGTTGATACTGGAACTATATTAAATATAAGTTGTATTGAGATCCAAGTCTTTCAAGACACAATCTTAAAAGTTACAACTGTAAAAATAAAAAAAAAGGGCAAGCACTTTTCTGAAGTGCGGTAATAAGCTGTAATTCTAAAACAGGTATATGGACATATGCTTTGGGTCCTCTAGTTACTGAATACGATGCAGCTAGTACATCGTCCCCGTCATGAAAGCACAAATAGTCAAATAGGGTCCTTAAGGCATTGCTGTCTATTATAAATCAGTTAGAATAATTCATGCTATAGATTTCCCAATGCTGAAAAGCCTCTTATTCACAGAGTATAAACATATATCACACCTTATAGATTATTTTTTTTCCTTCTTAGTATGAGTCAGACTTAAAGAATTCTGCAAGAAAAGAACAATGCACTGTACAGACAGTTCCCTAAAAACCTTCATAAATAGAAGGTGGAATGGAAAGATACTATTTAGCTCCAGGATCGTTTTAACAGTTCTAGTCACACCTTCGTTATTAAGTTTGGAGCATGTTGTGTAGGAGCCAACAGTAAGCCTGTATGTAGAGCATACAGGGACTGTGTCTGGAATCAGGCTGAAAATGCAAATAGGACTTTCTTTTCTGGTTTGGTTTCTCAACACAAGTTAGAGCAGCTTGCACCAACTGGTAAAGGCTGCAAAGGGCCATTTTGCCAGCTGGGAGGTGCAAGGGTGTAATAATGCTGCTGGCTCCTTGCCTGTGCCAGCCACAGGGAAGAGAGTGGCAGAGAAGCCAATGTATGTCTCAGTGCCACTGAAGAGGAGAGATTTTTCCACAAACCAGGCTTAAAGACAGCTTGTACCACTTGGGAGTGGGGCATCGTGGATCTAAAGTAACCAAAGACCTGCCATGAAATATTTGCGCTGTGACTCCCAGTGTAATTCATATCACTTTTAAATTTCTAAAATGTCCAAAAAACCCCCATTAAATCCAACTGATTTAAGTCATGAAGAGCTGACTAATGCACAGTTCTCTAGGTTGTGATAAGTGGCCTTGGGAGTGAAGGAGTTAACTGACCATCATCAATTACAGCATCAGAGGGGGTGATTAGGACTGAAATTGCAGGGAGGTTTTTAATTTAGCCGAGTAGAGGAGACGCCCCCAGTTTAGCCAAGCTCATCAGATCATATACTTCTTACCGCTTCATCCGCTTACCAGGCACTGCCACTCAGAGCTATTGTGCATGGAGAGGGCACCGAGCAGACATCATGATATAATATTATTCTGTTGTCCAGAAATCCACCCGAGACTCACTGTCACCTTGCCTGCCGCAGAAGTGCCTGTCGCGGAAAATTCTCATAAAGACCCCCAAATCGGGAATCAAGCAGCAAATTATGTAAAAGAAGAAATGGCACAGTTTTAAAGCTTAACATTAACTAATTTATCTGCCTGACTTCCGCCGCCACCCCCCCTCCCCCATCCCCCAGCAGAGTCCTGGTGAAGTAGCTGGGATTACTCCTAGGAGTAAGGATGCGTAAGGCTTATTCAGGGATGGATTTTGCCTGGCTCTGTATGTAATCAACAGAAATGAGGTGTACGGAGTGCAATGTATAGGCAGCTTTAACTTCTCCAGCATGTTTTCCTGGTAAAATCGGTGAGCTAGATGGCTTTGGGCATTGCCTTTGGAAAAGGGCAACAAACTCCAGCCCACGAAGAGCAAACTGAAGGTGGGGAAAGGAGGGGGGGAATGTCCCCCCAGCCCTGGCACCAAGCTTTTGGGGGAGTTGCACTCCCGGAGGGCCCGGCGCTGCCGGAGGAGGAGCCGCCCCCGAGCCGAGCGAACCGCGGCCGGGCCCCCCGCCCCGGGGCCGTTCCGCCCCCCCGGGGCCGCGGGTCCCAGCTCCGCCGGCGGGACCGGCCGCTGCCGCCGGCTCCGCACGAGCCTCTTGTCAGGGCTGTGACGTGCAGGAGGGGAGAGAAAGGGAGAGAAAAACATCCCCTACACCCCCCCCCCCCCCCCCATTTTTCATCTGCTTTTATTTCCTATTTCTGATAGAATCCCTTGCGCGTTTTCCTTGTGGATTTTAGAAATTCGTGGTGTTTGTAGGAGAAGTTGCAAGCGGACACGGTTTATAGAGTCACCCTTTGTGTTCTTCCTGGGGAAGGGAGAAAAGGGGAAAGGAGGACAGCAGTAACCCTCCCAGAAAATGCTTGGGATGGGCCTGATCCAGAATTCAGGGATAGTTGGGCTTTGATGTAAAGATACCTGTGTTTGCAGGTGGCTTTTGCGTTCCTAGGTCTTGAGACAAACCCCCTCTTCCATTGGGCACTTGAGAATAACAAGAATTGAGATCAGGTTTATACTGGTGCAGTAGTGGTGAGACGGCAGCGGGAAGGTACAGCAGCCCCATGCGCTCCTTCCCTCGGGTTTTGTTGCTGGTAATGTAGAGCTCCTGCCGCCGAGGCTGAAGTTTTGTATATGATCATGTAATTAAAGATTGATTCATAGTGTGCAGGCATATGGAGGCTAAAACAGTTGCCCACAAAGCATTCAGCAGCGTTTTGTGTGGTGGTTGACAAACCATTCTTATTTTGATTTTTGTTAATATGGCACTCTGTGCAATCATGGAGACACTTACTTAGCATGTAACATCAGTCACCTGTGTAATCCTAATGAACTCATGTAAATGGAAATAAGGGGCTTCTGAAGAGTATTAACAATGAGCTGCCATTTTTTCAGTGTGCCATGATGCTGGAGGAGACTTGGCAGCCCTATCAGCCCACCTCTGATTTTGAAATATGGGAGCGTAGCTTTTTTTCCCCCCCCCCCCATTGCTGGGGAAGAATAATCAGAGCTAGTCCTTGAGACGGTCTATAGTGAAGCAATAGATGCTTTAACTTCAGGGTTATCACTGAGCAAACCGTACTCCTTAAGCAAATTCCTGTTGATTTCAGAGGAGTTATGCCTGAATACAGTGAAGAGCAGGGCTTGAGTAAGCCTTGGTGTGACCTAATGCTTATGTGTTTCTTCTCTAGCCCACAGTGGTTGTGAATTATTGTGTTAATAATATAAAAACTTGGATATATTGATTACTAAAGCCGCTTCACAACTGTCAGTTCCTTCTGTGCGGTAAAATCCATATTGTTCGCATAAGACAAATTGGAAAGGAAAATCCACCTCCCAAACCTGAGAGCAGATTGTAGAGCCACAGTTGCTTTGCTTTCAGTGTGTTCGGAGTGGTGCCTCCCGAAGGTTGCCCTCTGCAGTGCTCTTTGCAAAGGTGGAAAGAAGGTCCTTTCTTGAGCAGGTAGAATTCAGGGCTCTTCCAGCCCTTTTGCCCACGTCTGAGTGGTCTGTTGTAGGACCTACCATGGGAAAATTTATAGCTAAAGGATCTGGAAGTGGTTTTCATGTTAAAAATGAAACCTTGAGTTTTCTGGGAGTGGCTACAAAACTAGGGTTTAATGCAAAAGGCTTGCAAGTTGTTAAAGGATCTCAAGTGGAAATTAGAGATGTGCTGTGTTTCCTGGAGAGTTTGGCCATTTCTTCTTCCCTCCTGCATGTAAACTTGTATTTAGTAAGAAATCACAATTGCTTTGTTCCACTGTGCTGTTGGAGAGCTTGTTGTGTGTCCTCTGTGCTACCTAATGCTTGCGTGAGGTTTTGTAGACCCTCATGCAGAAGCCACAACGTTTGCTGGGACCTACCAAGAGCCTCAGCAAGTGGATCTTCGACAGACCCATGCCAAAAGTTGCTACTGGCTGTTTTTCAGCTGGCTGCTTTTATTGTAGAGTGTCTTGCTGACCTGTGAGCTATTACATGCCACAGCTCCGACGCGATGTGTGCAGCAGCTGCTTGTCCGGAGCGATCATACTTTGTATTTCAAGGCTGCAACTATTTCTGTGCCGCTGTTGAGTCAGTGGGAATTGCACCACGGGCCAAAGCCAGCGGGGACGTCTCTCTGCAGATTGTTCCTCATTGTGCATTTTGGGAAAACTCCCTGGCACCGATTTTTCTGCGGAGGAACTGGAAAGAAAGAAACCCCAATGTGCCCAAAACCACTCTAAAGGGTGTTTCTGTAAGGGCAGCCTCCCAGAGATTTCTTCCCACAGAACCTTAATAGCCAATGAAAAATAGCACTCTAACCTTAGGAACAGACGCATCTTCTCATGCTGTTTAATTTTGGTGATGTTCAGGCAATAATATCAAGAGTGAACGTTATTATTCATCCAAAAATAGGTTATAAAAGGAAAAAAATAAAATAAAGCTGTTTTCTGAAAATCCAAGTGCAATTGGCAGAAAGTCAAGCTACAGTAGTTCTTTAATTTGATAATAGCTCAAATCAAGAGGAAAAAAAATCTGTGAGGCTGTTAAGGGTCCTGGTCTGAGCCATACTGAATTCAGGGAGACTGTTAAAAAGATTTTGATCAGATTGCAGGATCGGGGCCTAATTAATGATTTTTTGTTTTGCTTGGAAATGAAAAGACTTGGATTTTTGAGTCTTAAAGTTTGCTGATGTGATTAATACCTGCATTTTCTAGTGCCAGCATATTAAATATCCTATACATTTTTCATATTTTCTAATTTATCTTATTAGAAAAAATGGGCAAATAACAAATAAGTAAATGTATAACGTTATACTTTAATATAAGCTGTATGCTGCATTCAATAATGAATGCTGTTGACTATAGTAATTAAGTATGAATCTGACTCCAAACAGTTATTTACTTGTCAATATTAGTGAATCTAGTTCATCTAAAACTGTAGGCAGTTTTCTGTTTACTATATAAACAGTAATTGCCTGTTTAAGTATTTGCTAAAATATTGTTTAAGTCTAAAATCAAGATCACAAGTGGATTTCAATAACCTAGTTAATTTACTTTAATTTTGGAATTCTCTCTCTGCATGGGAAGGGAAATATGAAGAGTAATTTCATCTCCTTATAGTTGATTTAATTGTATGTACTTTTGATGGATTAAGTTTCCAGTTAATTGTGGAAAGTGCGACAACAATATTATAAAAAGAGGTTTAAAATAAAACAATAGCTGTCTGCTTTGCATGCTATTTCAAAAAATGTTTAACATTATTAATTTTACAATGGTAATTTATAAATATTAGTTACGTCTTCCCCCCTTCAAACCCCCCAAAATAGATGGGTTTAATCATACTTATTGATATTATCTATGTAATTATTTTTCATTATGCAAATATGTCTCAATTGCTGTGTAATAATAATGCGATGGAAACATTTTTCAGTGCTTTAAAACACGTGCTTAACTAAAGCCAGGAGAGAACAGAAAACTGGTGTGAAAACTAGGAAAAAAAAAAAAAGCCCAAAACAACAGGCAAAGCTTTTTGGAAAAGCAACAGTAACTTTATATCTGTAACATTTAATATTGAATATTCAGGTGATTTCAAACTATACATGAAATAATGAGTGAGCAGTTTTACGTATGTGGGCACTTCTAAGTTTTTTAAAATTATGATCTTCAGTCATGTTAATTTCTATCCTTATTTAAAATCGACCCTAGATTAAAAGTTATTTGGTTTCTAGTAAACAAAGTGTTTTGTTAGTCTTTTTATATGTGTAAAAGATGTGAATAACCAGCTTCTACTTCATGTGCGTTTCTTAAAACATTCTGCGGGTGCCTTCTTCCAGGGAGATGCGATGCACAATGTTAAAGGATTCTGAAAAGTTTATTTGAAAGTATAATTAACAGCGCATACTAAAATAAAAATAGGCATACAAAAATGGAGAGGTTTCAAATTCAGGCTTTTTTCCTATTTGGAATTTAAAGTTTGTGAAGAGAAATACGGTGATGGGGGATTGCTTAGGACAGAATGACAGCATTAGATCTAAATTTCCTGACTTGTGTTTAGTGTCACCGTATGATTGCTGGCTTAAAACAACGTAGGCAACACTCTCTTTTGTCAGAATAAAGTATTATATTTTCTAGCAGATAAAACTTGCAATTTCTTCTTGTTTCTTTTGTGTAGACAGTTAAATAAGAAAATGAAGACAGCTTTGTGTGTCATATAAGGATCCTAATGAATCTAGTAGGGTTCTAGTTTTAAAACAAATTAAACGGTTATTACTCCTGGCTAAAAACATCAGGGTTGTCTGAACTAAATTATTGGATCTATGTTCTTTGTGGATTTTTCTTGTAAAAAGTTGCTCTAGTGCTTTATTGTTTTCCTAAAGAAATTTATACATGTATGTAAAAACCCCCCAAGTGGAAGTGTTGCTTCAGCCTTTATTGCAGCATCACCGTCTGCAGCTACAATTTCAGCCCGAAGCTTAACTTTTCTGCAAAGTGCGTGGTTTTCATTAAACCTGTAATTAGTATAATTAATAATTATTCACTAATTGAAACGCAGGTTAACAAACTTTCATACGTAAAAGTAAAGGGGGAAAAAATGTCATTCATTCACCCTGGGCTTTATAAGCCTATAAAACTCTTCAAAGGACTTCAAGATATCAAGCAATCTTTTATTCAGCTAAACCTACCCCCCACCTTCACTCTTACACACACTTAAATACGCAGTATGCTCACAGCTTGGAAAAAAGCGAGAAAAGCCTTAATGGATCACTGATTTTAACCAAAGAGGTGGGTATGTATTCCATATAAATGGTTTCAAAACAATTTTTGTGTTAGTATTAATAATTTTCACCAAATGAAAACAAGCATCTTAACGCTATAGAAAGCAGAGCTTTCAACTGTGCACTTATTAACATAGCTTTTATTTCAAGCTCAAAACATCTAAAACAATTACACTGCAGCAACTGTGCAATTTGCTCCTTTCTTTACTCTACAGGTATAGCCCTATAGACAGAGACTAATAAAGATTTAAGGGTAAAGTGGAGAGTTAAGGTCCAGATTTTTTTCATCTTTACACCCATGAGTAATTAACCCTTTTGAATAGATTAGGAGACAAATAACGTGAGGAAAGGTACTCACATGTGCATAGCCTGCAATACCCAGTTCTAGTTAGATACTTTACAACTGATGTAATAAATCAAAGAATAGAATAATTATTTCTCGATTTACCATGACATAGATATCTTGTCATCGCCCTGGTTATACGTACCTTTAAGAAGTAGTGAATGTTAAAGATCTATTTAACCGCATCAGCGAAACAGAGCTAACACAGCAGGAAATATTACTTTGTCTTTTTTTTTTTTAACTATAAAATCACTTGTCAAGTTATTTGCTGCTATTAGAAGCCAAATATTTTCCATCTGGAACTGAAGATCAGAATTTTATACCTAGGACATAACTATTTGATCTTAAATGGTTACATGTTTAAATAATTTAAAGTATTTTGCTCTTGAGGCTATCTTATTTTTTTAGGAGAAACACTAGAAAAGTCCTATATCTATTTATGTCCTTCGTGAGCTGTGCATTTATCTGAAATGTTTATTTGCAGTTTAAAAATAGATTTTTTTGGTAAAATTTGCACAAAATACTTGTTATTTAGATCAGATAAGTATGAAGTGAAGATATAGACACCCTCGATGCGTGCTTTTTCTGCAACTGAGGGAGTTAATTGTTCAGAAATATTTCTTCTATAATTTGAATCTACATTTGGGAGCATAAAATTGAGCTAGACCTGAACGTTGCGCTGAGCTAAACACTAAAGAGCTCTCCTAATATCAAACTTTAAAATTTAATTGAGGTAGTGACAAGTCATGGACAGATTACTTCTGTGCAGTCCAGCGATGGGCACTGAAATATTATAGGCTTCAGTTTCATAATGCTGCCTTTCAAAATCTGTTATCTATAGTTATCTTAAAATTTGAGTGCTTTCTGGAACCCACGATTTAAAGTTTCTCAGGAGGATATACCATTTCAGTCAGATAATTTTACAGAGTACACATTAACAAAAATCCTTACAGTTCCCCGTTATCTTTGTCCTTTTTTAAATGGGAGAGAAAATGCAGAGGATAATGACTTATGCTTGGATGCATTTCAGTGTATTTTGTATGTATTATTGATATACATACGCATCTATGTATATAAACACACACAGAGGCATGTGTTTAGTTATTGTGTTAAACAAAAGCTGTTAGAGTTCCCTTACCAAGATTTAGCAAGTTTGTCCTACTTGCAGATTACTGACAAATATCAAATCCAGCTCGAATAGTAATCGAATGTTGACCGAAACAGCATCTTTCCCTGACTTAATCTGTCTAAACAGGTAAGGATGTGAAAAAATAAAAATCTGAAGACCTCGCTGTACCTTCGGCTTCCCTGCTGACACCTGTCAACTTTTTAAAACAATTTTTTTAAGCTGGGGTTGGGAGCAGGGGGAGAGAGTAAGGGAGGCTATTTTCAATTATGGATGATCAGTGAGAGCTGTGGCGTGATGGTCAAGCTTCTCTTAACTCTTGAGGGTGTCCTTCATAGTTCACAAATGTGTTCAAACGCTCAACTCTATTTGCAATGCACGCGGGTGGAGGGGGGAGTCACATCTCTGTTCGTATTGAAGATTTGCAGAGTCGCTACCAGGTGATGCCCACTCCTATCACTGAAGCCATAGGCTGCAGGAAAAACTCGGGACCAGAATGTATATTTATTGCATCTACGGGAACCTACTACAGTATCTAAATAGCAACAGTTGTTCAATTTTATTTCCTGGTGTTACTGGAAAAGTTTGTAGCCTGCGCTTGTTATGAACTTGAAACTTGGTTCACAGGGTGGAAAATACCTAATAACTGGAAAATTGGTAATATGCCGTATTCGTACCACTTAGAAACATGTGCTCTCTAAAAATCAATACAACAAACTTGCTGCTTGTTCATTATCTGACTAGTGAAGTGTTCTGTCTCAATAGGATTTAATCTACACTGGGTTGATCACCCAGGAGAGTAACAGACCTGTGAGTTAACTACTAGATTTTGCTTCGATTCTTTATTTGTGGGTAATAAAAAAAATATCCTTAACTATTTGTTTTCATGTATGAAAATAACCCAAATGCATTTGAATGCATCTCTTGCATAGATTTTTTTTTTCCTCATCCGAACTGTAAAGACTTAATTTTTAATTTTTGAGGTAATACAGTTTAATCTATTACTTGTTATGTGTCGGCACAAACATTCAAACAGTGGCAAAATCTTTGAATATCCAGAATACTGTGTTTTTTCTGTCCTTTTCCTTCAAGTCTTTTAATCCAGTTTCCCTGATTTCTTTTATGAAGTAATTTTAATAGACTAGTTCAGTCTGTCAAAAGTATTTTACAGCGTAATTTAAGTATATTTGTGTGGCAGCATGGAGATTTCATAAAGGGTTGAATCTTCAAGTGTTTTTTTTTTCTTGTAAAGAAATTAAGGTCACGGATGTGTGAATTCACTCTTGTGCCTGAGTTGGAATGCGTAGGTAGTGTACGTATGCACTGATTTCAGGTACTGGAAAATAAATCAATATAAAATAGCAATTTTTAAAGGTAGGACGTAGTCTTGGCATATATCTAGGCAGCATTTAGCATCTATGGGCATTATCATAGCAAAATAGTAGTATTAGAAATTAAATCAGATTAATTTCCCTTGTAAAGCTGACTTTTGAGTAGAAAATATGGGTTTAAGCCCTAAACCTGTACTTTCCAGTATGCACTGCCAAATCTTCATCTCATGTGTGCAGGCAAAATGTTTCTGGTTTAGTTGGCAAAGCACTCATTTATACAAGATGAAGACGTAGCCGACATCAAAAACCTTATTCTGATTACTCAACAGCTTTTAACACTTAACACGTCTCTAAGCATGTACTGGGAAACTACTTGGGAGGAGATATATGTACATGCATCTTACCCCAATACACCCTAGAAACCGATTAATCTGTTTTGTTAATCAAAGATTTCATCTTCACATTATAGTACAGCCAGATTAGTAAAGCTGTGATGGTGGGACGCATCACCATTTGCTAAGTAAAGTCAAAATTAATGACAAATAAAATCAGGTTCCCTTTGTGGTTATTTCCAGCCAGCTGCATCCAAATATAAAAGATCTATCAAAGGGAGATACCCATTAATTATTAACTCAGAACAACTTCAGAAAGCACTTCTTAAACCTCCATTGACATCATCCTGACAGGCTCCTAATCTCGGAAAGTTGCTGAGTCTAATGCAACTCTTACCAACATGTCACCAATTCTGCCTCAAACAACTGCAACTCGAGGTGCACGGCAGCGTAGATATGAACACATGGGACAAACTACCGTCTCTTAAGACATCTGTGAGTAACATTTACAGCATAACATGCTGTATAATTCCCTGTGTAGCTCTACCTCCGCTGTCAGCATAATAGAGTTGTCAACAGTCTTAATTGCAAGATGCAATATGTAGGGGGGTCATCCAAAAAAGAAATCTCAGTGGAAAGTAACACAAATCAGCTGTCATTATTATAAAGCTGGACCAACCTTTGGCTAAACCATTTAAACCTCCAGATTAATCCCTAGATTTATCTATATAGATTGGATCAAACTCAAAGTTAGACCGCGGACAAAAGAGAAACTTCAAAACGAAGTCTATAATTTATGCCCATCAGACAATGCGTTCAGTTAATGATCTGCAACTTACATTAGCCTGGAAACAGTGTCTAAAAAAAAACTTAAACTGTTGCATGTTTTTTCTTTTCATGTTATACTTCGACCTTTATTTCCAGCTTTTGTTTCTTAAAACCGTTTTTGTTGGAAGATGAAAATATTTTTTTTAAACAGAAAATTTTTCTAGTTTCTGCCTTTCCCTTTCCGCCGACTTACATGATTAAGTACCTACTTTAGTCTAAAAGTTAACTTGTAAAGAGCTTATTTGACCGTGGCATCAGTAGAACCTAGATTTAGTTAATAAAAGATCTCTTTATTGTGAAACGTATACGCTAAATCAAGCTGTTAAACTCCTTTGAATAATTTTTTTAGAATTTTATGCCACTGATAAAAAAAAAAATAAAATCAAAAACAACTGGTGTTGGAAAAGCAGTAATAGTGAATTGGGCTGGGTTTTATAGCCATCATCTGAAGTTACTAAATTTATTCTTCTGTCTATTAAAACCTTGAGATCAGGAGACTATCCTAACTCCGCTGTTTCTTTTTTGTTTTAAAAAAGCCAAGCAAACTCAGACAAAGCTATCCAGCCCCCTCCTCCCCCCTGCTGAACAGGACAGGCTAGTAGTTTTATTCTTTAAAAAAAATCCAAACGATACTAGCCATTCTTTCATCTTATGGGGAGACATTTAAATTTAGAATAATTACAAGACAACAATAAGCAGCACTGAGCATGAATGACAAAATGCAGCTCAACTTGATGTTTTAATGCAGTTTTTCCCCCTCTCATCAGTGATATTAACCCTTCTGACTACTTCACTGGAGACTGTTCCCCTTATTTCCCAGACCATGATGTGAATGATAGATTATCAGAATAGTAAGTTTATAAACGTGGATGAATGAACAGTAAGTTCAAGTATATACTTTTCACATACTAACTCAAATTTCAAGACTCTGTATTTCTTCCTTTATATGATACAGGCCTTGCAAGGAGCTAGGCAACAGATCTACTAGAATAGCTACTAGCTGGTTGTAAAGAAGAGAAATGCGATGTTACTGGCTTATCTCAATCAAAATAATTACTTTCAAGTAAACTGGAATCGATATAATTTCCTCTTTTAAAAAATTGTTTCCTACCTTTGCTGGCCTGTTTCATCTGTTTCATTAAAGATGCAACTTCTACTGATGCTTCTGCTCATCCTATGTTTTCATCAGTGTGAAACCTAAAATGCTCTTTGCCTAAAGTGTAGGTTAATATAATAGCTACTTGAAGCAGGAAACCTCTGCAATGTGTCTATAGTTGTCTTTATTTGGGCCTGTGCAGCATTTTGTTTGTCCTCTAGCCTTTTACGGCAGCTGGACCCTGACCTTCAAGTTCTTAAAAAGAGGGGGGGGGGGAAAAGTATTCTTTTCAGATTCCAAGTTCCTCCCTTTTTACCCTCCCACTGACACCGTCCCATTCAATACTAGAGATAACTTTATTCATCTATACATCATTGTATCAAATTCAATAGGCAAACTGCTTCAACATGCTTCAGAACTGGACAGGGCAGTAATGTCTTCATTTTTTCTTAATGCAATGAGTTTCTTATCGCAGTCCTTTCAAGCACAAAACAAACACTGTAACAAAAAAATGATCTCCCAGTTTTTCCCACCCTGCTTTTTCACCATGGGCTTATTTCTTTGTTCAATCTTTTAGTGGACAGCTAGAGATACAAAGCTGTAAAATTGATTACATACATCCCTACCTAACATGAGTTCAAAAGGAAATTGTGGGGGGGATCTCTTATAATTACATACTGTATTGAGAAGACTTACTTTGGGTTCATATTAGGAGCGTGGAAGTAATTTGTTCCTGAATCTGCTATCATCCTTTAAACAGGATACCAAAATTAAGTCGCATCTAGAAAAGCTAGTAGAAATGTCATGTCAACTGCAAATCTAGCTGATCACTATCTGGAAAAGCGATCTTTTTCCCAACCGTGTCAGTGTGAATTTGATACACCTAATGTTACGGAACTCCCCATCTGTCATTAACTGCCAGGCTTGACTTAAGGCGAATGACACCAACTCCATGGATGTTAGTCCAGCTCCAGCAGCACGGAGTCTCCAGCTTTCCCTGGTCGGTCTGTTCCGAGTCCTGCTCGGAACAGGTGAGTTCTGAGCAGGTGAGTTTAAGGTGAGGGAACTGAATGCTTGTCCCAAGAGTTCATGAGGTGACGTGGTTTAAGCTCGCTAGCTGAGCTCCAGAAAAATATGCTATGAACGTATTGATAAGAGGGATAACTCAATATTTTAATGAAACACTTCAAAGGTTTTGTAGTGGCTTTTTGTAGTAGTGTGGAACACGTAAGATTAGGATTCCCAAGTCAAGCTCATATCTCATTGACATCTTTGTCTTTTAAACGGAAAGTAAGGCTGGAGGGGAAAAAGTTGGTTAAAATAGAGAACTCACAAAGTGCTTAAACCAGCTAATGGTACTAGATCATTTTAGATTCTGTGGATGAAAAAAAAAAAATTAAAAAAAAATCAAATTTACATCCCTGACTGGGTGTTTTCCACTATAGACCCTACATGTTTATGTAGAGGGTGTTGCGAACATTTGGAGGGATTTGGGAGTTTCAAAAGGAAGAAGTTTATACATTAGTGCTGCAAGTTGCAAAACACTGTTGATATTCAAATGTTTATTGTGTAAAATCTGGGATAAGCTTCAGCATGAGAGCTCCTTTAAGTGCCTACAACTATTGCTAATTCCCCTCAGCATTGAGGCTTGCACAAAGGCCTTAATCCAATTCCACTTTTTTTTTTTTCAGAAAGCCTATGCTATTTTCTCTCACATAAACTAACAACACTATCCCATCACACTGCAGAATGGGTCAAAGAAAAAGGGCTCTGTGTTTATACTTCACCAACACTTTGTGTTTCTTGGCCAAGTATGGCAAGAAACTTTAAGTGGGTCCCCCAGGCCCCACGCCATCTTTAGAAAGAAAAATAAGCCTTCAGAGATTGAAAACAGACTATTTTAGACACTGAAAAACCTATGAAATGTCAACTATTCTTTCAGTCACTATCCCTGAAAAGAAATTGATCACTCAAGCCTCATTCTTCAGTTCTGATTTAAATTATGAAACACAGGAATTGCTTTGATACAATAGTGTATTCTACCTTCCGTATAACAACATCCTTGGAGATATTCTTTTAAGAGTGTCCTCAGATACTAATATTTTGTGTGCATATTTTATTCTACTACCACATGAGTACCTACTCATCAAAATGGCTTAAAGCAATAAGTTCCATCAGGGAAAATAAAATTTATAAGGTTTCTAGGTTTACTTTTATGAAGTGCAGAAGAAACTGACTCCCTTTATGAAGCGTATTTGTAAGCTCCATCCATAATCTGTCTTGTACAGGAGACGCCAGTGCAGCTCTAAGTGGTCAGGTATTCTCTTTATATAAACCTTCACTTATTTCTGACAATCCCAGCAGTGTTGTCAAGGTTTAAACAACAACAAAGACTGAGCTGCTTTGAGGATTGACCTTCCACTAGCAGGAGGGGAGAAGCTGGTCTGGTTCCCATCTGATCATCTACGAAACGTAACAACAGAAATTCTGCTAGAACTGCTGGGGATGCTGAAATGCCAGAGCGTAAACCAGCCTTAAAAAAAAAAAATAAATATGTTTTTTGGTTCCAAACAAGAAGTAAAACTAATCTTTCTTTTTTTTTTTTTTTTAAATTGAGGCTCCTTAATTTTTACCATGGGAACCCAGCTGACATCCTATAGCACCAGTAGTGCTGATTTAGGCAGCATTTGATTCCAATCTCCTGAATAAGCTCATAGTTATATTGCCCCAGAAGGAATCAGAGGAATTCAGCCTGGAAGAGAATCACTTACTGAAGCCTTTGACAAGCTGGAAGTTATTCTCCCTTTGCACTGACTTTACTCTTGAACATGTGTGTTAGTGGCTGAGCCAAAGCTTCCTGTATTTTTTTTTTTTTTTTGCTCCTCTCTGATTACATTTACATGGCAGCTACAGGAGTGACTGCGGTACACTCAAATGAGGTTTGAACACTTTGTCATGAATCATATGAAATAAGCTAAATTTTCCAGTGGAATTTGCTTCCCTGAAGAGTTTTAGTATGTTCCAGGAACCTGTTTTTTGTTTTTTTTCCCCCTCACCTCTTTTAGGGTTTGTCATCTGCTTAGGGCATCCAGGAGGAAAAGGAAAGGACAGGGCCCTGCTGCCCCTGATGGCCTTGCACTGCCACCTAGAGCTAAATGCTGCCAAGCCCTCAGCAGTGTCCCGGCCCTCGTGTCCCTCAGGGGGTTGAGAAGCAGAACAGTAGAAGATTCCCACAGATGTGACGGGCAGAGTCTATAACACTTGCAGAGGTCCATGTTCTGCGTAGGATGGAGGCTGAAGCGTTTCAGCGTACGCGCAGGTTGCTCACTGACTTACATGAATGTAATCCGCTGTTTTCTCAGAAATGCATGTTTTGGTCATGTAGAGTGATGATGGCTTCTTTAAGGCATTATTTCTTATCAAATACTAAAAAACCATGCTTTTGTGTTTTTGAGGATAGGTTATTTCCTACAGCGCTGGTTCTGAAGTAGTTCCTGTATTTGCATGGGCTCTTTTCCGCTAACAGGCATTTAGCCTTTTGGATCATATTGTACCTGTTACCACACGTGGATTAGCTGAGCGCTGAAATCACATTTTGAGGGTCTGGTGCTTTTGAATGGCTTGAAAGGCTGTAGCTCAATGTAAATAAGAGGGTTTTTATGCGTTGGGGTTAAAATTATCCTGCATACATGGCTAACACAAGGCTTAAGTATCACTTAGGTCCCGTTTAATGTAGTTTGAACTTTATGGCAGGGCACAACCACATTTTGTCCATTGGAACTTGTCCCTCAAATGCATCTTTCTGGAGCATTCTCTTTATTTTTCACGAAGGATAAAACAAATGAAACACCTGCGCAAAGAAACTGATGTGTTCCTGCAAAGGACATGCATTAAAATTAAAAGTCCAAACATCTCAGAATAGGCACCAAAATTCTTCTTGAGGTTTTCATTTTGCTATACTGCAGAAGTTAAATTAAATACATACATTTGATATTCATAAACACATGAAGAAAAGTTCATCTTGCCTCAGGAAACAGAAAATCTGGGATGCATTTTTTTATAGGATCATCAAATGACTAAATCTTTCTAGTGAGAGATTAATTTCTTCTGCATTGTGCGGTGTGCAGTACTTATTGTGGAGAATTTATGAGTTGATATTTTAGTTGACTGACAAGTCTCTCGATGTATTTAACAACTTTAATTATACTTGTCATTTTCAAAATGAGTGGAAAAAAATGTACGAAACCAACAGAAATATGTCAGTTGGTTATTAGTTACAGTGGAGTCTCTCTTTTATCTCTCTTCTCTCGGGTGGAAACCATCCTTTCTATTAAATAGGGAGCCAGTTCAAAAACTTAAGACCCATCACTGTCTTCAGGGTTTTTAATTACTCCTCTGCCTTTTTCTCTTTCTTTCGGATTGTCGCTGTGTTAGATGACTTCTGAGTTTTTAGATTTCCTCCTTGCCTTGCTGTCAGTGCGTAGCATCTTTCCTTTATCATGTCATACAATTCAGATCCGTGTTTGATTGTCTCATTTTGGTGCCGTTCTCGCTGGCAAACGCGGCCCTTCTTTGTGAGGGGAAATGCAACTTGTCATCGCGAGGAAAGGAAGGGAGAAATGAGCCGTGCTACCGGGAGCAAGGAAGCAAACTGGAGAAAGTGTGTAGGAACTGGTGGGTGGGTTATTTGCTAGCTAAAAAATGAAGCACAGGCCCCATTAGAACTTGTTAAAGTGAACATATTGCAATTTTATATATTAACTTTCTCTAAAGGCTGCATTTTCCTTTCCCCTCTGTGTCATGGTCTTCCTTGCACATGCGGGTTCTTTCTATCTTCACTCCTCTACTTCACTTAAAGGTTTCCATGAAATGTAGATGTCTTAAAGGGTTTCCTTTTGGCTTGGCATGGTGCTTGGAGGTTCCTTCTGTGAGCACTGGAGGTTTGGATCTAATATCAAAGGGTTTAAAGCTAATGATTTTAAGTATGGTTGAATTTTATTGCTCCTCTGGTGGGCTAAAACCTTCAGCAACTCTTTGACCTCTTCCCAGTCAATCCAATTCCATCTAATACTCTGTGACTAATATGGTGGATATTTAATCTACTTTGCTGCTGAAATTACTTTTAGAGCCACTTTTTTCCTTAAATCTTCCTCTTTAGAGAAATTGCTGATCGTAAGCTCTAAATATGTTGCCCACTACAACATAGGTTTTTAAAGAAAAAGCTTTTTTTTTCAGTAAAAGAAAATTAAAAGACGTAATTTCTTCGTATAACATAAATGAAATTAGGGAATATAATTATATTATGAAAGTAAAAGCCAGGTTAAAATGAAAAATTGACAGAAACCTCTCTGATCATGCTGTTAATATAGATATCATGATGAATAGCCACACCTTAGCCAAATATTTCCTGTAATATAATTAAGCTTTAAAGAGAAAATTAAAGGAAGCCTCTAAAGACAGCATTTCCACCCTCAAGGCAGTGCTTACTGAGTTAAAATTTGGAACATGGATCTTGTCCTTTACACAGTACTAAGAAGCTGTACTGAGTTTTGTTTATACCATTATTTTTTTTTTTTCTTAAAAAGTTACCAAACTGAGTAGTTTAGGCCACAGTTACAAATTTACCATAGTGCCTGAGATACTTGGCTGCTTTTCCCTGTTTTCATCTCTTAAGACATCCAGCTTGCATGGATTCTGCACTCTGCAGACATGGGCAGAAGGGATTTGCTTATCTGATTTACGGGAGGACCCACCAAATTGGGTCATGGATAATGATCTCTGCATCCACAATCCTGTGCCTTTATAATTTAGTCATGGCATAGGCACATTCAATTCAATGGGCTTGAGTCATTTGAATTTAATGGAATTATTTATACGGCTGAAATCAAGCATTTAAGCAAGTTTCTTGCAGGATTGTGGCATTAACCCTTTCCATATGTAACCTCTTTAAATAAGTGTACCAGCTAGCATTGTATCGGGTGAAGAGATACAGCGTTTAAGTCTCAACTTTCTGTCATAATCCAGAGCAAGTTGGTATAATAGTAAGGGTGATAGGAAATGAGATTTCTGCTTGTTGTCTAACAAGAAAGGTGTACGTACTATGCATGTGAAAGTTGAAGCTTTCAGTGCAAAGACTGAATGGAAAGAAGAATCTGATTTCTCTGCCTATCCGTAACACCAATAATATTATTGGTGCGGTAACATGAGGCTAAATTAAGGGTGGAAGTGAGAACAAATCTAACTGTTCAAAAAACGTGACTCAAAGCAACCCAAGAATAGAAGCAATGGTGGAAACAGAGAGAAGATGAACCCCCAAGCCAGGTAGTTTAGCTGTGGTTTGATTAGCCCGTGAAAGGGAATGTGTGGTCTTCGGGAGCTGGGAACAAGACTTGGTGATCTAGCTCAGTTTTACTGTCTTCCTAAAAAGTTGCGTGAAGGGATGAGGTGCATTAAAGGAATTTCCATTAAATGGAAAGCATTGTGCTCTACTACTCTTACAAGTAAGCGAAGGACTTCAGTCTTCAGAGCTGTCCATATGGCAGATTTCACATGTGCTAAAATTGAGAGAGGGGTGAGGTGACCCAACCCACATGTAATAAACATCCGTCCCATTTTGCATGGAAGTGTGTTTTGAGGGAGTTGGCGGAGAACCCGGGGCATTTTGTGGTACAGCCTTTTTTAAATAGGGACCCTGGCTCACAGGAGCAGGAGGCAGGCTTGTGGTGTTTTTAGAGCTTATTCTGTGTCGGGAATACCTGAGCTCTCTTCTGAGATCTGTGGATTTCCTTGAGGAAAAACTCTTAGTAACAGCATTTAGCTGCTGACATGAATACTAGCTGCTGCTGGAGAGCATGCAGGTATAACACAATCTTACTGTGCAGGTAATGGTTGCTGTTGAGATGAAGACCAAGAGATTATCGTGTGGATCTTACTAGAAGACGACCTACCCTGTAGACCACTAAAGCCATAGCTTGGTTCTTCTGTCTGTAGAATGAGACTAACCATACATAACCATGGCATCACTTTTTGGTGCTTAACACACTGGTATGTTAATTCATCTCTTCAGTGATGCATTAGAAGTACAGGGTTACTTTTTTGCCTTTTTTGTATACAGTTGGTGCCTTGGGCATAAATTGCATATAAAAATGCAAAAATACGTAGGTATGTTTACACCCCTCCTCTTTTTGTCTGCGGAATAGAGCTGTAATTGATGGAACACAAATGATGTATTAAATTTCTTGAACACATGGATAAAATAAGCCAATGTGAAAATCACCATGTGCAGTTAATTTATAGACAAATATATTTGGAGCAGGTACAAACAAAGGTGTAAAGTACTATGTTTTAACAGATTTTCATGCCATATGCATTTGCTTTTACTGCCTGGAGAAAAAATGATGGAACTAGATATCTTTAAAAAAAAAAATTAATGTTAAAATACCTTTTGAAAATTATCTTTTTGTAATTACAGGAACACTACTTTTCATGGGTTATTAGTATGTT
This sequence comes from Larus michahellis, assembly GCF_964199755.1. Classification (NCBI taxonomy): domain Eukaryota; kingdom Metazoa; phylum Chordata; class Aves; order Charadriiformes; family Laridae; genus Larus; species Larus michahellis. The sequence continues at coordinate 5,746,272 of NC_133904.1, read as the reverse complement.
TAACTGTTTTAACTGTTTTTTAGATTAATTTAAGAAATTAATGGGTTTTGCCTCTTAATTTCACTTAAGAAAGGAAATTTAGAACAACCCGCCTGAACTTTGACATTCTTTCTTGTATTTATTGCACATCTTTGGAAATGACCTAATTTTAGCAATTTACATGAAAACAGTGGTCAGATCTCGTCATTTCAAATTAAGTCTGACAGCTCAGAAGTTAAACCAGTTTAGCTTATTTTAACAGCTACACTTCAGCGATTCTGGCTTATTAAACTCTTTGGGAAACCTTCCGCACTTTATTAGGGAAAGGAAATTTATATAGTGGAAAGAAGAAAAACATACATAATTGCCAATATATACATAGTGACTCTGGTAATAACATCACTTTATATAGATTGTTAGTATCCAATACAAAACTGTACCTATATATGCTTTTGTGTGAAGGAAAGATATATTGGCATGACAAGCAACTTCCCCTAAAACTATCACCAAGGCAAATGTGAGTGAGTATTCAGTAACTTGTTTGGGAAGATAAATTCAATGAAGAGAATTTTATCCACAGCATTACTTCTTCAGACAGAACTATGTCCTCAAACATATGTATTAAATTTGGTTAAGCTGGCAACTAAATCTGAACATCAGGTTTGTCCGCCACTGGGATCCCATGGTAAACCTGTGGGAGGAGATTCTCATGATATCTCCTCTGCAGGCCATAGACGTGTTCATTCCATAGGATGCAGTGTGTCTGACAGACTCATGACTGTTCAGAGAACAGAAAAGCATCTTGCTCACCACATAAAAACTGTCAGGTATTCCATCCACTTGGGCATGGCCACACGCCAGCTCAAACCTCAGGCTGAAGCTCTTGAAGGCACGGTATGGAAGGAAGGAGCCTGCAGGCATGGAGGACTTAGAAAATAATTGTTTCTGAAACTGAAAGCCTAGGAGGCTGGGAAGAGGAGGACAGAGCTTGAAATCAGATTTACTGTTTCATTAGGCTGTAGATACGCTCATACGCCGACCGCTTGGCATGGCTACTGTGGAGTTGAACAAGCAGTGGTGGTTCCACTGGCTCGACTTGTGACAGAGGATCTGGACCTGGGGTGTGAAACAGTGTGAAATGGTTCGATGTTTCTGCTGTAGCCTCATGTTTGTGCTGGGTACAGTGAGACGTGCCCCATTGCCACCCCACAGCTGCCTCTTCTGTTTAGTTTCAGGTAGCAACACAGTATGTCTTGAAGGCCCAGTCTGATACCTTCTTCCCACATCAGGGTGTCTACATCAAGGTCGGGTTAACTATTACATTTTCTGGACAATCTATTTAGATTAAGGGTTTATTAGATCTCTTGCTACGCAGTAGGTTTTCAAAACTTTGACTGTTTCTTTCAAATCTTTTTGGGAAACGATCTTAATTTGCCATATCAAGTATTTTGGTAATGACTAAATATCACCGCTACGTTTATTGCTAGTTCTCCCTCCTTACCTTTCTTTCTATTCCTGTTTATAAATCCAAGAATTATGAATAAATTTTAGTCACAGCTGGAAATCTACAGTGACTCTTATCTCCTCTTGAAAATTTCTGAATATAACCCTGTTTATTTCCTTCTGGCTTGTCGATGTGTACACTCTGCAGTAGTGGATCAAGACAGACTGCGTAAGGCACATCTTCAGAAATGCTGTTTTTTTGACTGATTTCCTATTAACAACACATTGAGAGCCATCACCCAGTTTTTAATCCCTTTAAAACCAATTGTGTGTACGTTAATAAAAATATCGTGTAGTACTGATTGTGTCTGTGCATTATCAACAAAATGCGCAGCCCAAAATACCTGTGTCAAAACTATTTGCCAAGGCTTATTTTCAGTATGTTTGCTGGCTAGCATAAGGCCAGCATCCTTGCCCTGAAGGAGGTGTTTAAAGGGCTGGAAAAATATTTAAAAGTGACAATAACTGATAATATTGGCTGGTAGAAGAGAAGTAGGAACATATTTTGCTGTGCTTCATAGTTTAGGTAACTACCAGCGTTTCAATAAGCATTCAAACGGATGCTTAGTTGTCTTTTCATTATCCCTCATGAGTTACTACTCTGCGTAGGACTCTAATGCAGAGCAGTGATTTAGGTGCTGATCAGTAACTTCTGGTGAGGGTTACTGCAAGGGCGTAGGGAGCTGCTGTCCACCTGCCTCCTCTACCAGAAGTTACTGACTGTGTAGGAAAGTTGGAGGACTGCAGTGAATGCCTGAGAATTGACTGATTTAGCACAAAATCCTCTGTTTGCTTGAAAGCCACCTTTATCGACCTAACTAGTGAAGATAGCAGGCTCGGCGAAAAGCAGCGCAGATGTGGACGTGTTTTCTCTTCTGCCTTTCTCTTGGGGCAGCTCTGGCAGAGGCAGTTGCTTCCAGAACCACCTCAGCTGGGTTCACTAGAGCTGTCAACACCTTTATACTGTGAACTGGAAACTAAGCATGTTCATGAATGAAGCATGTTCTGAAAACGCAAGGTCATGCGTGACCTCTGTTGCACTGCACCAAATGATGCGTGCTCTCCTGTTCAATCAAGATAATCTATGAACTAAATGACAGTAATTTCCATGTAAAAGCCTCCTAGAAAAGCAGGAGTGTGTGTGTGAGCACGTGCTTTGAAAACTTTGCTTGATGATACGTTTTCTTTCTTTCTTTGATCTATCTGAAATAAATGGAATGCATTAGTGCTATTTAACTCTGCCCCTAACTGTCGAAAGTGGAAAAAAGCTGAGTGTAGTGTTTATTTTCAAAATCCCACTGCCAAGATTTTTTTTTCTTCAAGGGAGAAGAACGAAAGAAGAACAAATCTCTTCTTTGCTGCCGTGGTCATTATAGTTTATTTTCAGTAAAATAATACTCTCTCAGTATTTGAAACTTTCTGTATAGATGGGCAGTGTGAGCCTGATTGTGAGAGATCATTCTAAGCGGCTCGTCTATAGGCTAATTATTAGGACAGGAGAGAGAAAAGGCCATTTTAATGTACTTACATAGCAAGGGCTGGTGTTACTGCAAAAACTGGTTGGGAAAACACATATGATGATGAGTGTGGTTTTAATACGGAGGCAGATGTTGAGAATGTAATATAATCAAAAGGTGAATTTAGGTAACTTCTGGGTTGTTTTGGGATTCAGACTGGTGAAGATAACTAGAGTAATGTTTTTAATCCCTAGTTAGCAAAGGAAGAGGCAGAATGCTGTTAGCATGTAACTCATGAAAATCTATTGAGAGGTACAAAGATACCAGTAGAGCATGACAGCCATTGTGGAATGGTGTTTGCTCCACAGAGGGTAAAATTCTAAGATTATATTGAATTAATCTGGAGAAAAGAAAGATAAGCATTTGGAAAAGACTGTCCCATAATGTGGCCTACAAAAGACATAAATGAAGCAGTCATAATGTTCATTGCATATATATATATATGGAAGTGAAACAAAATAATGAAACTGTGCTTTACCTTAGAAACATTTTTACAAGTCCCATGTTTGCTTTAAAAAAGGAGGGACTAAATTTGTGAAAAAGTACTCAGTCATTTTTCCTGTTTGGCAGATGAGGAGACAATTTTCAAACTTAGAGATGGCTCCTGGAGATTTGCATTGATGGGTCTTTCTCTACAGAGTAATTTTAAATGATAGGCTGAGAAAAGTTAATGTAATTAGGTTCAGAGTATACTTCCAAGTTTACCATAGACCTTTGGATTAGAAAGGGAATACCAGAAATAAGTCATCACAGATTTCCTCTTAGAGTTCGGATGTAGGAATCTTATCACAGCTGATATCACTTGGTTCTCTTCTCCATTTGTGCATGCAGTAGACTTAGATGGCATCTTTATTAAGGAAGTAGTGGGTTTTCTAATCCTTTTGGATAATCCCTTTCTCTGACTAAGGGCAAAGTGTCAAAAACTTGTGAGGAAGTCGATGCGGTATTTGTTTGTGTATGTGTACTTTTCTCTGGGACTGACTAGCTGGTATCCGCTAGCCCCGAACTGACACAAGTGTCTTTGATATGTTTCTGTCTGTGGGTTTAGGTAGATGTATGTGTGTGTGGCTCAGTGTGTCGCTGGGTAAAAAGTGTGTTTTGAAACAGCAGTAGGACCAGTTGTTCCCTGAGCACCCAGACCCCTGAACTAGAAGACAGGGATGGGGAGCAGAATGAAGCCCCCGTAATCCAAAGGGAAACGGTGAGGGACCTGCTTCAGCACCTGGAGGTGCACAAATCTATGGGGCTGGATGGGATCCACCCAAGGGTATTGAAAGAGCTGGCGGAGGTGCTCGCCAGGCCACTTGGTATCATTTATGAGCAGTCCTGGACAACCGGGGAGGTCCCAGCTGACTGGAGGTTAGCAAATGTGACACCCATCCACAAGAAGGGCCGGAAGGAGGATCCGGGGAACTACAGGCCAGTCAGTCTGACCTCGGTGCCTGGGAAGGTCATGGAACAGATCCTCCTCAGTGCCATTACACGGCACATGCAGGAGAACAGGGTGATCAGGCCCAGTCAGCATGGGTTTGTGAAGGGCAGGTCATGCCTATCAAACCTAATATCCTTCTATGATAAGGTGACCCACTTAGTGGATGAGGGAAAAGCTGTGGATGTTATCTACTTGGATTTTTGCAAAGCTTTTGACACTGTTTCCCACAGCATTCTCCTGGAGAAACTGGCTGCTCATGGCCTGGACAGGTGTACTCTTCGCTGGGTAAAAAACTGGCTGGATGGCCGTTCCCAGAGAGTGGTGGTAAATAGAGTTAAATCCAGTTGGTGTCCAGTCACAAGTGGTGTCCCCCAGGGCTCGGTGCTGGGGCCGGTTCTCTTTAATATCTTTATCAATGATCTGGATGAAGGGATCGAATGCACCCTCAGTAAGTTCGCAGATGACACTAAGCTGGGCGGGCGTGTTGATCTGCTTGAGGGTAGGTTGGCTCTGCAGAGGGATCTGGACAGGCTGGACCGATGGGCTGAGTCCGATGGTATGAGGTTCAACAAGGCCAAATGCCGGGTCCTGCACTTGGGTCACAACAACCCCATGCAGCGCTACAGGATTGGGGCAGAGTGGCTCGAAAGCAGCCCGACAGAAAAGGACTTGGGAGTGTTGGTTGATAGCCAGCTGAATATGAGCCAGCAGTGTGCCCAGGTGGCCAAGAAGGCCAACAGCATCCTAGCCTGTATCAGGAATAGTGTGGTGAGCCGGACTAGGGAAGTGATCATCCCCCTGTACTCGGCACTGGTGAGGCCCCACCTCGAGTACTGCGTTCAGTTTTGGGCCCCTTGCTACAAGAGGGACATTGAGGTGTTGGAGCGTGTCCAGAGAAGGGCTACAAAGCTGGTGAGGGGTCTGGAGGACAAACCTTATGAAGAACGACTGAGGGAGCTGGGGTTGTTTAGCCTGGAGAAGAGGAGGCTGAGGGGAGACCTTATCACCCTCTACAACTACCTGAAAGGAGGTTGTAGAGAGATGGGGGCTGACCTCTTCTCCCTGGTGACAAGTGATAGGACGAGGGGAAACGGGTTCAAGTTACGTCAGGGGAGGTTTAGATTAGATATTAGGAAACATTTTTTCACTGAAAGGGTTATTAAACATTGGAATAGGCTGCCCAGGGAGGTGGTGGATTCACCATCCCTGGAGGTGTTTAAAAAAAGGGTAGATGGGGCACTTAGGGACATGGTTTAGAAGTGGCTCTTGTCAGGGTAGGCTAAAGGTTGGACTCGATGATCTTAAAGGTCCCTTCCAACCTCAACAATTCTATGATTCTATGATTCTATATTCATCCTATGGACCTATGCACCTGCACTTTGGCATGTGTGAATCGGAGTTGGGAAACGGGAACTTATTTTGCAAAGCTAAGTATACCTGAAATATATATAAGAAAATATTTAAGTTAGCTGTCATTCAAACACAAGGGCTGCTTTTTGGTTTTGTTTTGTTTTTTAATGAATGTACCTTTGGGCTTACAGTAGTGGTGGGGGGAAAGTCTGTAAAAGAAAGTCATACCAGCAAGTCAGTGGGAAATGCTAATTTCTCCCAACACAGGAGCCGGTGCACTAGATAAAAACACAGGGGTATAATCAAGGCACTATAACAGCATCATGATTATTGTCTTTGACAACACGATGGGTCTTTGCATGTAATGTAAGCCCAAAATTGGGACTATGCTAGTGAGATTGAGATAATGGCAATTATAAAAAAAAAAAAGGAGGTAAAGTGGTTTTGAGTGCCAAATTATCCCCTCCTGAGCCTCCTGATCAAATGCCCACTGCAACTGGTGCAGATGTCCATTGACTTTGCTGGGTACTGGATCATGCTCTGCATTTCAGGTTTTTCCTGTTGGTTTGTGCTGTTTATTTTATCAGACTGCTGCCAGAGTGACCTTGAGACTGACCTAAAGTAAAAGTCAAATTACACTTATGACTTTTCTCTTATTTTGTTTTTAGGTGAGATTAGAAAATCTTGACAGCTTAACTCACAAATCAGTCATAAGCAGGAGGAGAAGAAACCACACAAAATAGTCTCCTCCCCCCGACATGGACAAAGGAAAAACACTTCTAAGAATCAAAGGCACAATAAAATAAGATGTTTCCCCAGGAGCCAGAATCTGTTCTCCTTTACGCAGATGTAAATCAGAAATGGCACGTGAACAATTTTGTGTCATACCTGTAGGGATGATGTAATACTGCTGAATTCACCTTTGCATGGCATGAAGGCCACACTTTTTGAATGCATTTTGTCACAGGATTTTTCACCGAGGTGGACCTCATGGGCACTAGGGAAACCTCGTTTGAGAGTCCGGGATGGGTTCAAAGTGGCTGATGCCCCACTGTCTGGCAGTACTGAGATGAATATTGATCTTCAGCCCTTTCCTTCCTCAGATTCATACACATGGAGTGGAATTTGACTTCTTGCCTTGAAGGACTGGAGCGAGTTTTATGTGATAGGCAACATGGAATATGTAAGATTCCTATGTGAGAAACTCTGGACTATATAGTAGTCCATATTGTAGTAGTAGCTACACAGTGGAGGCGCATGTAGTAACTAAAACCGCAACAGGGAGACTAAATTTCAAGTCTGCTGAAGGGCTTCCACAATCTGGGCAATCTGTTAAAGATTGTACATAATGAATGTTGTCCCTCTTTGTAGCTGAATGCTTAAAACTCATTTTCACTCTCTGTTCTCGCAAACTGAGGTTGTCAAATTGGTGCCAAGTAAGACAAGTTTATAATATATATTACGTACCTTGGAAGTTGGTGGATGCTAGTTCCACTCAATTTAACTGTGTTGCTTTTGAGGACAATTTGTTCTGACCTGGAGTGTGAAGCCTGTGTACGAATCAGCTGTTTTAAATATGTCACCAAAAGAACTTATATGAATGATTTTCTCTCTTAAATCGAGCAAGTCGAGGTGGGGAGTGGGGAGAACATGGTTACACAGAAGCAGTTATTGAGAACACGGGTTCTCTTACTGGTTGATTTCCCTTCCCCAACTCATCTGAAGAAATATCTTATGTTTAAATTACTTGTCTTGGATGTAGGAGAGGTGGGATTGGTTCTTGTGGAAGTTTTTCAGCCTTTCTATAAGACTTTGGACAGATCACCTCTTTTTTTCTGTGTCTCTCTTTCTGATATGTAAAATGGGTGTAACTGTAATCATCTATCTATTAGTAAGTTACTTTTTGAAAGTATTTGAGCTACACACATGGAGTGGAATTTGGCTTCTTGCCTTGTAGATCCATGAAGGACTGGAGCAAGTTTTATGTGATAAGCAACATGGAAGGCTCAAATAAGCAACAAATAAGGCTCAAGAAAGTGTGAAATATTTAGCAAAGCGCAATGAGAACATCATGCTGAATAACACATTTGGAAAAAAACCCTGTAGCCTTCCTTCTGTTTGAAAGGTGCCCTTTGCTTTGTTGTTCAGGTGTAATTTTGCCTATGCGTGTGTATCCAGCACTTTTCATCTTAACTGTACCAGTTACCTAGGTAGATTCTGTTGGTAAGAGCTCTGAAACGCTTGTGGCCATGCAAGTCATATGGCATTCTTGTCCCTGGCCAGGTAAGCTAACTCTTAAATTTAGAGGAAAGATGTTCTAATTTTTCTGGAAAAAGTAAAAGATTAAGAGAACTTTAAACAGTTACGGTTTTCTTTCTTTCTGTGTGTATTTCCTAGGAAAATTACTCCTAACTTAATGAGTAAGGCTGTATTCATTTAATTTCTTTTGTACAAAGCAATTCTATGTCATTTTATTTGACAGCTGTGAGGTTGGATACTACTTGGGTTTATCCAGAAGCTTTCAAGCTCTGGTAAGGTATTTAAATACTTAATTTGGAGTATGGAACAGGGAGCTACTGGCAGGCAAGGGAGGCGAGCTCATGTTCAATGTTGTTTTAATTTGGGTGTGAGGGGTGTTTTATAAACGAATAAAAGCTATCTTCACTAAGACACCCTCCTTCACAAATAATGATGATATTAAAATGCAAAGCCTAACTTGCGTAAATCTACTGTGCAAGATGTACCTGCGAAGTGCTTGGTATATCCTGCTATTAGAGAGGAAACATCTAATCCATCTAAAAGCAAGAAAACAGTAAAAAGTCATTAGTTGTGTTTTGTGACCTCTCAGGCATAATTAGATGTTGTCGGGGAGTCACCTGTGCAGTGTTATAAGGAGGTATGTTGCAGAGAATACAAATACAAAACACTAGGCTGGTCATGAATAGTTATGCCAATTCTGATTGTACTACAGTATTCTGTTACATATCCTCTGAGGTACGGCAAAAAGAAGTCTGCCATTTTAATGAATGTTCCTGGTGTGTAGAGAAAGACGATATAGTCAAGCATAGGTCATCTATAGCCCTTAGTATCAGCTGTAGCATACATGCCATTATATCATAATACCATTTTATCCCTCGTGATCTTTGATCAGTGCTAATGATCAAAGTTTGCGTAGCAGCCAAGAGAATCGTGAGACAGTAGATATTTATAGCTTATGGCCAATTCTGATTACTCTATAGCAGCTTTCCCAGTGTTCTGTAGTTTGATTGATGTCATTGGCATGCTTCAGCATTCAGAATATATCAAATAAATTTGCTATGCTTTGAACATGAAAGGGAAGTAAAACACTGATAATTTAAGAAACCAGAAAAGTGGGGGAGATAGGAGATACACATTGCTGCATGTCCTTTGGCAACTAATGCCGTACAGCGCTTAGCTATACAGTGCATGCATGCAAATTGCTAAGCATCCTCTTTAATGCAAGGCTTTACTTCCACTGTAAGAGTGTTGCTATTCAAAGGGGCTGATAAATGAAATCTGAACTGCATACGCTGCAATGGAGAGGAGGACAGGAGCAGGAGACAGCTGTTTGGGGTGACTGCTTTACAAGCAGAAGCCTTTCAGTTCCATCAATCAGACAATGTGAAAGGCCCAAATCCAAAGACACCAGCATCCCACCCCCTTTGATCCCGATCCTAATAGTGTGCCAGTCACCGATGGAAAAGCATCACAAAGTGAGAATGGTCCATTTTCTTCCTTCCTTTTCTGAGAGTCTGTATTTATCAGATTTAACTAGTTAATGATTCTGCCCTCTCTCTTCTGCGTGCCACGAGGACTCTCGCTGCAGAGGTGACAGTTGTTTGTAGTCAATGGGCAGTTAAAGCGTAAGCAATCCATGGGATCTGTAGGAGCCGTTTTGCAGGGCTGAGAGTCCTGCGAAGGGTTAAGCATTGACTCACTTCAAAATCGATAGTGAAATTATACATACATTTTCCTCATCGAGACAATATTTGGTTGAGACCTGCGAGGCCGTGCTGTGGATATGTGGAGAGCATATTGATTCTTGTTGTGGTGGTCTCATGCTGAGGCTGTGACTCGTGTGTGTTCTGCGCCTATCCCCTACCGCAGCCTTTGTGTTTCTATCAGCGCTTTCTGCCAATAACAAGCCCGAGGTTGCCCACCAAACAAGGTTTCCCTACCTTGTGAGTCTGCAAGCACGGTTGCAGTGTGTCTTTGAGCTCACGTGGCACCTTGTCTGCCCAAATACGTCAGTCATGTCACCACGTATGAAATACCCGTGAAGGTGCTTAGGGGGACAGACTGCGAAGGGAGGTAAAGCGATGCCATGCTCAGCGGTATGCCAGAAGATGCTCTGAGGGGTATAAACTGTATGGTCTTGCTACCCTTGGATTTGTGTGGTGTAAGCTTCACATCTGCAAAATTGGTGTTACAAAATACTCCTTTGTCTGTCATGCCTATGTAAGCTTTTTTGGATACCTGTATATACCTAGTACTTAGCCCAAGAGCTCTGATTCCAAGCCCTACAATAATGAAAACAATACTTCTGTGTGGAGAAGTGCTTGTGAGACCTGTCCCTCTGTCTGTAAAAGTCACTGTCTCATTTTTTTTTTCCGGTCTGTAACGTCTTATTATCAGGCTTTTTTACTGATTTGCAAACATGAACATTCGTAGGATAATAAAGAAATGGGCAGCACACTTCGATGATCTCTTGCTTTTTTTCTTCTTTAAAAGCAATTTTCATGGCACTGTGTCTGATAACAATAGAGTTAAGCTATGTCATTAATTTCCATAGATGGTAGATGGAGAATGTTAAATTCTAGGCACCTGAGTGGATCATCAAACTCTTCTACCACATAATGACTCTAAATAATCATATTCATCATAATTAGTACCGTTAATAACGTTAAAAATAAACACTTGTACCTCAGACCATTAGTAATAGTAATCTTGTCATCATCCATGAAAATTACTAGACCCAGTTATTTTTCACAGTGGGGCTCAGATATATGAGATATATAATTAAAATATTAATTACGTATTTGATAGAGCTTCGACTATCATTATTATATTACCATTGGTCTCATTATTATACTTTCAATATGTTACCTTGTATATATTGTGTTTAATAAAGTGTTAAAAAGTGGCTTTGGGTTTCCAAGATCAATATATGTTAGAAAGAAAAATGTATATGAATCCAGAGATAGGGAAGAAATGGGATTCAAACTGTGGTTAAATGAATTTCTGTCGTTCAGCCCTGTACTAAGAGGTGACACAAAGCTAATCCTAGTCATAAATCCCCAAAATAGAATTTAAGTGATACTTAGGTGATATTTAATGGTTATTTTTACCCGAGTAGATTAAATGAAAAGAATAGTAGTTAGCTGAGCAGGAGAGACGAGCTTGAGAAAAAGAGCAACGTGTTCTAAAGTTTTTTGCTCTTTTGGGTACAGGTGGGGTTGTTTTCTGTTAACATAGACAGGAGCTGGAGCTCTTCTAACGGGCGTAGGGGCAAGTAGTGCTTTTGCATGCTAAACTGAATTCGTGTAAGCAAGGGGCAGGTGTAATTTGAGGATAAATAATAATGACAAAGCACACTTTATTAAAAACGATGGTGCATTTAAGACTGAAAAATCTTTTGCTGGGAGTTTATTTTCTTGTTTCCATGGTGGTTAATTGTCCATTTATTCCGTACCTGTCTATAATAGTTCTGCAGGATTAAGTTCGTTGCCATTATTTGAAAACGGTGAGATAGTTTTTCTGCGATAAGCTAATGTTTCAGGCTGTTTCAGATCAGGACGTACTCTAAAAGTAAATGCTTTAGAAATAAAACACAGACCCCAGTATGATGCCTGTGTCCTTAATCCTGGAGGATTTTGATGAGTTCTCCAAGATGCTGGTCTTGCCGTCTGCTCCTGTTGCCTTGCTTACCAACATTCAGGGGATTTCTTGGTATCTTTAGGCGTGGAAAATCTCTAGACCTGGGGGTAGTCATTGCCTCCCTTTTCACTATGGGAAAGGACAAGAATGAATTTTTCCTATTTTTGGAAGTGATTTTGCAAAGTTTTTGGTGTGTGGTGTTTTTTTACTCTTGCATTAAAACAGTATTGAAAGAAATAGTTTCCAGAATTGACAGCAATAGATAAAAAGGCTTCCATTAAGGTTTTTTTTTTTTAGTATTTTCTCAACCTTTAATGTACATTTATCCCAGAAAACCTCCACACCTTCTGAAGCCTAAGGGATAATTTAAGTGATGAAGTTTACTAAACTTTAGTTTAAAAAAGAAATAAAACCACTGCCCCCAACCACTCAAGCAGGTTATATCTCTGAAGGATGGGGGAAAATATTTTCTAAATCTAAAACTGGGTTGGATGGACAAAAGAGAGTTCTCTACAAGGCCTGTCAATGTTGAGAAGCTTGTAGCTTGTTCCACCAATGTGGAATGAAAAGAGTGAAAGTGTCATTTGCATAGGAGCAGTTGATGGCTGTACAAACCAAGAACTTTCACTTGCTTAATTCATAAATTGGAATTGGAAAAACAAAGATCCCAGGCTTGCCTTCAACCCTGTGTGCAAGCATGCCACCCTGGCATTGATTCTCTTCTTGATTCTAGCTTCTCATATCCTGGTGGCTGAGCAAACTTTTGGGGGATGTGGTCTGGGGTCACATTCTCACTGGGCTGCAGAGCCCTGAGGCACCTGCACAGGGAAGTGCAGTGTCTGTTTTCCCATGAAGATGGCATTCAGGCAGCCAGCTCTCCACCACCTACCCATTAACATCTCTAAAGGTATAATATGGTGGAACTTTTCATCCTCCTTCTCCTGAATAGTCAGGTTTCCTACTCAACCTGAGTCTCCTCTAATGTACGGCTTTGTGCATCTCGAAAGTAATTTCTTTCAGAAGTAGGCAGCAATAATAAAGCCTTATCATCTGCTTCACACCAGATATTATGAGTATGGTTGTAAATAAAACCTTATCACCTGCTTCAAACTTGATAGCATAAGCAGTGGTTGCACTAGGATTTCTTTATTGGTTCGACCTACTTTACTGGTTGGTTTTGGTTTTTTTTTTTTTTTTGTGAGACAGGCTATTGCTACTTTCCCCCTCAACACATCTGATACTTTACAAGGTTTGGGGGAAGGATGCTTTGAATTCCAAATGAATCTGGAGTGCTCCTTTTAATAGTGTGGGGCATCTACTCTGGTAAACCATTAACTGAGTCATAGTCAGCCTAGTCAGAGTAGGGGTAGTCAACTGAGGACAGGCAGTATATGTGCGAGTGCTTGACTGTCCAGAAACTAATAAAACTCTTTCAACAGATTGGGAAAGCAGCTGATTAATCAACTTTGCCAAAATGCTATTTTGGATGCTTTCTGTGCTATAGATTATGCTCGGGCTAAAAATGCCTCTTGGATTTTTTCATTATTATTATTGAGGCTTTTTATAATTTTTACACTTACCCAAAGCTACTCAAGTATGACATCCTGTGGCAGGGTTTCAATGTTTAGGACGTGAACAAGTTTTGTTGTCAAATGGAATTTTCCTTGTAGAAATGAAATGTTTATTCTCAGTAAATTGAAGATAATCTCTTCCAGATTTCAGAGCTGGTATGACTGAAGTCCTGGACTTTTGAGGAGGCTGATGAACCTAATAAAACCTCTATGAAAAATTCAACTCTTCATTAGATCCTCCTTGTCACTAAGGCTTGTTATAGCCGCTTACTTGGGATTAGCACAGACAGAATGTGTTTAATATGTTATTAAACTAGTCAGATTTACACTAATTTTGTCCCTATTTGTATTAGTGTATCAGGGAAAAGCCTGACATGTTCTATATGTAGCTGACTTTGTTTTGCTTAAAAATGAGATTGCAGATTTTTCTTGTTATGTCTAAGGCATAATTTGGGATTTTAAAATTTAATGTAAAGATTATTACATAATTCCCATCTTCCCTGACAAAAATGAAGCTTCGTTTTGCTGTATCCCTTGATACTCTGAGGTATAGCTGCTTAATGCAAGAGTTTACTTGGATCACTTATTGACGTCTCACAAATGGTATTGTGGTAATGCATAAGAATAGCAACGGTATATATTAAAACATCTTTATAATCAGAATAATAATGGAGGGCCTGTAGATATGAGAATCCCAAAGTTTTCCCAATGCTTTAATAAGTACTGAGATACTGTTACAATTCCTGAATTATTCAGAGCTATAATTTGGAGTCACAAGGCTTTAGTATGCTGTAGATGTATCATTAAGGCTTCCAGGGTCATGGTAGATATTAAAAATTGTTATGGAGAGATCTAGATTGCTAATCACACAATGGCAGAAATGTTGTCTAGTGCCCTAGAATTACAAATAATATAAGAGGATCCGACCAGCGCTAAGTCCCCTCCTTGCCATTCACCAAAACGGAGGATATACAGCAACACTTTTGTGAGAATAGAGGGGTGCAAAATGTCCTCAAGTGTACACCTCAAAAATCCTATAAGCAATGGAATAAGAGGAGTAGAGCCTATATGGGGAAAAAAGCCTCCTCATGGACTGGAATGACAGTAACTAACCACTACACTGAAGTTATAATTATAATTTCGTCATGAGAGTAGAGAAGTCAACGTTTCACGAGGAAAAAATCTATTTACAGAAAAATATTATGCTTTTCATTTGATAGAAAAAGTAATTATTGCAAAGGGACCCATGGAAGATCTTGAAGACAGTCACCCTCCTTTTAATAAGTGCTTGTGGCAGCTAAGTGGGGATCAGGAGTATTCTTTATCAGGTTTGCATTCAAGTAGTACTAAATATATGCAGGTAGGAATTAAATAGTATCTGAGTTTAATTAAAATTATAAAAAAAAGGGGGGGAGAAGAATGGTTGGTAGACTGCTCGACTGCATTTTAACCAGTAACCTCAGACCCTAATTAGAAATGCTTTTCATATCTCCTCCATGCAAGGGCTTAATCTGACGTGAGTCTGTGAGCGAGGGCTTGGGGGACCAGTGTTAATTCTGCATTCGATCTTGGTTTGTATGGAGGCAGGCAATGCTGATTGACCGAGTTGCAGCACAGATCCCATGACCTTGCTGGGATTTTCATGTGAGGTGTTAATTGAGAGGGTGGGTTAATCTTTGAGCATCATTGTCCCCGAGCTGAGGACAAAGTTTGTGCTCTCTGTTTCCTTACTCAACAGTATATTTGATCTCTACCTCCTCCCCGTTATGACAGTTTAGCAAGCCTGCAGAAAAATTCGCTCTTGATAAATTTATTGGTGGAGGATTATCTCTTGCTGGTTTTTGTTTGATTTTTATGATCTTGTTCTGGGGAAAGAGTGGTTAACTGGGATAAAACCCAAAACATTCTTCTTCTCACTGTCCCCCTCCCAGTCCACTCCAGTGAGACTATCGTATTGGGTGGGGGGAGTGACATCTTGAGATTAATTACACAAAAAAACCCCTACAAGGCATGATTTCGAAGTTACTTCATCTGAGTGCTAGGAAAATGCAAGCTCTTTTTATTGCTCCTGAGTGGAAAGCCTAAAATAATTACAAAAACAAAGAGATATTACAGGGGACGGAGCTTTTATAATAATATACAGGTTAGAGTTTTCATACTGGATTTGTGTAATGCAAGAAAAGACAGCCTCATAGTTTTGCTTTTTTATAAATAAGGAATGGCTTTTTTCTTCATGTGTTGCTTTACAGGCCTGTCATTTCCAGTGTAAGGAGTAAATTTCTACTCTGGGCAGGACTAATGTGTACCGGCTGACCTTAAATATGACTCCCAAGTGCGCAGGATGGTAGTTAAAAGCGGCAGAAGCAATGGAGCTCATGCAGGAAATGCTGTGAACCAACAGTGATTAAAAAAAAAAAAAAAGCACAAATGATAGCTGTCCTTGACACCCAAAGAGTTTCTCTGACTTGTTTTATTGCACCAGCTGTAGATGACTTTAATTACAACACTTCAAAACCAAACTTCTTTTGAAGCATTTTTGTAAACGGCAACAGGGAAGTCTGGCAAAGCCCAGCAGTGTGTTTGCTGCCAAGCCCTCTGCCAGACCCACCTTCCAAGGAAGGAAACTGTCCTGCCTGCAGAGGAGATGGTGGGACAGCTTTGGCCCATTGAGGAGAGAATGGCCTATCCGGTTTTGGATCTGGTTGGAAATACATCTAGTAAAAAAAGGGATGCCATGGTTTTTACATGCCTGACTTGGTGACTATGTGACCTTTATGAGTTTGGTTTTTTTTTTTCCACCTGAGCAGCCTTTGCCTAGGCCAGAATCATTCCAGAGAAGGTCTATGGCAGGGTGAGATGTTTCTGTGCAGTGCCACAAGAGAAAGTGTGATGCCTTGATGCCACCGAGTTGTGATTCAACACACACTTGGCCTCCTGACCTCCGAGTTTTCTTAAATAGTTCTGTGTCAAAATGGCAATCCTTAGGAAATTGTCCTTTTTAAGGACATTGGGAGAAATTTTATTTTATTTTTTTGAAGGAAATGGCACCTCATTACTGAAGAGCAAAGTAAATCAGCAAGAATTTAATAGTTTTCTTGGCTGGGTAGAAAGCTACAGGTCAGCTCTTGGTTTTTCATCCCTATATAGGTTCCAGTTGTAGAGAGCTTCTTGTGGCAGTAGTCAGCAGTCTCCTAAGGCTGCTACACCAGATTGTATTTTTCTTTTTTAAAGTTTAAGAATATTGATAGAAACTCAGTGGGAGCTAGGAAATGCTGGCGTTCGCTTCGGCGTCTATATCTTGCTTCAAAGCGAGGCATCGGAGCCCAGCTCGCCTGAGCTTGGGATTCACTGAGAGCCAGGAGCTGGGAGAGCTGGTGCTTCTCAGTCTTCCCTCAAGATGCTCCGACTCCACCATCCTGGCCTTGCCCCTACCACCCTAATGCTATTAAAATCCGCCCACGTGTTATCTGTAATTGCTGACCACTATCTTAAGCCACCCTGCAGTCTTTGAGGAAAATTAATTTTGGAGTTGTGAAAAAGACAGAAATTTTGTTTCGCGAAGGATTTGGAGAGTTCGAAATCTGGCTTCTGTTCATACTGGAATGAAATGTGACATTTTCAAATTCTTGGCAGAGGAAAATTCTCAAAAAAGCTGCCTTTCAGATTGATCAGAATGGTTCATTCTGGGTTGGACTTGCTCGATTTCATAATCTACCAGAAAACCCCTGAAATAAGTCATTTCAAAATGAAAAATCAAAAAGGTCAAAACAAATCCCTCCCTTCCCAAAAACTCAAGGCAAATTGGCATGATTCATAAATGCACTTTAGTTTTATGAATCCACATTTTTCTAATTCAAAGGAAAGGCTATTGATGGTTTTTTAACAAACACCCCTAGATTATTCCTCAGTTGCATATGAAGGGGCTACCAAAATTTAGCTGTCTTCTTGGGATCTGTATTGATCTCCAGGAGCCGATGAATTTCAGTAAGAGGTATGTTCATGGCCTGATTGTTTTGCATGAAAGGTGCGAACTACTTCTGTATGTTGGCAGCAAATGCAACTTATATGGACTACAGAAATGCAGTCTGCTGTTTGCGTTAATCATAGATGGTTATTGAAAGGATATCCTTAATCATAGGGGTTACACTAACATTTTAAAGGTTTCACAATAATAATAGCTATTTTTAACACAGTTAACTTCTGTCTAAATGTAACTGCATTGTTTTTAATAATATGCTTGGTAAAAAGTCATATGTAAAGAGTTTCTTAACTAGGCTTGGTGAAACCATGAGGTTTTTAATGACTTAAGATGTTTCCCTAGGTAAAACTCAAGGCTTGTGCCCTCTTTCATTAGGAAAAAGGAAAACTTTGAACCGTTCTTCCCTCCTGCCCTTACTGGTGGCTACTGAAAGATCCTGTTTGTGCTTTAGGTGCATTTTTTTGAAGTTGATAGAAGGAAGATTGAGAACAATTAGGAACAGGGTGTAAGGTATTTTCCCTTTTCAAGCCGCAAAGACATTAATGGAAGGAAATCAACAGCCCGATGTGGTGTGCTCAGGCACAACAAGGTACGGGAGAACCCCAGGGCAGGCAAGTCTTCAGACGGGGAGGTAGAGCCGGCAGCAAGGACCAGAATGTGTGCGTGCCCCAGGAGAAGAGCTGCTTGGTTCTCCAGGCTCTGTGTAGGTCCCAATGATGTGCTGTGTCCTTTTGTGTCGAAGAACAATTCTCCTTTGCAGTCGGTGAGATGAAATGATGGAGCGTCCTGCAGCTTCAAGGTTTTTCTGTGGATGCTGCGTCTCTGCAAGAGCGTTTGGATTTTGCCCTTTGTGTAGTCAAAAATAAGAGGGATGCTCATCAACATCTTCTTTATAGATTTACGATAACTTTATATTAGGCAACTAGTGAATGTCCAAAGCAATGTAGGGGAACAAAGTACAAAATGACTTGTGCAGCAGATGAATTATCAGTTTCATCTTTGGGGCATTAGGCTAATGGTCTTACGGTGCTTGTTTGTTGTTTTCTGTCACTGCCTTTAATCTGTTTGGTTGTTTTTTTTTAAATTCCACTGATTCTGCGTTTATAGAAACCTCTCTACCTCATTGCTCTAGATGATCTTACCAGTTAAAATATATCTGGCCTGGTGTAAGGAAGCGGTCTTATGCTATGATCCATCTGTGTGATGTACTTTGTCTGTAAGTAATAACAAAAGGCTTCATTAGAGAGCTAATCAACTCCCTCACCTTCGAGACCTAAAGTAATCTTGTATTTCAGATGCACATCTATAAGAACGAGCCTGGTAATCGCCTATAGGAGAAACTGTCTTTAAGCAAAGCCAGGGAAAGGCGGCAGGTGGTGTAGCTGGCTTCCTCCTGCACGGGGTTTGCCTCTTAATCCCGAGCCCCTCTTTCAATAAAGTTTTACTTTGGCTTCTTGCAGAAAAAAGGTTTCGGAAGCTGGGTAAACAGAGCCTGAGCATGCACGAAGGGGATTAAGGAGGAGAGGCAAGAGTGGAAGGGAAAATGAGGATATGACAGAGGCCATAGTGAGTTCAAACAAAATTTGGCCTGCAGAAGGCAGAAGAAATCCCACTGGTGACAGGTGCCATCTTGTGGGTCATTCTGCCACTCTGCCTCCTGCCACTTTTTATAACGAGAAGAGATAAAGGAGGACTGGGTTCTTAGAGGTTTCGAATTGGAAAAGTAATTCAAAGGGATGTGAACATGGTTGGCTTCGGGGTTTGCATGATACTGTAAACATCAGTACTTCGCTTGTCAGCACTCTATGCTATTTAAGAATGTTAAAGTCCGCTATAAATAGAGACTATGTGCGTGTCTAGAAACATGTAATCATAAATAGTATGAATGATAATCAAATTATTTTTACTTTATAGTAATGCAAATAAAATATTCATGCATCATGTAGGCCTAGGAAAGGTTACAGCCTGCAAACTGTGCTAATTAAAATATAATAGCACCGAGGAGTATATGTAAGAGTTACTAATGTCCGTATTTTCCGTCTTTCCTTTAAGATCTTATCTTTAATGAATACATAAAAATGCAATGGTTAGCTGATGCTTTAGCTCTGTGTTTTTTCAGGAAATTTATTTTGAAGGACTGTGCAGAAATAATCACAGCATCTACTAAGCCAAAATCACATATACTGTGATAAAGTAAATATGGTATTTTTAAAGAGAAGATAGTATTTCAGGCATGAGCCTGAATGCCATAAAAAAATTAGGACACCATTAGTTCTTAAAGGTTTCACAGTTTAAAAGAAAAAAAAGTAAAAAAATATTTATGTCAAACACGATGGCAAATTTCAGTATTGTTTTTACAGCAAATTTGAGGGTCAAATTTTTCAGGAATAGAACTTAGTTTTACAAATTACTGGTTTTTAAGTACTGTCAGACAAACGAGGCAAACTTAGAATTAGCCTTAATTACCTTTTCCCATGTTCATAGTCCTGTCCAAAATATGTTGCCCTTTCATGGACGCTTGTGAAACAAAATTGCACTAGGATGAATGAAGGGTAAGGAAAGCAAGCTTTAAGCTGATGCACACAAACATTCTAAGCATGCAGGATGGTAAGTGTATTTCTGTAGTATTTATGCCAGAAGTCAAAAAAGGAATATAATCTTATCTGGGTAGGGAACAGCAGCAGTGCCATCCGAGAGTGCCCATCACGGCTATAGGTGAACTCTGTTAAGAATTTGTAAGGAGAAAGCAAATCCATGAAAATGTCAAGTAAATTTAACTGAGTAATGCATTTGAAAAGAATTCTTATTCCTTTGCAAGCACTCCATCATTATGAGGAATATGAAGATCATCGAATGCGTTATTCTGTCCCCACGATTCGCTTTTCCCCGCTTGTGGATCAGTGCATGAGACTTGACTGTGAACGGATGGAGTCAATGGCCGTATTGTGCATGGGCATAATTTGTGGTGATGGAAAGTGAGCTCAGTCTTAATATTTAGTCACCTAAACTTAGGAAGTTGCATAAATGTCACCGTGCTCTGTGAAACTCTTCCTTGCGTCCAAAAAAAAAAAATTATGTATATATTCAGAGGCTTAAGGGCAGTGCAAAACTTTCAGATGTGCATTTCGCTCCGTTATTCACGAGCTTAAAAATTATTTGTAATAAAACTTCTTGATGGTTAATTATGACATTTTAATGGGGAAAGCTTGAATTCTTCCACAGGGTTATGAAAACAAATTAATGTTAAATATGACATTTTCCTTTGGATTTATGACATATCCCCTGGCCCCTCCCTCACCCCACACAACGCGTACAAAAGGAGGTATTAACAGAAAAACAGAGATGTTGTGTGTTCTGTTATGAACAAGCTTTGTGATCTCATCCCAAGGTTTTATCCAAGCTTGAACCATCTGGCTTTGAGCTGGGGAAAAGCATGTCAGCTCTCCCCCAGAATTTCAGTGTCAGGGGGAAGGGGCAGAGTTGCCCGCGCTTGATGCCAGGCCCTCCTTCCTCCCCTCCGCAACCCTGCTAGAAAGACAGGAGTCAGGCACTGAAAAGCATACCAGGCATTTTTAAACACAACCCTGACATTTCCTCAGCATTTCCATAGCTAAGGCTTTCCTCCTCCCCATCCCCCTACCCCCTCTTTCAATCAAATAAGGCACCCGCTCTCTCATGCCTAGTGCAAAGAAGGAAAGCGAGGAGGGAGGGGGGGGGGGGAAAAGTTGGCAATTTAATTCAAACAAAAGAAGCTTGAAATCTATAAGCACAGCAACTCCGAGGCTTCTGGCAAATAGAATTCTAATTAGTATGCTGCTATTTTTCTTTTAGACAGATGAGGGATGCCCCCTATTGACTCTAGCAGGCAGGCTGGTTAAAAAAAAAAAAGAGGGGGAAAAAAAAAGGAAAAAAAAAAAAAAGAGGGGGGCAGGTGGGGGCTAGCCAGCAAACACTGCAGATTGCAAATTATATCGCAAACCCTGCCAAGTCCCAGCTCTTGGCATCAGATTTTTAATGACACCCTGGAAAAGGGAAAAAGAAGCCCTCAGCTAAGGGATAAAAATGAGGGGTTTTACACTGTGATAAGTCTTTGCTTAAAACCCAAATGGCCAAGCACACATTAGGGTTTTAAAATATTCATAGATAGAAGTGAAAATGAGGATATGAGGATGTACATTTGTTGCTTGGTCAATTGACAACTCATTCTGCATATTAATAAAAGGGATGATCTAATTTTAAAGGGACAGTCTGTCTTTTTTAACCATGACTTTTTGAGTATTATGAAGCTGAGGGCAAAACATCACAGAGGAGGCCAGCGATGACACAGAATGTTGTTTTCTTTTGATGTAGACCTGGTACTAACTACTACTTTGCTCAGGAATTCTGGGGTCTCTAAAAATACGATACCCTTCTTGTATAGTCTCTCTGATGTATGGCTGCTGAACACTTTGATTTTTTTCTCTCTTTTTTTTTTTTTTGCAGTGCATGAGGCCCTTCACAGTTGTAGGATTTTATCCACAAACAGTCAGACCATCACAGAGATGGAAGCCATTTCTTTTAATAATTAGGCCACCTTCTGTTCCAGAGAACTGCTTTTGGCATGCCTACCTCGAAATAATGTTTTTTTTAATATCGCAGTATATCTCCTCCCCCCCCAATACTATACAGTAAGTGTTCACAACAGTCTGAGTTGTATTAATATTACATACACTACCTTGGTTTAGCTAACAGAAATCTCTTTGACAAAAGCTTTAAAAAATAAATCTGAGCCTGTGCATCTCAAGTACTTCTGTTCAAGATTCACTTGGGGGTTAATGTTTTGGGTTTTTTAAAACATTTGCTTTGATTTCTTTACACCTGAAAATCCTAGTCACAATTAATGCCATGAATGTGTGTGTCTACCCTGAGTCATGGTTAGGCAGTTAAATACCAAAGGAACTCTGCCTGCTAGTAATTAAAAATGCAAAACTGAACTCAAAATTATTTGCATTTACAAAACTGTAGGCACTACAAAGGGAGACTGTGTTGATACCAGTCTCAAAAGTCACAGCTAATATTAATTATCTTTAAATACACACCCGTATACAAATGAAGCATTAACTCGGATCATGCAGCTAGCGATATTTCGAACGCAGGGCTTTAGACTTTCTGTAGGTTTTTATGGCATCCTTTAAGCTGCGTACCTACAAAAATGAGGCTTACGTGATCATTTGCTTTACCTGTCAGTCCCCTCCTCGTAGTGTTGCTTTTTTTTCAACCGAGTTTGACAGAAGGGCAGAGATGTCAGTGATAATTAAGTTCTTGGAAGTTTGGTGAAAATCAGTAGAGGAGAGAAACCCGAACGAGTGCCCCCACCGAGGGGAGGGAGGGCAGGACTCAACCCTTCCGCACTCGCTTTGGGAACAGCTGGCGGGCTGCAGCATCTCCTCGTACTTCCTGAACGGAGCGTATGGTGAGGATATAGGTGAGGAGCAAGGGCTAAAGGACAGAAATCTGTAGGAAACCGGGTTAGCAGAAGAACTTAGATGTTTGGGTTGGCTTTTTTTTTGTTTTTTTGTTTTTTTTTTTTTTTTTTCTAGGAAGAGCAGCTAGCTTACGTTTTCTGACATCCAGCCTTTTTTCAGAGCAGTAATTTGTGTTGGCTTTGTAAGGAAAAATTGATGCTGCTATTAACAGAGTCTGCTAATCATCGTTAAAAAAAGAATATTATCCCTATAACAAGATTATAGTGTTACTAAATGTGTCATCAAAGGTTATATTTAAAGACACAAAGGTGGTAAGTTTCCGCAATGGCGTGTTTCATTATGTGGATCCTATTAAAATTAGCAAGTTCATGTGATTTGAAAAGTGACTTCACCATAGTGTGAATGACACACAGAAACCTGTGTTAGTTTAACACTACCTGTGTTCTCCTATTGAAGTTTTTAAAGAATAGGACTGGAAACACCAAGGTGTCGAAGGGAAAGGGTGCAGTGGGACAGACCACAATGGTGTTTCTCAGCACACTGATGAATTAGTCTTGGTGCAGAAGACAAGTGTCCAGACAGTGACACTGTTTGCATTTATCCCTGGAAGGGAGAAGAAAACCAATCCATAAAGCTCCCATTGATTTATCAGAAACTTCCCAGGGTGACCTCTTGGCAGGAGCTAACCGCAGTGCCTCTCTGGTAGTTGTGGCTATAAGTCAATGGGAACCATTATTGATGTTATGAGAGCGTATGGTATAATCTGTATAGGGTAACGGAGAACCTAAAAAAATAGATCTTAAGTTAAAAATATGGTGGGGTCTAGCCAATTTAATTGGAATGCTATTGACTTCAAGGGGAACAGGATCAAGTTCTTATAATTCTTATGTGATATTTTCTTTGCATGGCAGTTAGAGAGGGAAGCTTGAGAGATCTTGAAAAATTATCCCCTATGTTTCTGGTGTGTTGTTGACATACACAGAAACACAACTTGTTTAAAAAACCCTAAGTTTTTGGCTTAATTGTATCTATTGATATTGAGGCAAATTAGGTACGCTTAAAGAGGAGCGGGTGGGAGAAAATGTTTTCTTTCTTTTGGCAGTTGCTCCGATATTAACTGTGCGTATCTACTTAGGGTTATACAGGCAAAGCACCAAGCTCAAGTGTAAGCTTGAACTACATTGGTTGATCACTAGGCATCCAATTAATAGATAAATTAGATTACAAAAAATGATCTAAACAAAAGAAAGACTTGAAATGGCAGCGTAACCTATTCTGTCTTGAATGATCCAGCCCTGTAGGAAGAAGAAAAGCTATAGTTTGAAGGCATGAGCAGAGCTCCAGGTGAGAGTACCAAGTATTGCTCACAAGTGGTCCAGAACTGTTGTAGGAAGAATCAGTGGCCTATCAATTAGTAAAACTTGCAATTATCTCTTTCAGTAAATGTTTTTGGTGGAGAAGAATTTTCTTCTCCTTTTCTCATGGACCAGTTATATTCAGTTTGCAGGTGAAGGAAGCTGACAAGTAATTTTAGCACCCAGTGGCTTAAAGGAGTTCAAATGACCACTAAAGTCGTATTAACTTGTCAAATTGACCAGTATTTTCTGCCACTGAAACAGTAGAATGGATGGCTGGAGACAATAAAATTGTTTCAATTATACTGCATTAAGCATCTTCACGAAGAAGTGAAAATGCAGAAAGCAGAGAGGAAAGGATCTAGGAGACGTGCTCAACAATGACAAGAATTTCACTGGACTCATTTGAGTGAATACCCCATTAGAGAGATATATTGGAAGAAATATCTACTGGAGGTGCAGGCAGCTGATTTGTACTTGAACAACCCAAAACTTACGGCAGCAGGAACTTACTCTTAAATATTAACGGCAGTCTAGAAAAAGAAAGGCCAATATTCTGAAAAATATTACGGGGACCTTGATCGTGTCACTAACCTTTAATATGGGACAAAACAAATGCTCGCGCTGTCTGGGAGCTGCCAGACTCAGCGTTTCCTAGTTTCCTACTTGGAGAGGTGTTTTGCTCCCAACACCTACAGATAAAAACTTCACTGGCCGGAAAGTGAGAGGGAGTTATAACTCTCAGATGCATATAGTAAACCCCTGATGCCCTCTAAGAGCCTTTGCAAGTGAGTCTTTCAGGTTTTGTTATCTAATGTAGATGTTGGTAGATAACCATGTTTTCTCCTCTATGTTCACATGATGATATGGAACGAACAAGACCAACCTCTTGGTTAGCTGAGTAGGACCGCATTAAATTCATAGTGAAAAATACCAGTACTAAAAATTAGTGGTCCAGCTGTAAAGGTGTTGTAGGACATGGTACAATGTAATTAAGAGCACAGCTGATTTTTAAAAAGAAATATTCTGCTCAAGACCAGCTGCGATGCTTTCTATAAATTAGGAAAGAGCTATTGCTGAGGGGTGGGTTAGTTACAGAAAGTGGGGAGACAGAAGTATATGAGAGGTTTGAACAGAGGACCGGAATAGGTTTGGGGTTTTTTTATTAAACTCTCATGCTAAGAATTTAAGATACTGATTAATTAGTATGTTCGCAGCCTTCCTTTACTGCCTTATGCTTATACAAATAGTTCCACTGATTTCATCAAAAGAGGTAATTTTCTTCAAGGTGGTGAATTTATTCCTAAATGCGAGTGGGAAATACGTTCTGCCGTCCTCCTCTGACAGTGAGCATTTCTGTAGTTTGCACGTTATGGGCATAACCTGAGTGGGAACGGGGCACAAAGGGAGGAATCACTGATTGCAGAGGTTGAGGAATCTGGGGCTAAAGGGGTAAAGCCACCCCTTTTTTGTACACTGTGATGGATGACATTATTAAAAAAAAAAAAATAAAAAATGCAGGACCTCTGCCTCTTGCAAACTGAATACCTAAAGCCAAACTCCACAGAAAAGTAATATGGCCAGAAAAATGTTGCTTGAATAAAACCCCCAAATTGGCGTTAGGTCTTGAATATTTGTCAGCCCGAAGCTAGAATAAAAGTGTCTCCTTTGTGTTGCAGTGTATACAACTTTCCTTTACTCACTGGAATGCATTAGAAGAACACAATGGAAAAAGTTTAAATTGGCGAAAGTGAACATGAAATATATATATTTTCAGAGGATAAAAATATTATGAGCATCTACAAACAACTGGCAGAGGGTTTGATATGGTAAGAAAATGGCCACCTATGACCTCGCTCAGATTCAGTTTGACTTTTCACTTACTTAAAACACCATTTCTTTTTATATGCCAGGTTATATATTTTACTCAGTGAAATGTTTAGTTTATTTAAAAAATATGAAAGTGTAGCCAGTCTTTCCATCCAATTTTTTTTTAGAGCACCCACTCCAGTCAGTGTGCTCCTCTGCAACCAATAAATCCAGCAGTAAATTATGTATGATTTAAACACGGAGATTTATATTTATGCTTACAATGTCAGTATAATTTTACAGTCAAGACACAGTACATATACTCTGCTGTAAGTACTAGCTTGATACAGTAAACTCAAAAGAGCACGTTGGGGGTTAGCAGTTAGAGCTGAAAGTGAAAATCAAGAAACAGCAGTAGTACTGCTTTTGTCTTCAGCATGCCCTTCAAGATGTGAGATGCTCCAGTGGGTGGGAGACCTATGCACCACCCCCCCAATTCTGGGGATAACCCCAGCAGATACGCTTTACAATTACCTTTTCTTAAAATGCCAATTAACCCTTTCAGGGTTTTGTGGCATACTGTGAGCAAGCAGGAGAGGGGCACTCATTTATCCCTTATATTGAACATCGTAACCAATTATAAGGGGATTGGGGCGGGAAGAACAGGTCTTACGCTACTGTAGATGTATCTGGAGCGCTTCCTGGGTTTATCCTTGTGGTTTTTAACATTTAGGAACGTCTGCAGTTTTCTTTTAAAATAAGAATACACTAGAAGTACAAAAATAAATAAATAAAGTAAAACCTACAGATAAAGTTACGGCTTTATTGAATGAAATAGAAAAAAGGCCTTAATTTCTCTTTAGCAATATCGTTTGTGCTTGTTAAATCTTACCAGCTCACAAGGCAACAATAGTTTTAATTTTATCAAAATGTTCTAGTGTTTATGCTCACAAAAAATAGCCACTGGTGTAAATCAAGCCTTAGCTCTATCAAAGTAATTAATACTAGGCCACTGGGAGACTGAAATTTCATAATAAAAATAACACAAAATATTAAGGTTCTTATGGGAAATAGAGTAGTACTAGGATGAACTAGAATGAAATATCGCTAGAATAAACCTAGAATGGCATTAATTAACCTGAAGATTAACTTAGTCCATTTAAATATATGTTTTGCTACTTGGACTCTGATCCTTCAAATCTCACATGGAGATTGACTCTTCCAGGGGGTTTCCATTTCAGTAAGTGTTGTTCAACACGAGTAGAGGTTAGAGAAATAGTCATGTTGGTTAGTAGCAGGTCATGTTTTGCCAACGTACCCAGTGGTGTTTATTTTCGGACGCATTTGACCGGATCTTTGATTTGTAAGTTGTTGGACTACTTTGTGAAATCAAGTCATTTATCTTGTCATTTACATGGTAAGGGTGAGAAAGACAAAAAGGTGTAAATCTGCTAAGTGGGGTTTTGGTACATAAGTAGGTAACAGTTTTAAAATTTTTGATAGCTCCCATTAATCTATACCCATAACCTTTCCACATCCCATACTTTCAGGGGCCAGAGGAAAGAGGAAGGCAAACACGTCCATCTCCTGATTCAGGGTAAAATGCTTCGTAAAAGCTCTGTGATTGCTAATAACTGAATTTAGGGTGTTTGTTTTCCTAAGGAGAAGACTTGATGCATGCAGAACTACGAGACTGGTTGCAAGTGTTTAAGTAAAAGCTGGACTGTGACAACTTCTGCCGAGTTGGAACAGAAAGATGGGAAAATATGGGAAGATGTAGACTTGTGGGTCTGTATGTTGGTAGCCTCACCTCCCCGGAACAAGGATTCCCAGGACACCCATTAAGTCAGGACATAACCACCCTCACCAGAGGTTGCAGCTGTGCTCCGGTCCGTGATTTCTCCACACATTTGCCTCCGAGCAGGTGGAATTTGGCTGTAGTAGATGAAACCATATAAGGTATGAATTGGGCTTGGACCAGTGAAGGGAAGATGACAATTAGGTTGATTTTTTTTTGAATAAAATAAATGAATTCAGCTCGATCTCATCCAGAATATTTGCTTGTCTTTGTGGAGGTGCAGCGTTCAGTTTGTCTTTGGTATTGGATCAAGCCAATCAATCTCAAATGAGATAGGGTTATGTTTTCCTCCTGTTCTTAGGAGGCTTGAGGTTGACCTATACCAAACAAGTAACATGAAAGCCATGCCCCATTCTACACTAAACATTTTGGCCAATGTTAAGTTTTCAAGGTAGATTCTTAAATTATTTGTTATCCAAGGG
Source organism: Larus michahellis (assembly GCF_964199755.1). NCBI lineage: Eukaryota > Metazoa > Chordata > Aves > Charadriiformes > Laridae > Larus > Larus michahellis. Next base: position 5,718,134 of record NC_133904.1, on the reverse strand, counting down.
CAAACTGTTGGTGATGTGCTGAAAGAAAAGTTTCCATGATAAAATTTTTGCAATCAGTAATCATCAGGTACTTGACAATGAATGAGAACCAGCATTTCCTTTTGTGAGACTTTGAACATAGTGAAAAGGTAAAATGATTATGCCACCTTCCCCGTTAAGTGCATGCATCTCCTGTTTAGACTATATGACAAAATAGCCATGATAAAACCAAAGGCTATCTCTGTGGCACATGCATTTTAAGAAGCCTGACACCTACTGAATTGGAGATTTGCAAGCATTTAACCATTTAAAAAGGATTATATGTGTCCTTTATATACACACACACACACACATATATATATATATATGTATCTTGCAGTGTAGGTAGATTTGTATAAACATAGGTATGCCAATCTTGAACTGCATGCGAGAGTGTTTACTGGACACATTAGACATATATCTTGAAAATAAAATGTATCCTTTGGAACCAAGACTAAAGTACCTTTGCTTTATCCAAGACCCTGCCTTTACCTGCCGTGCAAGAGAGTGAAGGAAAACGGTTAGGATTTCATACGGAAAAGAGAAAGTGCTATTAATGTCCTGACAAAAGGAAGGAAGCAGTGTCTATCACTGTTTTAACTGCTTTCTAGATGTCGAGACATAGTGCGGCATCAGAACTCTGGGTGATCAGACATGCTACCTATGGTGCAATAGTGAGGTATAGCAGGGTAAATGAAGTATAGTTTTAGCAGCCCCTGACAGTGTAGGTAGAGAAATAGGGGTCTATTATAATGATTTCCCATGGAGATGTGTGCCAATCAAGGGGAGAAAAGAACCTCTGAAGGTCATCACCAAGGAAAATTACATACTATACTTTTTCTGGCATTCAAGTTTGATAACAATGCTCAAGAAAATAGTGGGAAGATATATGTACTGTGCACAAGCACATACGCATATGTGCATTGGTTTGCTGCATACTACGCAATAATACCTGGGTTTTTCAACACCTGGGGTTATAATGGATTCTCTTTGGACAGGCAGAGCAGAGGAAGATGAGATGTTTGGGTCATGTCTTGCAGAGGGAGAGTGAGAGCCTGAAGATGGTGATTCTGCAAGATTGAATAACACAAACATAATTATAGGGTGGAAGGGTTGCTGTAGCATTGTTGAAACATTACTGATGGGCATACTTGCAGGTTAACCAGACAATGAAGAGAGTTAGGCAACACTTACCATCATGCCATTAGCACTGTTACACCATCTAATTGATACCTTTGTGGTGTTGTGTTAGATTGTGCTCCAAATTCAAAGTTTTTAGCTAGTTTTCCATCTGTATTTTTATTTTCTAGTTCTATTAAATATTACTCAGAGACTGGTTTGTATTTTTCACAGAATGCTTTTGTGCATGATATTCAGCTGGAATTTTTTTTATTTCCAAATTATTTGGCGTTTTTAATCTGATTATGTTCAATTGCCTGAATTCTTTGAATTAGCGTGCACCATACAGAGAATCCTATATAAAAGAAAGAGTAAGATCACCCTTAAGTCCTAAAACATAAAAAAGCATTACGCTATAGCACTGACCATGTCATAAATTCTGTGTCTGTTCAGGCTGCCTATATCTTCTCTAATGATTCCAAATTTTAAACAGTTAGCAAAATACAATTATCCCCTTGTTAAAGTAAACAGTCTTCAATGGGAGAAAACATAAAAGGGTTACTGAATTCATACATATTCTAAAAACATAAAACATGTGTGTTAATAAAGCCACTTTAAAGAGAATACATCAACATATTATATAAATTATTTTCTCACTCTCTGCATCCTCTCCCCCTCCATTCTGGTATCAGTCATAGGTAGTAGCTAATCTGGAAGGAAAAGTTGAGGAGAACAGAGGGGAAGAGAAAGGTACAGTTTTCCTTCTTGGTTTGGAAAAGCTTTGTACAGTGTTAATGAAAGACTGTTTCTTCTGGGGAAGAAATGCTAATGTGAAATTTTCTCTTTCTCTCAGCACAGTCATACATTAGAGATATTTGTAGCAGTGGAGATGCAGACTGCAATAGGTGGATGGATATTTACCCAAGAAAATTTGAGCCATGCCCTTTCATTTTCAGAGAGCTGCTACCTAATCTCAGTGTAGCATCAAGACAAAGGACACCTCATTCCGTTTGCGCCTGCCCTGCAAAAAAAAAAAAAAAGGAGGGGGGGGAGAGAGAAGAAAAAACCCACAACCCTTTGTGAATGCTATTAGAATAATGGTCTGGGGGAAAAAAAAAAAGATAAAATACAAATTTCACTCCGATCTGGGTTGGATTACTTCCCCATGCCCCTGCCTTTATTGAGCGATTTGGAGTTTCATTAGAATTCAGAATTCCTGCAGAAAGAAAAACCACAGTGGCACGGACTTCTCTTTCAAGGGGATTGCAGGCTGACCCATCAAAATGAAAAGGCTCAATGTTTTGCTGACAGGTCCCTGAGCAGGCCTGAGTGACAGCTTCATTTCAGCACTTCTCAGATGAGATTTGAATTGGGGGGTGGAGGAGGTAGGAGGAGAGAGACTTTGTTCCCTAAAAAGTGTCAGTGTCAAACTCTGCAGTTCAAGTTCTAGTGTCTGAGGTATAAAACCAAGTCAGAAATCATCTTAGACTTGCCTGCTTCCCAATTTATTATTAATGTCTCTCTAATATTAGCACGCATGAAGCTTCATTTAAATCTTAGAGTTCATGTCGAGTGTACATTGTTCCTTTTATTGGAAATAAAAAAAGTAGAAGGAGATGGATTAAAGTACAGTGAACTGCTGTATAACGTCTGCATGAAAGATTACTTAGTGGCATTTTTCTGTTGCGATAATCAAAACATCAGTGAGAGCCTGATCCCACCTCCTCCGTAGTCTGTGGGAATAGAAGCAAATTTCTTATAAATTGAACTAGATCTATCTGCCCACAACATAAATGTGGATAAGACAATACCTGAGGGTGTTCTCAGTTTAGTTTAAAGTTCAAAAAGCAGCTTTGCGTATACTTCATGAGATTCCAAATGAGCAACTTTTTATTGTTTATCTCAATAGAAAAAATGGTGAAAACTTGCAAATCTGTCCCTGCCATACGGGGAAGTGGAACTAGAGAAGCATCTTAACCTGTTCATATAAGGGAAGTAAAACTCATTCACTTCCTACTTGTTCCATTACTACAGGTTGATTGGATATGTGCAGGGATGTTGGCAAATTTTTTTCCTAAAAGCTTATTTAATTGTCCACGTATCAATTACTGGTATTCACAGCTTTTATCAATTCTCTTTGTTTTCCTCCTTTACTGTGTATATTAATGTGGGGTTTTTTTGCGTGAGTACAAAACTAGTTCAGTTTGCTTTTAGGAGCCATCACAAATAGAGGGACAGAGAAAAAGTTAACCTCATTTTTAAGACGAATATTAGAAAATTAAGTCAGAAAATACAGATCTTTAAAGTAACATTTATCCTTATACCTTACTCCTATAGTTTATGATGTCACCCTGTCAGTAACTGTCACAAAACAAGATGCTATTCCATAGCACAAATCTGTTCTTGACACCCAAATCCTTTCCCATCCTATATATGGAGAATTTTCAAAAATAAAGAAGAAAAGTAGAAGTTTGACCAAAACCCCAGCGTATTCCCATAAGGTAGATAAAGAAATGCGGACAACTCTGTGCACTTTTGTCAGAGTTAGATGTGGCTATAAATTGTATTCACTTTGGAACAAGTTCTACTCTAATTTTTATTGCTGGAAAGCTGTGGTAACTTCAGCAAAGCTATAGGCTTTACCACGTAGGTAGAAAAAGAGTTTTGAGCGCTCTGAGAGAAGTATATTAAGCTTTAATTCTTATGTGAATGTGATGAACAGCGCTGCGTTACTGTGGTTGTACTGTAAGTGTTTCTATTGAATGCAACAGCCAATAGTGACATAAAATCCATGGAAATGGTCAGAGTGCATGTTAGGACCGTCCCTTCGGAAGCTTCATCTTATAAACTTTCACTAATTGTTCATGGTTTTGCCTTTCTTTAGAGAAGTGCATGCATTTGGAAAAGGGAGAGTGAAGACACTAAACCTGAAAAACTTCCCAAAGCTTCATTTACGTCTTGTCCTACTTGTACGTTTTAAGAAGTCTTAACTGTTTTTAGGTTCTATGGATTATTGAGTGCCGAGCAAAAAACTCACTTTGCTCAAAACAAACCTCCCCGTGTAAAAGGTATGCGTCTTTTATGGAGCAGGAAATAATACTTCCCTCTGATCCGCAGGAAGCCCTGCGTTATATTACTTATACTTTCACAACGTACTTCTGTAGTGAAGTTTTTGTATCTTGTGAAGATCATGGACCAGTTGGAGGTCTGAAGCCAAAAGCCCTAACAGCTTCTACACTTACTTATCCCAGGAAATATTTTGGCTCCAGGCATTTAAAAGGATCAATTCAGCAACAGCATGGTTTTGAGACTAAATATGCAATGAAAAATTGTTCCAACATAGAGGCACAAGTTTCTCCTAATGAAATCAATAGCTGAATTCAACTGACTTTGTAATGGCACTAGGAGATGGCGATGAGAAAGGGTTCGTTTCAAAAATTACCTAAAACATAAAATAATATATTGCAGTTTTTGAGAATCTTGTTTGAGACTCCAGCATACTTCTCAAGTGTTGGGAGGAGGAACAGGATGCTAAAAACAGTAAAGAGAATACTTAGAGAAACACAGAATTAGAAGAGGAATATACTATACTGAAATTTAAGACAAACAGACCGAGTCCAGTTGGGGTAGAGTAAGTATGCTTAATGGGTAAATGGGATATTCGGATCTTGTAAAGCCAAAGCGGATGAAATACCAGTAAATTGCACTAGGAAAAAAATCCTGTGCTGAGTGAATTGTTTGACTTTTATGTCCTTTGCACAACTTCAGAAAAAGTACCAATATTGTGTATGAGCAGCCACATAAACTAAAGGCTGTGAGTTGTGATTTGTCGGGACTCAACCTGTGGGTCGGCGGCAGAGTGGTGAGTTGAACCTGCTGCCGGTCCCGGGTGCTGTCAAAAATTGCTGGTTGTTCAAGCTTTGTGGTGAGAAACTTGTGGTCTGTTGACTTTTTCTTGCTCCCTGTACTGATAAAAGCTGGGCAGTGCTGCTGGAAGTTGTGTGCTGTGTTTTGTGAGTACCTGCCTGAGCTAATGAGGAAGGGAGGGCAGGAGAGGACTTGACAGTGCATGTCCCATGCCTAAACGTCCACCGCCCCATTCTTTTTTCCACTCTCCCCCGCAAACTTCCCTCCCTCTTCCACACTCTCATTGAAATTGGTTTGTGTAAATCTCATGTGTTAAAGTGGAGTTTGGAGCAGTGAAGTGGGCAAAGTTGAAGGAGATACCTGCAAGCTGTGCTCCTGACTCGTCGTCTTCATTAACATCACGTCAGGGAGGCACCCGTGGCGAGACAACAGATCAGTCCCGTGTTTGAGCCAGGCTAGGTCCGTTCTGCTTTACTCCTTTATATAGTCTCCCCACTTTCAACAGGGATGCCTTTCTGAGGAAGGTAAGTCAGAGAGGCTTAAAAATGTGTGTGCTGTAATGCCATTGTAATATATTAGCTGGTTTATTTTTAGATCAAGCTAGCTGTACAGCGGCAAGAGAATGTATTGCTTTTTTGGTATCGTTATTGCTTCTGCATTCTCCCAGTATCAAATCCCATATTTTTCCCCAAATCCAATTTGTTTTTTGAATTCTAAATTTAACATGCAGTGCTTTTACCAGTGAGATTGTAGACGTAAAATCTGTGAAAGGAAAGGTGGGTCTTTTGTGGGATTTTTAAGGGTTGGAGATACTTAACCAGTTCAGGTATTACAAATATTACATTAAGGGCTTCCAGAAGAGAGTAGGAAGGAGGAGAAGCTGTTATAGAGGAGCTGCTTGACCTGTCTCCTTAGAGAAAGATACTTTTCTAAGTATGAAAGTTAAAACCAGCAGCACGTTGCTAAACAACTTGCATAAAAACATTTAGCTGGACGCTGATTCTTCATATGAATAAGCTGTGCGGGTATTTAGGCCCCAACATCAGCTCAACATATAAGCAGCCACGCTTTACTTTAAGCATGGGCCTAAGCTTTTTGTTGAACACAGGCATTTTCCTGAAACAGGGCTATTAAAAGCGCTGAACTTCTAGGTTCTCCTGCAACTGTCCTCGTCTGATGTCCTGACCCGTCTCATGCTTTTCTTGCAGCGCTTTCAGCGAGCTGGGTAGGAACGATCATCTCATGTTGGCATCGTTGAGTGTGACGTAATCCAAGAACAAAAATCCAGTTTTACCATGTCATCAATTTTGCTGGCGCTCCATTGTTCATAAAGCACCAAAATGTAACTCTTGCTTTCAAACTCTCTCACGGAGTTCAACGTGATAATGAATGTGAAGGGTTTGCATGGAGGAGGCAAAACTTTTTTCTCCCCCCCCCCCCCTTTTTTTTTTTCCTCTCCAGGTTCACACCAGATAGGCATTTTTTACAGCCTGAAAGGGGATGTTTTCTTTTGTTAATAGCTTACAATCAGATGAAAGGACTCATCACTCTATTTTAGTGCTCCACCACATGGCGTGTATCTTTTATAAATTACAGGCTGGCGTTGTGTGCACTGGGGGAGAGAAAGGTTGGTTTTCTTGCTGTGAGCCATCCTGCCTAATTGTCGTATGCAAATAAAAGCAATTATAAGGCTTTTAGGGTGAAGGGATGACAGCTGAGTTTGGCAGTTGAGGAGGCCTCACCCACCTTGTTGTCATAGCAACAGGGAGGAAAAGGACAAAATGGTGTGTATACAGTGGAAACATTTATTTTGGTTAAAGAATTAAAAATACATATACCACTGTTATCATGAAACATCAATATGTGTAATGAATGGGTTTGTTTAAAACATTACAGAAATTAAACTGTATTTATTCCTTGGCCCTTTAAATGATCCTTGTCATCTAACTACCATTTACAAACCATCACTTGTGATTTTATCTGCTACTTTTAAAGTTATGAACAGATCATAACAATCCATTCAATAATTAGGAGATTACAAGTTTCTGTGTTTTAGCACATCTATTTCCATGTTACTAGACTCAGAGCTGCATGAAGGAGAGGGACATTCAGTGGTGTGTCCGTGAAGGGGAAACAGCGAAAAATAATAACCTATTAGCAGTCCATAAAGTTCAATATAAAATATGTTTGTGCTAAAGTGTTAAACAAGTAGAACAAATAGCGTGCTAGTAGCATACAAAATTAAAACGAGTCACAAATGGATATTTTCTATGGCAATTTATTTCACAATTACTCTTGTGGAAGCTTTCATGAATTAAATATGAGTTCTATCTTGAAATTAGGTGTTATAAGGCTAAATTACAAGAGGCAGCCAGTAATTGAGGTGGCTGAAACACGGGGTCTAGTGAACTAATCTCTTGCCGTGTCACGTGGCTGTCCTCTCGCCAATGGGAAACCTCCCCATCACAAAAACAGAGGCAGCTGAGAAAAATTGATTTCTCATCTGAGCCATATTTGATAGCTTTTGAAATCGAAAATTGAAATTAACTAACCTAAGCCCCGTCGTAACAAAAGAGCAAATTAAATATGCAACATGGCTTCCTATTGGCAGCAAGAGGGCCTGCCAAGGTAAATTTGTAAATAGAGTTTAAGATGCAATCCTGCCCCCCCCCCTTTTTCCTTTCTCTCAATGTAAAAGTATAAGTCTGCAGTGGCTTTATAAATTATTTATACCAAAAAAAAAAAAAATTCATCAGCTGCAAATGGCCACTGTGGTTAAGGTCTTCCATGGAGAAAATCATTGCATTAGAAGAGCTCATTGAATGAAGCAGGATTAAAATCATCCACAGTCATCCTTGAGATTGGAATAAACTGTATGTGAAGAGACTTATGTTTTCTTCTAAGGAAAAGTTTTATGAATGGAAGTTTACCAAAACGTCAGCAAAAAAAACCCCAAAACAAGATCAATCATTTAGACTTTACAGATAGCTAGGGCTCAAATACACATTTTTATTTATTCTTTTCATTAACCCCAAACAATAATGGCATAATGGCTTTTTGAGCTTGGTGGAGTATCCACATGCTTGCCTTTTGTCTTGCTTTTACACATCCTAACACGTTACAAAGGATTCTGACAGTGAATGCTAATGATTCAAAAGGTGCTTCTGCAGAGCTGTGGATTTACAGTGGGATTCCCTGAAATGAAGGCAGCCAACAAAATCAGTGATGCCACGCTCTAAATACTGTTTTCTGTCCTTTTAAGAGGAGGAGGGGGGAGGATAGAAACAAACACAGCCAAGGCATCAGCCTTCAGTATTCCTCTCTTACAGGGTTTCTCGTTTTCTCTGCCCAGATTTGCAGGGGAAAACAAAATGATTTAATTCCGATACTTGAGTAGAAACATGTATAAAAAATATAGAGCCAGATCCCTGTCTGCATAAATCAGGATAGCTTCTTTAACTTCAGAGGATTTATGCTACACTACATCATTTAAAGATCTATCTCATGAAATTGTTCCACTTTCCTGCCGAGGCTGTTCAGATCTGAACTGTATAAAATCTAGTGACAACTGTAATGGAGGATATTACACTTAGCCTGTCTGTCATCCCAGGGATCTTGTAAAATCATTTTCTGTTCTAATTTATTACTTTTAGTGTCAATCAGCTGCCGACAAGCTGAGTAACATCATTAGGCATTGAGTTCATCTACTCAGCACTTTTTAAATGCAGTTTAAGTAGTTGTCTCATTATGTGTAGTAGGACAGAAAGTCAAGGTTCAAGGAGTTTTCCTTTTTGGCAGAGATATTGTGGAAGTCTGTGCTATTATCTTTGAAGGAAAAAAACCCACAAGAAAATAGGTCTCTCTTTAAGGATTTGAAAGAATGAAAAGAAGGCAGTAAAATGCAGTAAAACTCACTGTAGAAACTTTGGTTCTGATTTCCCACTGCTTTACTTTGTTTTTACCTCAGATGCGTGAGTTGAAAGGTGTGGGGATGGAGTGAGGCAGTGATGAATCAGGGATTTTGTATAATGTGGAGCTGATGGCTTCCAGCCATGAACTAATAAGTGGTTGGGGTTCATCTCCTAACTGAGAGCCTGCTATTGCCGTGCGGAGAATATAATGGATGGAAATAAACCGGGCACCAATCCTGTAATAGAAATCATTGATTTCCCCAGCCCCCAAATAGAGTATGATTTTTATTTAACACTATTACACATCAGAAGTAACTCCACAGCACTGGATGTGGCAAGGAACAGCGAAACTAATGCGAATTTGCTTGGAATCATTTTCAGGGTTGTTTTTAAAATAAAAATGTGCGTAAATGTCAGAGCAGACACCAAAAGCCCTGCAGCTTCATCCCCTGCTAGAAACCTGAGGGCTTGACTCTGGGCTAGATCCTGAAGAAGGGCCTCATGGCTATCCCTCAGAAGCTCCCTTATACCTCAGCTGCTTCCCAGCAGTGTTTTATGTCAGAAGACAGCACTCCCACGTCACTCTTCGTGTTTCTGCTCCATTTGAACATGCTTCTTCTGGCCATGTTCAGATGAGAAACCACTTGTCTCGGGAAGCCCCAAAGCTGCTGAGACGTACCCATTCAAGGACAGCTAAGAGCGGTGGTCCTTTCTGGGAAGTCCCAGTTAATGGGTGTAGCAAGAAGCCAAAGAGAGGAAATACGGTGCTGGGCTGGGTGGTGACCGTGTGATTCTTCTCTCTGCAACAGGCAGGACGTGGCCATTTTCATGGCCATTTCTCATGTAGTTCCCTGATGCGTGATTAGGGAGACAAAGTAATCATCTTATTGCAGTGGAATGAATTTTACTACAATTTAGGAGGAGAGGCTAATTACGGTCTGGAATAACTGGGTAAACTGGTGGAAGGAGGTCAGGAGGGGACAACTTTTCTAGTGTGAACGGCTATTTAGGATACTGCTGTCTTATTTCCTTACATTCCAGGGGAAGAAGAGCAAGTATAGTTAGATAGAAATAGCATAGAGAAATGGTACTGCACCCTTTCTGGATGATGCTGAGGGTATGCTCCATTGATGGAGTACCAGTGGAAAATATTTTACAAGCGGTTTATCGTATTCATGCTGAATCGATGATTTCATCAGAGAAGATGAGACTTAGTTACATTTACTGTGTCTTAGCAGGGCTGAAGTTTTTTTCTAAATGCATTTTAGTTTTTATAAATAAAAATAAATATGAAAGTTTCTTACCAGTCCTGTCTAAGACATTTGGAACACAATCATTCCTAATTAATACTGGTATAAAATGTGTGTGGTATAATGTTCCTGTTAAACATAAGAGAAGATGGTAATATGAAAAAGCAAATATGTTGATAAGCGTTCCCAGTTCACATAAAATTATTATTGGTTTAAAGTCTGGCCCCCCGCCCCTCAAACTGCTTTATATGACATTCTGTACATTTTAGATATAGTTACCAAAGCTAGCAGCTTTCATGGTATCCATCCAACAGGATATTGTAATCAGAGTGCCAGTAATTCTGGGAAGCATCAAAAAAATGTTTCAGAGGATGTTTAGTCAGAAGAAAATCACAGCAGAGGCAAATCTGAACTGTTTGAGCAAAAGGAAAATTTCCTGCAGAACTGTAGAACAAATTCTACAAATAATTGCACCTACTGGACAAGTTAGATAAGGAGGCAGTACACATTTTAAAATAGTAATCTTGAAACTGCATATGTAGTTGTAGAGTGCATATGGGTGCGTCTTGCTATAAGTAGTATCTTTGTATTAAACGCAAGTTGCTCATTTTGAGTTTAGCTTTAAAGATAATCCTTTTTTTTTATTAGAGCAATAATTAGAATTAATATTGATGTATGGCAACAGTTACATTGCAAAAAGGTATCACTTACTGCATCTGGGAGTGTAATTCTCTTAATAGCCATGAATCCTACAGGGATCCCAATATTCAGATGGGTCTAGATTGTATTGTGAATTCCTAAATTAGGCGTCAACCCAAAATATATTTAAACACATTTAATATGAATAATTTGGCGTATATGTGTATATCAAGGTAAGCAATTGAGAATTGGGGGGGGGGTGTCTCAGTTTTTCAACTCAGTTGCTTCAAATTGAGTCATAGCTTTGTGCTATATATAGCAACAAGGCCCTGATTAAGCACTTAAGCATGTGCTTAAGGTTAAGCATGTGATTAAGTGCTCTGCTGACCTAGGGCTTAAGTACCCTGTAAAGCATTGGAAAAATGAATAAATCAAATTTAGGTCAAATCCAGCCCTGTGCTTACATACCTATGGTAATAGCAAAACAGAAGGTAGGAAGCTTTGCTTTCAGAGGCTCAAAACAGCAGGGCAGGATTACAGCCTGACATTCCGGGGAGGGGGAGCGAGCGGCTGTGACAGCCCCTGCTCCGGGAGGGCACAGGCTGCCAGCCGGAGGCCTCGGCCAGGTCCTCAGCTGGCTGTCACACACGCTTCAGTCTGCAGCAAGCAGGAGCCTGCGGCGAGCGCTGCTGCTTTTCAAAGAGCAGAGTTTATACGGGTGCACATGGCCTGCCCCAACGGGGTGGCCCTTGTCCTGCAAGGATGCTCAGTGCCGCTCCTCTCTCCCTCCGTTTTCCTCCTCACCTTATCCCCGTGGGAGGGAAATGCTACAGGAGTTGGCCTTTCATTTAGGGATAAGCACCAGGGACATCTTGCGTGGCCTCATGTGGAATTTGGATGCCCAGTTTAGAGGTTGGTGCTGGAAGCTCCTCTCTGTGGATCCCTGCCCATGGGACAGTCACACCTGCCACAAGGATGCACCAAACTGAGCTGCTTTCGTGTCTGTTTGCAGCAAAGGTTGTGCTTAGGTGGCTAATGGTGAGAAATAGGAACGTTTGGGAAATAGGAACTGTAGTGACGGACAATGGACAGGCATTTAAAAAAAGGAAGGTGTTTTCTGTGGATGAGTGTTCCCAGAAGTATTGAATATTGTTCTGATGCTGCTGGACTTCTGTGATCTGAAGCTAGCACTGCAAACTTTCATGAAAAAAAGATCTTTTTGTGGGTCTTTATTATTTCCTTGGTCAAAACCAACCACTGCTGGTGAATTCCCACAAAACCTGCTTTGGTAGTTATATCATTCACTGCGCTGGGGAAGGGTAAAGCAAAGAGCGAGCTATAAAGGACTGCAAAGATGAGGATAAGGTGAAGTTTCAAGGGACATAGATCAAATATGCATCCGTAGAGGGGGGGGAAAAATAATCTTAAAAAATACATAGGGTTCCTACGAAGAGTGGTATTGTACCACTTAAAACCTTTTCTTTTGCTTTCCTTTCTTATCCTTGTCTAAATCCTGGCTTCCCTCTGGAAAGGCAAAAAAAAAAAAAAAAAAATAGTCTTTCAAACTCACGAACTTCCGTGCACTGGAAAAGAGGAACACATCATGTGCTGTCACTGCAGACTTATCCTCTCCAGTACCACCTACAGTGGAAGCCTAGCTGCAGGCTAGAGTTATACAATATCACAGAGAGAGATTAAGCATTACATTTATTGTGGTTGCTGGAAGGCGATATTATTGCTGTTTCAGTGGAGAGATTTATAGCAATACTTAATGAATGCTACTAGTTTTGTTATCAGTTGGTAACCATACACATGTTGTGCATGTGGAAATATGACATTAAGTCTTTATAAAAACCTTGGAAAAGTTGGACATTAGTGTTTGTGGCAAATTTGGCAACATAATGAAACTATGTTAGTATAATGGCATGGTATTGTTAGGTTGGGCATATGCTGTTGGACAGAATACAGGAAAAATTAGCCTTATCGGTTTTTGGCATTTTCCTAATGAAGAAATTCTTTGTGATCTATCCTTAGGAATGCGTGCAGATTGTTACAGTTATCAGTCTCAATCTATTTATGAAAATATCATAGGTCAAAACCAGTTCAGAATCTAAATGCAAATTAAAAAAAAATACAAAGCTTTTAATGATTTTTTCCATTTTAGTTCTATTTGAATCATAGCTATATGTGAGTCATCAGCAAAATAGGAACTATTAAGATGGATCAGAAAGATGTGAAACTTAGGAGTTCCTGGAAAAAAAATATTCAAATTTTATTGTAATCGTCTTGGTCTACTGACATCTACTCTCAGTTTTAATGTAGTAGACAGCCCTAATGAGAAATTGAAAGGTAGCAGTCAGCTCAGAGAATTGACTTTTCCCTTCCCTCGAATCTCTACTTAGAAGCACTAAAGAACTGAGCATCCTAGAAAAACTGCAAGAAAAATCTTATTTGAATTCTTTTAGATATAACATTTACTCTGTGTTCTGAGTAGGGGCTTTAATATTACATTACTGGATATAGATGGCTGTATGGTAAATATATATTTGTACGTAGTGCTGAAGTGAAATTTTCATTACTGCTGATCACAGGCAAATTATTAGGCTTAGAAGTGGTGCAACATAACTAAGTTCATGACTGGTATCAAGAGTCGTTCACTTGAATGCTTGTAGGTACAGCTTTTTTTCCTTCAGGAAGGGAGATTTATTACAAGATGCTGCTATCAAAACCTCAGTCAAGATTAGGTGTAAAGACAACAGAACACAGAATAGGTAAATAGCGTCTGTGGTACTCGCCATCAAAGGATGTGATAGAGTATTCTCAGATGGAACAGACAGGTCTGATATTGCATATTAGTGGAGCTAAAGTACATGAGGTATTGAAAATATTCATGCCTCTGCAATGATGAAGAGAAGGCGGAAGCTTTTGGCTTGGATGTTTTAGATAATTAAGAGCAACAAAAGACTATGGTGGAAGCAGATTTGCTGCAGATAGATAGTATATTCTTGCTAGAGAAATGGGATATCTAGCATCGTGGGCTGATGGCCCTTTTTCTTTTCTTTTTTTTTGAAAGGAAAGAGCACGTCGATCTTCTAACTGCATTGTAGGATGCATAATCAGAGTCACGGCAAGTAATGAAATGACTTTTCTTCCTCTAATAATATTCTGTTCCAGAATTTATCAGAATTTTGCAACAGTATGTGCAGTCTAAGATAACTATTACATAGATACATTCTAAAATTCGGGTAGAAGAAACCTACCATATCATGGAATTATTAAAGAGAATTTGAGTATGTAAATTAATTTGACGAGTGTTGAATAAAAGCATCTCATTTTATTGAACCTCCATCACCTTTTTCTAAATGGTAGTGAAGTGGTAATTAAAAAGGGCTAATTATATATTATTTTAAAGTGTTCATTTGTTCTTAATTTTTCAAATTAATTTTCTGATGCACATGCTTTACTTTTTCTGTCTGCTGTTTATTGTCTGCTCTGACTAACCTTTGGGGCGTAAAAGACTGCAGCTAGATGGTGGAGGCAACTGAGAACAGGGATTATAAAAACCTCTTCCATAAATTTTTGACTTCACCTCTCTAGCCACATTTTATTTCCTTTCTTGGCAACTGTTCATAGCTACATCCCAGAGCAATGTTTCCTGGCTGTGGTTTGGGGACCTTTATTGGTCTCTGGGGCCATGCTATGCAGTTGTTTCACAAATCATACAGGTCTCCAGGCGTAAGGTGATCTCACCGAGTGAAAGCAGTAGTGCCTCTCTCCAGGCAGAGGAACAGAGCACCAAAGACATCCTGTAGAACAGGAAGAGTCCTCCTCTTGCCAAAACCTGCATGGAATTCTCCGAGAAACATTGAGGAGCGGAAGTTATCCACCAGGCAAAAACACAGTATAGGCTCAGAAACATGATCTTCTGGTTGCTTTAAAACAAATCAGTGAAAATGAAGTAAAAGGAGGCTGAGGGGAGACCTCATTGCCCTCTACAACTACCTGAAAGGATGTTGTAGAGAGGTGGGTGTTGGCCTCTTCTCCCAGGTGAATAATGACAGGACCAGAGGAAATGGTCTGAAGTTGCAGCAGGGGAGGTTTAGATTAGATATTAGGAAGAATTACTTTACTGAAAGAGTGGTCAGGCACTGGAACAGCCTGCCCAGGGAGGGGGTTGAGTCACCATCCCTAGAGGTGTTTAAGAAACGTCTAGATGTGGCACTTCAGGGCATGCTCTAGTGTCAGAGATTGTAGGGGTTTGGTTTTGGTTTTTTTTTTGTGTGTGCATGGTTGGACTCGATGATTTCAAAGGTCCTTTCCAACCATGAAGATTGTGTGATTCTGTGAAAATCCCAAAGTAAATGTTTGCGTGGTCTCCTGCACCTATAGCTGACTGCAAAGTCTCCTGTGCCATAAGGAGCATAACAGCCTGCATAACAGTAGTTTTACTCTGCTCTACGCTCAAGGAAGTACAAGCTAAGATGCTTCATAGAGGACTGTGCAAGGTCTAGACACTTGGTGATGAAGGCCATCATATTATACACCCGTTTGTAACTCTCCTGGCTCATAGCTGCTCCACCTTGAACTATGTCGCAGACCTGCTCTTAGAGGAGTTCACATGAGTGGCCGTTATTGATCAATTAACGTAAGCATTGTCAAATGTTTTCCTGGTAAAAATCTCAGAAAATGGCATCACTCCCTCATGCCCATTTCAGACCTAGGTGAGGGTAAGGATACGTGAAGTAAACAGGAGAAAAGTTAGATAAAATATATGTATATAGTCTAGCTCTTTGTGTGATTAGCTCTTTATGCACAGATAGGAAATTTTGATGTATTTTAGAGATAAATTGGTACTGAGCAATGTACTCTTTAACATTTTACACCATCTATACACAGCAAATGCAGAGACACGTTTTAGTGTTTAATACCAAAGATGCAAATTGTTTGTGTCTAAATAATAAAATATTTAAGATTGGAATTCATCTTTTTAATTAAAATTTTCCCAAGGCAAGTGAGATTACTGCAGCATGGAGAGATCTGCTGATACTTGTGTAATGTTTTTTTACAACGCTGATGGTGACTGACAAAGTCAGTTAGATGCCACTCTTGAGTTGCCTGTTATTAATATTTTTGTATCAGTGATGAGAAGAGCAGCAGTAACTATTGCAGTCGATGAGCCACAATAAATAGCAGCAAATGCATTCTAACCTCTGACTCTGTGACAAACAGCATGGGTACTATCTGCAGCTCTGGTTTTAATTTCAATGGCATCAAAGGGAAACTCAAGAGCTTCAGAAAATAACTCTGGCACCGTGGCTCAGATAAAATGCTTACCCATAGACATAAATTACCATGGGAATAAAAAGACTACACCAAAATTACATAGTTTCATAATGCTCTTAAATCAAAGTCTAGGGGACAGTGAGCACAGCTCACAAATTGCAACAGTCACACTACTTGATGAGTGGCTTTTTTGGTGCTAACAAACCTAACAGGTTTCTTCAAGAAGTGGTACTTGATGGCATATACTCCAATTGTGGGGGGAAATTCAGGGGACTACACTCCCATTTCATGAAAATTAATTCCCAGCACACATTAGAAAATGTATTTTCACAGTTCTGACTGCAGCATTGCACTGCATGAACACGTGTTCCTGCAAACAGGATACTTTGTTGGACTTTCATTGCCACTGAACTCATTGAATTTGAAGCTGCATGTAATTACTTTAAGGCGTAGTAAATCCTGCTCACCTTACTAGTGATGGCACTCCAAGAGTACTGTCTTTGCAGTCAAAGCCAAGAGAAAGTTGCAATGAGCTGCAGAGTCCCGGGCAACGCGTTTTGCAGGAGGAGAGACTCATTCCAGACCGGTTCCAGTTTGAGTGTTCACTGGGTGGTGTAGACTAGGTGACCACATAAATCCTCCTGAACTCACCTACAGAAACCGAGTTTTAACTCTTTCCTAATCCCTGCCTGTGCATTCTTGCTGCAGCAGCATACATAGTCTTCTCTAATACTCTTATCTGGAAGTTACTCCTTATTCTCACCTCAATTTATGGGAGATTTTTGTCTAGTCTAGGGGGCTTGACAAGCTGGACTGGCTATAAGTGAGAAGTCCAGTTCTGCTTCTCTTTGAGTGATGGAGAAACGGGCTACATCACTGGAATCGTGAATAGTCTTCTGTTACATTCCCGTGTTTCTCCCTGTGCCTAGAAAGGCAGAGGTCTTCTACAGATTTCTGGGGAAAAGGATCCTAGAGACTTAATACTATATCTCTAAGAAGCAGTGGATGTGCCCCTAGAAGTTCTGCTGACATGCATGAGAAGTCAATGCAAGGATAGCGGCAGGAATTCCGTTATGCCCACAGTGTTTTTGCTTTTGGGATTGACTATATATTGCCATTCAGAGCAAGCACTGACCACCAAGATGGTCACCACAGTTCAGACCATACTCTTCCGTGCAGTGAAGGAAAGAGGGAGAAAAAACCTTCTGACTGTATTATTCTGTATTAATACGTAATGATAGATGTTAATGAAGTGTATTGAACTGTAATGAAATGACTTCTTCATTACTTCAGAAGGAATTGCGCCACTTCCACCCTGCTCTGTGTCCCATTTGTGGTACCTGTAGTCATGTTGCAGCCTGGCTTCACATGAGACTTTAAAATTTCAGCACAATTCTTTATTGTGTGTAAATCCCACTGACTCACAAACAAGCTATTAGCCTATTGTTGTTGTTATTTGAAAGCTTGTTAATTACCCACTTAAGTTTTCATAACATAATTTTTAAACTTCTGTGTAAAAGTCCTCAGTTGAAACAAGCTGGAGCTCATTGATGCTGCAGTCTCAAGTTGAGCTACTCGAGGTTCTAAGAATCCAGTGTCTCAAAAGAGATTTTTAATACTGCAGTCAGAAGCGACTCTGTATCTCATAGCAGGCAATCTCATACTAGGGGATTTTAAATGCCTAATAGCTATAGACTACTTAGAAATCAGTTTTCCATCTGAGTCATAAAAATAGTACTAGTTGCCAGATACACTTAAAAGGAAGTGATCAGTGAACCTGATTTTGCAGTCTTAGAAGGTTCTTTGGCAGGTTTTCAGTGCAACTTCCACAGACTCAGTCTTTTACACAGGGGAACAAAAACCTCATGTATTTAAGTTCATCTTTTGGACTACTTTTAAGAAGTAAGGAGTCCTGGTACCATTTTTTTCATCTCAAGGGGAAAAAAAGTCTTTTGTTTGATCTTTTTTTTTCCTTTAAAAAATGTGTTCAGAAGAAGAATAGGGAAGGACAAAAGAGGGGAAAAAAAAATAAACCTGGCATTCTTCTCTTCGGTGAAAGAAGAGAATCATGTTTTGACCACTGTACCTGCAACAAAGTTCCTGCTCAAAACACTGGGGAAAAATGGACATTTACTTTTATTTTGAACTATAGAAAAACTAGTTTCCACTTGAAAGTTGTTAAATGTATTTACCTTTGGAAAAATACTTGTCAGAAAAGTCTGTAGGGGAAAAAAAAAAAGGCATCAGCCCATATCACTTCAGATTTTTGGCTAGATCCTGAGATACAGGTGGTTTTTTTAGAAAGCACAGGTCATATGCAGGAGCATCTGAAAGCTTACCTTTGCACTGCTGTAATCTTAAAAATGTCTCTTGTGCCAAGCTGGAAGATGGCTCTAACTTCTACCAACATCAAATAGCACCTGGACCGTTCTGTCTATGCCTGCTGTTCCCCACGGGCCATCTGTGATCTGCATACAACCCTTCACAATTATTGATACAGTGAGTAATTACTTCTGATGTTAGATATAGCTCCAACTTTCCATTAAAAAGAAAAGGCACAGATGAGGTATCCTCTTTGGAATTCTTAGTGCCAGAAGTAGAAATAACCTGGTGGGTCAAAGGGTGTCCAGGTTGACACATGCTGCATTCAGTCAAGAGACTTGACTTGTCCTCACTTCAGGCTCAAGACACCTTTTGTAAGAGTGTTTTTGATCTAAAAGGTTGATGGAAAGAACCTGAGCGATACGCATCCGCTGGTGTTCGTAACTTCATGCCGTGCCAGTCAGCAGAATATACCCTTCCAACAAACCAGGAAGAATCATATCTTTGTCTTTCGTAAGTATGAATTGCTGACTTCTTATTAATTTTCTTTTGTAAACCTGATGCTTGTGTAGAAATGTTTTATGTAAATACATTTTACTCTGCCGGCTTTCCCTTGATTATATATAATGCTGACCAAGCCTCTTGCTGTATACTGGAGTAGGTCTTTAAGCCTATGCTGAGCTCTTCAGGCATTATATCCATCTAAAGTATGTTACCCACACTGTCCAGAGATTTCAAACTTTGCAATTAATTTGTTTTCACAACAAGCGAGTGCTGTAGGGGAGAACTGTTACACCCAGTTCACGTTTTGGCAGGTGAAGCCCAGAAGCTGAAGAAAAGTCTGTCCATAATGGTTAGGTTTTGGAGCTACCTATGGCACAGTTTCGGGCTCTTTGTGGTTGCCCCAGCAGTTTCCCTCTAGTTTGTCTGCCCTGCTACGATGTCATGGTCAACAGAACCCACAAGGCTGCTATCGTGAAGTTTCCTGACAGGTTCTGCCACAAAGATACGAGGGATTACAGGCACTATGAAATCCACCTGACATGCCAGAAAGGAAAAACCTTGCCAGAAAAAGAAACTAAACATGAGGTGGTGGTGCTCGTGTCCACCTTCACTCGAGGTCCATCAGCTCAGGTTACAACAGGTTTTGTCAGAGAGACCAAGTGATTCACAGGTCATACAGAGCTGAAGTCTGGCAAAAGAAAAGTATTTGAACCTGTTTCCCAAGCTTCAGACTAACCCAATAATATTTACACCCAGTAAAATGTGGTTGAATCCTATGGATTTACACTAATATGAGCAGTGTAACAAAGAAACAAGTAGGATATTTCCTGAAGTCTGAGTCTAATCTGTTCTTTAAATGGTTGCAGAATATAGTTAGAGCTTCTAAAGAAAAACTATAGAACTGCAGATAGAAAAGAAAGTATGTAGTCTTTGGTCAGGATATGTTTTTGTTCCTTCTCGAGTTTGCTTAGATTTTAGCACAAGACTAACCTTAAGAAATCATCCCACTTTTGTCATGCCAAATATTTAAGGAAGGAGAGGCTGGAATTGCTGTTGACTGTCACTGGAGAGGATGGTTTGATGTGTTTTGTAAACGACTGGGCAAAACATGTTCTGCTCCAGCAATCTTGGCTCTTCCAGGACAAAATCGGTCCTGTTCCTTAGCAGCCAGAACGAAGGGGTGGGAGGGGGTCATACAGTTTGTTTTTTATTCCTTTCATTAGCGATACAAACAGTGCTGCAGACTAACCTGGGGGTATTTTGTGTAACAAATGAGCGGATACAATCGCAGTTACAGATTTGCAAGCTGACAGTGAAATTTTGAATGTGTGGTTGGTAATTTAAAGATGTAAAATATTTGCACGTAGCCCTTTTTACTCAGATGTGCACCTCATTTCTTCATCTTGTGCTGACTCTAAAGGCAGAATTCATTCTCTGATTGGTCAAAGCACTGCTCTGGGCCTGTTGCTTACTTAGCAGAATAGATGTGAGTTAAAACAAGGATGAGGGACCATTTCTATGTGTGTTGGGTTTTCATTATTTTAAAATTTAAATAAGAGTCTGAATCACCATAATATAAAGAGACCAAAATCAAACAACCATGGTTCATTCCTGTGCTTTGATTTTTATACCCATGCATGTTTAAAAAAAAAAATAAAATAGAAAACCAAACATGTGTGCTGCCTTTTAATAAAGATCATATTAAAAATTCAATAAATAGCAATATCTCTGATCTCTTAACAAAAGCGTCTGGTGTACAGGAAATTAAATGAAAAAAAAAAAAACTTGTTAATCCTTTTTGATTTCTGTACATGGTAGCTGGAAGCAGAATTCTTTAACTCGCAGGATTCTCTTTTTGTCCTCCCTCTTTTACATTTCTTCTCCTTTTCTTTTTTTTTTTTTTTTTTAATCTTCTCCGGCACAAACGTTGTCTGGGTAACCTCAGTGTAAATGCAGTCTGTTTCTCTGATACATTTTAAAATAAATAATAAAAGAATAATAATAATAGTAAAAAAAAAAAGAAAAAGCGCCATCGTGTCATTGTCTCATCCCTGTGGCCTTGCTGTGAGGGATCCGTCTCGAACCAGGTGATAACCTGATAGACTTTATCTTGTCTTTTCTGGGCCTCCCTGAAGCCTGCCAACACTTCGGCTGGCTGTTAGGCATTTTAAATATCCCCCATGAGCCCTAACCTTACCCCTTTTCTCTTCTTGTCAGCTGGAATGTCTCAGAGCTGTCAGAGGCTTGTTGCTTATTGATGTTTCCGTGTGTTTTATGTCTTTTCTGAGATATGACAGCCCCTGACACAGTGCTGATTTCAATCAGCCGGCTTCTGGAGAGGCCTAAGATTTTGTCCTCGCGCGGTCCCAGCCGCCAGCGTACTTCAGAGGCCTCCGTCTAATGAAAATGTTTCAGTAGGCTGAATAAAGGCCCGCTGCTCAACAAACAACAGTTGATGAATTCACGAGACAAAAAAAAAAAAAAGAAAAAAAAAAAAAAAGGAGGAGGAAACCCTTCCCCCCCCAACCCTCTGCCTTTGTTATAAGAAAAGCAAGAAGAGAGAGTGACCTCCTGAGCCAAAGGTTTTGACACTGAATCAAATCCCTTTAGGCCTGAACTGGCAGGCTGGGCCTGGCTTTAGATTACTTTATCACATCTTAGAGCGACGCTTGTATGTACCTCAGGATACCCTACGTGTAAAGAGTGGATATTTTACCCCTGTTGCTTATTGAGTCAAGTCTCAGTGTCTGGTAGAAAATGAAGGTCTGTCTCGCGGAGCGCCAAGAGGGGAGGAAACGCATCCTTACTAAAAACAGGGAGTGAAATTATTTGCATGGAGACACCTCCTTGAAAGAAAACGGGTTGTGGACTTTGCTTGAAGTCGCTGTGAGAGAACAGATATTTTTGTTCGCAATCAGCTGAAAAAGAGAATAAGCTTTGGGGCAACATAGTGTGTTTGTTTTGTGGATTTTGATCAGGTCTTTTAATCGGCGTCAGGCATGGGGGTGGTACGGAGCCATGTGCCCACCGGGCTGTGTCTGGGCAGAGCTGGAGGCCGAGCCCCTGCTAGTGCTGTCTCCATCACCCGGCCTCGGGTACCATCGCTGCTTCTCACAGCTGCTTTTGGCATTTCAGATGGGGGGGAAAAGCAAAGGCAACAGCCATCCTTCATCTCCACCTGGGGACTGCATGGAGGAGAAGCCTCTTGTAGGGTTATCTTGGACCCTCCGAGGAACCCCCTTCCCTCTTGAGGTATCGTCTGAAGTCACATTGATTCCCTAATCCCCTGATTTCAGCTGAAATTACACTACCGTGAGGCCTTGTTATTATCCAGGCTCTGATGCATATGTCAGGGATCGGCTTCTACCGTGCCAGGTACTGCACAAGCGTAGGAGGAAAACACAGCAGTTGCAGTAACACCTTGAATTGCTAATACTGACACTGGGGTCTTTTCCTTCAGGATATACAGCTCACATTAGGTGCTTTATCTACGTGGAGGAGTCCGCTGATTTTTTTAGAGGGCTTGTACCTGTCTGAGCCTGGGCTGTGGGATTAGGTTCATCAGCGGGTGAGATTTGTTAAGATTCATGTTTACTTCTTTATTTACATGAGTTTGGTCATTTTTATCTCCATTTATTTTCGCACGGAAGAAAAACAATCTCTCCCTGTTCTCTAACTAACTAAATAAACACAGCCCACCCCACTTTTGAACAACATCAGTGAAATCCATATCTGCAGTGACTCAGATCGTTTTGTTAATAACAGAGTGAGCTCTCCGTGTAGCCTGATTCTGTCTTTCAGATGGGAGACTTTAATCCTGAGTCTTATTTTTCACAGCATTCAGCTACTGGTTTTTGAGCAACAAATTACATCCATGCCTCCAAGCCAAACAAGGAGTGAAAATTTCTATTTAAAAGAATGTGGAAATAATACTGTCCATCTACCTACAGTACAATTCCATTTTTAAAGTGCTTTGATATTTTTAACAATATTAATATAATAACAGCAGCATGTGCCTATTGGGTTAGTCTGTATTTTATAACTTGGTATCCAATTTCTCCCTTGTTTCCTGCAGGACTGTCACTATTAATTTCTACTCCCATTTTTTCCGTCAGTGTGAACACTGTCATTGGACTATTGTTTCTAAGTGATAAGCAGCCCCTAGTATTATTATTATTTCACTCCTGCTTGTTGAGCATCAACAAATCTACCAAAAATATTAAAAATTTGGTGGAAGTTTAACTCTCTCTTTGCCAGATGTTCCCCCTTCCTTCAGCTCAAAGGAACAGACTTGCTACTGTATTATCCAAGAATAAAAAAATAGGAAACTAGTAGAAAGGCAATCTGTCACAGGGAAAAAAAAATACCTCGGGGGGTAAAGAATGCCTTCACAGTATGGCTTTAAGGTTTTAATTTATATTGGTCCTGACTCATGACACAGCCAGAGCAAGCCAGGGCCTGGGAGTCAGGTCTCCCACTGACCCTTGCATAGACTGGTTGAGAGAGAGATGTCAGCTGAAAACTCCCAGGGATCATGGGGCTGCCAAGCACTTTGAAAATGACTGCCAATTTGGCCTAGTCTCAGCTGAATGCATGCCCAAGAGGGAGGGAATGCCAGTAATAAAGCAGTTTAGAGGGGAAAAATATTGCTTCCGAGCTCCCAAACCTATCCAGCCTTCTTATATGATGATATTGTTTGCATATATTCACACTGTTATAAAGATACCTACCTGCGTGCACACGTATGTACACTCACTCCTTCCAAAAACAGGAGCAGCCTGCAAAGTAATGCATGAGGCTGATGCCCTCTTCTATGTTCGCTATGCAGCCAACCAACGCCTCTTTAATTTCAGAAGGTAATAACAATAAAAGTGAATGAATTCCAAAACTTATAAAAAACCAAATTCAAGCCCCTACAGTCATTTAAGGAGCAAAACAGGTGAATACCAGAGACGACATGAAGCCCTCCTCCTATTAAATTAAGGTAAAAAATATTTTGTTTTTTCAATGATGGGAGATAGCATAAAACTACAAGAAGATACAATGTCATTGATATCTAAAGTCTCTCCAAATTCAGGTAATAAGTGAAAGTAAAGATTTCTGGGGTGTTTTTTTTTTTTCTCTTGCCTATAAGACTTAAAAGAACCAAGCAGATTCTGTGCTCCCGTTAGTGTAACAGTAAAAGAAACCAAATTTTAAATTTGATTGTCATGAAATCAGTTTTTCTTCTGTTTTATTATGTTCTGTTATGATAGTTGAGCTTAAGAAAGAAAAAAGAAAAGCTTTTTTTTGGTTCGGCTCAAATATGAATGACTGCAGCTCATTCAAGTTCACTGCTATTTCTTTTACTCATGTGAGTAGTGCCACTGGAGTTAATGATATTACTCATCTGAGTAAAGGCTGTGAGATGAGGCCTAACACGAAGACGTGGGAAAGAGAATAGAACATTGCATGAAATGTGCCAGAAGTAAGAACTATTTGGTACATGTAACATGACAGTTCAGAATACCTAAAAGAAAAAAAAACAACCAACAAACAAAACACCACTTGGCAAGCACATTCATCTGCTGCAGCATCTGCCTCCAATATGCTTTATACTTCCATAGATACTTTTGGGAACTGAAAGGTAACATGAATTTATCAAAGGATTAGCAAGCATTGATGCTACCATTCACAACTGTTACAAATATAAATTGTCATAATCATATTACTTGTTTCTCAGTTTAATTTTTGCCAGAATGTCTTTTGTCTGAAATGCCGAAATGTAATCTAGAATTGCATGGATGCTGACACAGCTGAAATATTTTGCATTAGTCACCGTGTAAACTGCTTCTAGAACTATTCTTTTGGTATTTGTGCCTGTACTTGAATAGGAACTTAACAAAGATAACAGTATCTCCACCGCTTCTTTTATTCCATTAAAAAGCTACATTTTTTCTTTTGGCAGCTTTTTTGAAAAATACTGGTAAGGAGGATGGCTTCAGTGTGACTCATGACCTATGGAACAGTCCCACAGCTACAGTACGTATATACAATTAGTACTTGGGTAATATCAAAGTTGTATTCAGACTGGCACAGACCAAAGAGAGGTATCCAGTAAGAAACAAACACGTGGTTGTTTTCAGTGAAACATGTTTATGCTTGAAGAGTTTTGCAGATAAATGTCCCTCATGCAGAGAAGTCTTTCTACAAGTTTACATCTTGCAGTAGCACAAAGATCTTCACGTTTTAGAGCTGGAAGTATTTGTGGTGGCATCACCCAAGGCTTATGTTTGTCATAGTTTTGAGCACCAAAGGAGCTGAGAGTTAGTTATCTGCCACGAGGAGTCAACGCAATAGCAACTCTGCTATGCGAAATGCCAGAGCGGGTCAGTGAGACATCTGAGCTCTCCTGGTAGTGCTTCTGCTGCTGAAGAGTACCTGTGTCTGCTGAATTTGTCATTCAGTCTTAAAGTCTATGCCACATATGTATGCTGCAGTCTTTAAAAACCCATAGGTCGTATTCTGATTTTGCTTATATAGTTGTACAATGGAAAAATAGGAAATGTACAGGTGCAAAAACTAACCTCGGTTAAGTGATTATCTCAGATGAGGTTAAGCACCATCAGTAGCTCGAATGGGAAATTAAATCCAGAGTTTTGCAGTTCACAGGTCTGGGAAGCTGAGTCTTGATCCACTGATGGGAGGAGGATCTTCTATAATGAAGGGAGAAAGGATCAGCACATAGGGAATTATTGATCACTTATTTGTATATATATGATTTATTTTTTTTCTAGACAACTAAACCACAGATTAAAAACCTCGTGATATGAACCAAGGAGGTACTGGGGACTAAGAGAATTTTAGTGCCTGTTTCCTCAGTTATAGCTGGGTTGCATGGCATGCTTCCCTTGAACCTGTCATAGGGTTATGACTGCTGGACAGACTTTTCCCTCTTCCCTCCTACCTTGTTCAGGTTAGGACTGTGTCTGCTGTCCTTAAGTCCCTCTAGACTATTCCTAAAATAATTTAAAGTAAAATTTATCAGAGTCAAATGGACATAGCACCTATTCAGACGTATACGATTCTATATGGATTGCCTTCTCAGTATAGAGTTCTTGGTGACCTCTACAAGTAGAGTTTCAGTTTAGAGTATGAACAGCAAGAAGGATGCCAGAGGCCAGTAAAATAGATGCCACAGGCGCATCCCTTTCCCTCCTACGTGTTTACTTCGCCTTTCAACAATATTCTACCTCAAAAGAAAACATAGAGCACAGCTGTTAACTCATCTTATTTGGAAACACAAAACATTAACCAGTCATAAGGCATTTCTCTGAGTTGGTATCACTGGTACGTCCTTGGGAAGCAGTTTTCATAGAGCAGCTGACTATGTCCATGGGCAGATGAGCAGGTGGTGCCTACAACCATGACTTAGTTTCTCAGACATCTGGCTCCTAGCTCCTTTCAGGACTGAACTCTGCAAAACGAGAGCCCTGGTCTTGCTCTGAGCTGTGCGTGGGTAGTTCCTTGGTGAGCTTCAGCAAGACTACGTGTGCCTGAATTCTTTGCAGAAAGGGGATGCTGAAATACTAAGGGCCATAATTCATGGACTTTCAAACAGAGGCTGGTCCTCAAACCTCTCTCTAAACCAAAATCCTTCTAAATTTTTTCCTTCTTGTATTTGTATTTGTCTGCAATTTTTGGACTATTTGTTGCTTCATATCTGAAAGCCTCACTCCTCCCCATATGGTGTAAGAAATCTCTCTGCTGTTTCTAGGAATCTGAGACGCTTTCACTTGATGGAAAGACAAAATGTAACTGTGAAAAGAGTTGGGAATTTTGGGAATGGTGTTTAAGGCAATGGGAATGTTTTGCAGATTTCTGTTTTGCTTTGTGAATTTAGCACAGCCTAAAAACAATTCTACGTAATACTCAAAATATCTGTCTTGCCCTCTAGATATCAACACAATAACATTTGTAGTAAAAAAACAAGACAAAACCCTAGTTAATATATCACGTCTATTAAAGTGAAGTACTATAATGGAAATCAACACAGCTGCAGATCTGGCATAAGTTTTTCCTCTTTAACACAGATCACCATGAAGTTTGGACAAGTGAAATGTTACGTAGTTGCGGCTTTTCCATGTCGGGAACACACAGCAGTTCCTTTATATGCCTTTATTTTGAATGCAAAGTTTCCTGAATTATTTCTTCTCTTAGGTTTGGGCCTTCATCCAAGAGACTTCAGGCCAAATCTGCCTTTGCTATGACTCGAATTTCTTCATTTTGCATGCACTAGGGAAAGTTTAAACCTTAGGTGGTAAAAAGCTAAAGGATGAAGCTCTGAAACAGAATCTGGTATGAGGAAAACAAATGGACGTTCTGCTGCCCTTTGCTCACTGGGACTTTCTAGTGGAGGTAAGAAGCTGCAGTTTAGCTCAACTCCGCGTGATAAATCACGTCTGTGTTTGATGAACATGGTACTTTTAATTGTATGTCTTACAGTGTTAGTAAGTTATCTTACACAGTTACTGCCTGCTAAGCGGAGTTGATTTCTTGGAAGAAGAACAAAAGATGAGTAAGAAGAAATGAAAAAAAATGAACCTGCTTTCTGTTTTTTTCAGTAACGCTAATGTGGTGGTCATTTGCCAAACATAAAGAAAGCGCAGTTGTGTCCACAGGAGTTCACAATACCCAGACAGTGAGCCGAGGAGAGCAGTACAATAATACTAAAGGAACAGCATGACAGCAAGAAGACTGAGATAGGGAATTTTAGACATGTTAGCGAGTGGGGAAAAAAGGTCCAGTGAATGACTGGTAGTGATTCACTGTGTAGTAGATAGAAGAAAAGGTGAATTTTAGGGATATTTGATAAATATATATACTTATGTTCTTGCGTTTACACACTGCTTACATGGTCTGTGTTCAGATTATGCAACATACAGGGCTTTGAAGTAATACAGACTTGTAGAAAGCCTGTCTGATAGGGGTAAATGGAAAAGGTGGAAAGGCATAAGGCAGGACCTCATTCTCCAGGCCTCATCTGGTGTCTCATTTGCTGCTTCTAACACCATCGAGAGACCTCTGAGCACCATTGTACTATTATTAATAATAGCTGTATCATGATTTCTTCTCAGCAGTAACAGCCTTAGGCAATGCCTGCTCAGTGATCTGTGTGCAGTCGCTCTCCACCTCCTGTGATGCCAACAACGGGACGTTCTCAGCTCCTGTCGTAGCACTCGTTTCATTTCTTCCCTCGTCCACACCTCTGATCACTCACAGCAAGTTCTTCTCTAATCCTGAGACCGAAGTTCTTGAACTTATTTCCATGCTGTTGCCTTTCTCCCCCAGGGCTTTTTTTCAGTAGGACCAGGAAACATACTATACATTGTGTGCAGACAATAAGCTTCATAAGGAGAGATCAGAACTGCTCCGCAAGCCAGTGTCTTTGTTAGCAGGGAACTGGTGGTTGTGGTTATACAAAAATGTGCAGTGGCAGGTCTCAGGCGGGGACGAGATAAATGGACTCCCCATGTGCCCAACAAAACCCGTGGCTTGCCCTGCAACCCAGCGGACTAGTTTCTAGTGAAAAATTAAGTTTTCTAAAACAAGATTTCTTTGTATATGATATTATGAATAAAACACGAAAGACAAATACTTTGACAAGGTTATGTGTAGGAATTTACAGAAACTTTTCCTAACTGCTGCAGTGATTTAATTTATTGCAGAGGAATGTGGGTTTTTGAGTAATCAAAGCCAACTTTCAACAATACCAAACGAGGAGGGAAAGGTGGATATCAGTCAGTAATTAGTAGCAACGTATGTTGTGTGTGCCACTTTCCTGAGGAAAATCCAGAGTGTTTATCTTCAGTGTTTGGTTGTTAGGTGGTACATCGATGAGCAGAGGAATGAAGCGCTTATTGCTTTTTTGTCAGTTAGGAATATCAGTTCCAGAAAAGAATACTCAGTTCTTTTACCATATTCATCACCTTAGTATCCGAGTAGCCTCCAGTAGTACATTAGGCATGACTAACATCTGTTCTGTGTTTGTTTTCTCACCTCCTCTCCAAAGGGAATGTATGTAAAGTGAACTGTTCTGGTTTGTTTTGATATATATGTTATACTGCTAAATGTTTATGTCAGAAGACAAAGTCAACGAAATCCTTTCTGAACTTACAGCACTGGCTTTGTATAAAGCTATCTATCTCTAAGTCAAGGAGACCTGGTTGGTTTTTCTCTTCCTCACGCACTCAGAACGGCCAGAGGCAATTACACTGGCTAGTCAGCTGGATTTTTACAGGGGAAATCGTGGTGAGGAGAAAACATTTTTCTTATTTCAAAAATACAGTATGATAGCTTGAATCAAGACCACATTTTGCACCACTGACATCATGTCTTTGCATCTTAAATGATATAGGTCACCAGTGACCCCAGTGATCTATTAAAATGATGTACCTAAGAAAGATATTTGGAAGCCAAATGTATCAGTGGCAATGTGCAACCAATCTGTCAGTGCAGTGGTGATGTAACTTGGCATTATCCCCTATCAATGAGCTACAGAAACATATCTGGTACTTGAGTCTTTGGGGAAAGATCAATATGGACAGTCCACATATCAGCTAGGAACATTTAGAAGCAATAAAGAGAGTAATAGAAAGATATTTTGTGCATCTAATGAAAAAGGTGGTGCCATTGATCCCTCAGAGGGTATGAAAATGGTCATTGTAGAAATGAGATGCTGAATCAGCCTGAAAGAGGTATCGCTTGCATTAATATTGAATTGCTTTAGGATAGGAGTTTTGAATAATCTAGTATCAAAATGACTGGACAGTCGCACGTTCATCTTTAAGAAGTAGACATTGCTGCAAAATGGTCTGTTCACGAGTAGGGTTGTTAGCCTTGTCTGGCAATTACATCTATATTTACTTGTTCAACATTTGTGACAGTGTTTCATCAGAGACTGGATGCAGACAGCATCAGTATGGCTACATTTCTGCAGTTATCCTTCCTGATTTTATCGGGTAATGAATAGCTCCCAAACCAGGCAGTTGCAGCACTGCATCGGCTATGGTCCGTCACTGTCGTGCTTCCATAGTTAAATCTTTTTAGAAGTGTTTGCAGTGTTGCTTGTTCTCGGTATGTATCTTTGCCTGGGTGGCACAGCAATTTTTTCATGTCAGATTCTAGCTGACTATCCATCCTAAATGCATATAATTAGTTATTTTTTTTTATTGTTGGATACAGTAGTCGTGTTCCTCTATAATTCTAGAGAGCAACCTTTTCAGTATGATGAATGGAGACTTATTGCCTCTGAAATCAACACTTCAGGTTAGCAAAGCAGTAAATGCTAACCAGCACAGCCACATGTCAGACTTTGCAGAAATGTCATACTTTCAGCCTCTACATATTTGGACAGATCTGTCAGTTCTTACCTATGGACTACGGATTGGCAGCATCTCGGTTGCAAAGCACACAGTGGGAATCAACATTTGGAAAAGTGCATGCCTTCTGCGCATAATGGGAAAAATTTTGCAACCCTAACATTTACGCTTAATAAAAGATAATCTCTTCCAACACTGCATAGTAGGAAGAATGCAAATCCTCTCCGGTGTCATACAGCTGCAAGGAGAAGAGTTTCCCTGCGACTGGGAGAGAAGCCTGCCATATCAATGTCTGCCTAGCAACTGAAAGGTGACACGTGGAGCTTCCTTTTCAACTCATTTCCTCTTGATGAGAGGAAGGGATCCTCCTGCGAGTTATTACCTGAAATAATACCATATGGTAAAATGTAAACAACATCTGCATATTCATGTAATAATTTCATCTGTTTAATTAGTTCCAGCAAAGCAGTTTACCCTCTGAGGCCCTTGCTGTCAGCTCCACGCTCATACATCCATGCCCTGCTGTCGAGCCTGACAGCCGTCTATTGTTCATTCACTGCTTCCACCTCGCCACTTAATGTAAGTGAATCTTCTGAGGGGTGGAAAGCCTGTCCCCATTGATCCAGATGTAAGGGCTGGGGGGGAGGAGAGTAAATATCTGTCAGCTTGGAATACGGATGCTAAGAGGAAACTTGACAGATCAGGTGGGTTTTTTTGGCGGGGGGGAGCGGAGGGAAGGTTGGCACTTGGCTTAGGTGCTAATCAGTGCACGGGACTGCAAGTTTGACTCTGGACAATCGTTAAGTCTTTGCTCTCAGGACCAGGCTAGGCACTTCCAAATCAGGTGAATTCAGTAACAGAGCAGCAGCCCAGCTTTTACAGTCAGCTATATTTCAGTGCCAAAGTAATGACAGCATGCCTACTGGTGCAGCAACACACAGGGCCCTAGAGGGCTGTATGGATTGGCCAAACAGGTTTTCGGAAATGCGTGTCAACAAACACTGTTCAGGACAAACTGAGAATGTAAAAGCCTAAGTCTTACTGGAAAGGTCCCTAGAATCCATTTTTAGAGTCTCCTGGCTCATGTAAATAAATTATATTGTGGGTCACGTGTAACAATAAGCTATTCAATTCACCTTCAAAAGGAAACATTTACATTATGGGAATATAAACACTTCATGGTAATGTTACACCTAAGTAAAGTACTGCAGTTCAATGTGGTAAAGTCAATATCATAATAAGGTAATAATGCTGCTACTTGGTACCTATACGGCCTTTTGCAGATTTGAGCAAACACTAACTGATTAGTCCTCAGAACACCCTGGGGGAAATAGGTAAGTAAGAATTATTACCTTGTTGTAAAAATAAACCATATCTTATCCACATGCCCATCACCATGGTATCTACACAAACAACTGGTCTGGCGGACAGTATTCTTTCCATCGCCTTATGAAGCACTGAGGCGAGACTGCAAGGTGTAGGCTCAGCTGAAGGCGTGTATCTTATGCTTTATTTTAACGGTGATCATATCTTTATCAATACCATTATCCTATTCAGAAGATTTCCAAAGACTGTGGCCAGTGGTCAGGAAGGACAGATGTCCCACTGCATTCCTGATCTTTCTTCATTGAAAAGGTCAGCTCCGCTGTCCCTGAATGGCCTGTCTGCATGTCAGGAAAGCGAGAGGTTTCTGAAGTATTCAGGAATTGATAAACTGAATTGTGTACTGGATACGTTCGCTGCACTGGCATAATTTGTCCTCCTTATCCTGTGCTCACAAGAAGATGTTCTGTATGGGTGTATGTACTCTGTGGATCTTTTTCATAGTATGCAGTGAAAGCTTTCAGGCACAAGTTAGAGTGGTTAAATAAGAGGTACTAACGTGTTCATCTGTAAAAAGGGCTGCTACTGGCTACCTGAAGGGGGTGATAGTAGGTCTTTCCTACTTACAAAAGGAAAACTGGGAAGACCAGAAACTATCTGCATGCTGTCAGCTGGAGTGCTTCAGGGCTCTCTCTTAGAAGCTCAGAACAGTGTTACAATTACTCTTTTAATGTTCTTAATCTGAACCATAAGATAACAGTTCACAATGGCAAGGCAGAAAACCAAGACGCCTAAAAGTGAACTATGTTGCCAAAGTTCCCTTGACAAGATTGTCAGGTTCCCTTGGCAGAAAAGGGTCATGAAACACCCACCATGCAGAATCATCCTTATTTGCCAACAGCAAGACTTTTGATGTTACCTTTGTTGTGGGCACACGGTCCCCTCAACTTCAATGAAATTGTAGTTTCCCCCTTAAGACTGTGTTTCAGGCAGTCACAGCAATAAAACGAAATAACCTTCAGATCACGGAAGTTAGAACAGACTGCCTTTATGAAGCTAATGAGTAACTGTTCTAATTGTTACCTTGCATACATTTTTAGAGTGTTTTCATACACACTGTGGTACAAAAATTAATCTCCGGAAGCTCTTCAAGAAGCTAATTTGTCATAAATCAAAATAACAGTAATTTAATAATAACAATAAAATGACACTGAATTAATAATGAACTTTACAAAACAATATTAATACAAGAAGAAATTAATATTGTGTTCATGATGGGTTCATCGGTCTGATAATGTGAGGTTTTTTCCCTGGAATGAATGGATGTTTATCGCCCATGAAGTGGGTATGTCACACTTCCCCATCAATATGACTCCAAACCTATGTGAAAAAACTTTCAGGTTTGAGGGGTTCATCTTTTCTCGGTGTCCATTTATCATGATTTTCTGTGCTAAAACAGGAATTATGCAATAGTAAATGGATATAATACCAATTTAATTTGGGGAATGTTGACTAGCATCAGCCTGCTCACACTGCTTTAAGTGCCATTAGTCATCAGTTTACAAGACAACTATTCTGCCTGATGAGAAACAAAGTAATCTGGGTTTGATTTTTGCACTTGCAGACTTCTGATATCCTATGTGACGTTGTGTGGGTCAGTCACTCTGGACTTTCATTTTTCTGACACAATGTTTTTTCTCTACCTCATTGGCATGCTGAAATTGTAACTATTCTAGGCAAGCCTATGGAGTAGTAAAGCCCCGTGCTGCATTTGAAGTGATGCTCTATAAGTAATCAATTTAATAATGTAAAGTACTAGGTAGTCCAGTCATGTATGGGTATTACCTATGGTGTTATAAGAGTTCAATTATGACAGGACCCTTACATTATCCCTCATACCTCAAAAATAGTTGTATTACTTCAGTACTTACCTAATAGTCTCTCAAGTCAGCCAAAATTATAGCACATGTAGTTGTATATTCTTGCACATTTCAGCAAAGCTATGTTTCATTAATATTCTGGAAAGAAACCCTGAAACTAATGGATTCCTTCCTCTTTTCAGCTCTTTTAAGTGCAATAAAAATTGTTCTTTGCCATTTTTTCTCCATTAAAAAACTTATATGAAGCGATTTCAGGCAGGCCTTGAAGTGCTTCCTAAATTAGATGAGAAAAAAGTCCATTATTTTTTAAGTCTATAATTGTTATGGTGTTTTTATGCACAGATCCAAAATAGTTTCTAATGGACATTTTAGGGTAGGAAAGATAATGGTGTTTTAGTGAGGTAAAACTGCTGGCCAAAGCAGGGTTAATTTATCAAAATAATTTTGGGTGTAGTTGCCTAAAGAGTGTAACTTCCCAAATTTTCTTTAGCCAGAAGTTTTTTTAACAGGTTCATTACAAAACTAAGTGCATCCAAAATGTTTTGGTATTTTTATTTTTAATAAGGAAGTTAAATTATCTGGGTTATGCTCCCAAAACAGAAGCCTTAATGACCTTTATTCTATATTTCTTTTCATAGATTATTGCGATAAGGAAACCCTCGTGTCGCGACCCACTGGCGTCTGGCTAATCCGATGGTATTCGTCGCCGCATTGTCCGTGATCAATAACTAATTATCAAAGTGGCATTTCTTTTCAAGAGCTCCTTGTTAAAAAATGGCTTTTGGCTGAGAGTGGAGGAAAAAGGTCGCCACTTTGACATCGTTGCGAGTCTTTCAAAATCCAGTGGGCCGTCCGATTGAATTACTGTCCCAAACTAATTGATATAAATTTGAACAGAAGAATGCTTGTTACTACAGAATGTCATAATGATATCCTTGGCAAGAGCACGTCAGTGGGAAAAAAAAAGAGAAAAGACCAGCACTAGTCACAAAGCATCTAGACAAGTCTCAGCACAAGACTATTAACAAAATTAACAAGAACAAAATTGTACACCAATTCCTTCTTCCCAGTCAGTCTGATCAGACATTCAAGAACGAAAAGCATTAACATTTTCTTTTGAACCTTATCCTTTATTTGAAAACAAGCTTTAAACAAATCTTCTGGAAAAAATAATTGCCGTGTACAAAGGACTGAAACTTGATGATCAGTTGCAGAAGTCTCATTGACTCTACTGGGATCATGAGTGAGTATCCATTGGAATTCAGCTTTAGTCGTAAGGCAGAATTTGGCAGACAGTTTCCTTAAGAAAGGTTTCTAAGCAGCCTTAAAAACTGTGCCTTTGAAATATGGTGACCTTCTCTAAAGGAAGTTGGATGTATAAGCCACATGCCTTTGAACTGAGAAAACCCCCCAAACACTTAAGATACAGTAAGAGGAGTCATAAAAATGTGGTGAGAATGGGAAAAAGGTCTTGTACTATTCATGCCTGAGATTTGATGTATTGTCTCACATGTCATTTGGAGATTGCCTGCTGTGGAAATCTTGGAAGCCTTCTGAACTTTCATTGCAAGGCAACTGGGCTTGTGGAGGTTCTGGTTTTATTTTTGTTTTATAGATCTGTCTTCCGCTCCATGTCCTACATTCAGTCCCTGAGCTGGGAATTGCTAGGGAGCACAGGGAAAGGTTACACTGTAAAGGGTACGGCGGGCTCTGGAAAAGGAGTATTGTAGAAGACTTTTTGTAGGGGCATGGTAACTGGGGTCAACTCGTGACAGAAATTAATTAGATGAATCTATTAGTTATCTGGTGAAAAAAGTTGTCAAGTAGTTTGCCAAAATGTGTCATTTTAGCCACATCTAGAGCAAGTCGTACGATTGCCAAGGAAGAGAGAAGAGACATTTGTGCCTAATTGGAAACAGTGAGTTTATGTGCTTTTTAATCCCTGATCTTGAAAGGCTCCAGCTGGGGTCTAGTAATGAATATCTTTCCTGCAAACTTACTGTTTTACATTTCCTAATGATAGAGAGAAGGTGACTAATGAATTGACGCGGGGACTTTCATCTCTGCAGTAGATTCGGAGATTCCATTCGGACTGTATCAATCAGCAAACTGAAGTTTTTAGTATCTGATGACTTGTCAGTAGCCTGCGTGAAACAAATAGTCTCCACATAAGCTTTATGGTCAAACCTCAAAGCCACCTCTGTGCAGTATTTTTGGTGCAGATTCAGCATAGGGACTCAAGAACGAATGAATTGGAGAGACCAAACAAATTTTACTGGTGGCAGTTCTCTTGTTTGGACATTGGTTGTGGCAGATAACCATTTTGAAAACAGGTCAGTGATACATAAATTAGATTTAATAGAAGTCTGACAGATTGTTCCTTGTGATGGATTTACTGTTTGGATAATAAGACCGTAAAGCCACATTCTCCTAGTCTGTCAAAGCCACAGAACAAAGTGGGAAACCACAAGGGATTCAGATTCACATGGTTCTGGTTACAAAGGGGAAAGTCTACTCTTGCTGTCGAAGGCCCTAAGGTAGTGAAGTTCACTGCATTCAGTTCCCATTCTGCCTTCCATATATGACTTTATGACTGTCCTCTTATGCTGGGGGCAGGAAATGCCTTGTGATGGCAAATAGCTGAGCCATCTCTGACAGACTTACATCATCACAGAGTCGCTAGGGAACCCTCTTCTTGTCTTCCATGGCTGCTTTAAAGACACTTTGTGAGGCTTTCTTCTTTAGCAGACCAGAGAATTCAGTCTGAAAGCCTGTCGGGCGGGTCAGCCAATGTCTAGGTCAAGCAGCCTTGCCCCTTAATTATTCCCTCTGGCGTTACATTCACAGGGTGATGGCAGTAGAGGCTAAATATATACCCTCTATATATAGGTTCTCTATATATTCAGCATACATGAAACCACATGTCTATACTGTTATTATAAGAATGTACATTTGCATCATTGCATAATCTGTAGGAGGAGTTGTAGTGTGTGTGATAGGACTGAAAAAAGACTCCTACACATTTGTGAACTAGTTTCAGATCCAGCTGAAACCATAACACTGTCAGAGCAGACTTATAATGTCATTAAACATTTTAGAATTGATATCAACTCCAACGGGTAAAAGTAATTGCTCTGAAAGAATGGAAATTTTGTGACTCATTTGACACTGCATGGTTTCCTGATGAAAATTAGTGTAATACAGAAATCAATGTAGCCCCTACCAAGCAGATTTTAAATTGGTTAGTTGATCTCAAAATCTGCTTCCACATGAGAAATCGTCATTCACTGGGGTATTTTTAATAGGGTTCCACACAGGTCTGCATATAGCCCAAAGTTAATATTTTGGAGAAAATATAAATCTCTCAATAGAATTTGCAGATGCTAATTTGTAAATAACAATAGGAATGGGTTATTTATATAGTTTTGTAGCGATTACATTGTATTATCACAGCTAAATGGGAATGTAGAGTCGTGCGGCTAGTAACAAGCAGGTAAATTATATTTGTAAGCTTGGAGAAAGTAGAACCTCTGAAAAAGTCTAATAGCGATGGTAGTCATAATTGAATACATGAGTTAATCCATGACAGTAAGTGAAATTCTTGGACGTACAAGAAAAAGAACACTGAAAAAGAGTAAAGTTGCTTAAAAAACACATCACAAGAAAGCCCAGAGGATTCTGAGAAGAGAGAGAAAGAAAAAATTTGAGATCTCAAAAATACTTAGAGAGTTTACTTAGCTTGCCTAATAGAAAGCTCGGAGCTTGCTTGTTTGCAGCCTGCAAGACATTTCTAACAGCTAACAAAAAGTTTTTCCCATAGCTTAAAACACAACATATTTAGAGCTAACAGAAGCTGAAACAGAAAAATTCAGTCTTGAAAAAAGGCAGTTATTTCAATTTTTCATTATTTAATGCAACATTATTAAGGGAAATGCGACAAAATGTTCATAAAACATTTGAAATTTCCTTTATACCCATCTCCCATCTCTCTTACTAGTGTCATTGGTAATATCTTAGATAAATGACTGACATTCCTCTTTATTAATTTCGTAACCTCTTCTACAAAAGTAAATACTTACTTGAATTTTAATTATGTAGTAAAACATGTAATTCTGAATGCAGCTAATTGTCCCAAAGTAGTTAATATATAAATAGCTCTGAATATCTCACACCTACTGCTTCCATTTAACGCTTACTTCCTGCGTTTCTCTTTTTGCTCTTTCTAGCACGGAACCAGAGCGAAGGGCCATATGTAGCTAGATCAAAGCAGGAGTCTGTCCAGAAAGGAGTTGTGACTCATGAGTCATAACTAATCCCTTAACTACCCTCAGATGGTACATTTTATTTCCTTTCTTGTATCTGGCCAGCTGTTGCTCCTACTGCTGATCCTGCTGGTGTTTTACTGCTTTTATTGGCACTGCTGATCTCTTTCAGTAGTCGTGTAGGGATCCAGGAGAGCAGTCGTGCTCCACCCAGAGCGTTCGCAGCCGGGTAGCTGAGGTGGGATTGGCAGGACTATCTCCTTTCTTCCTCTCCACAACTCTTAAAAAGGCCTTGGAGTTTTATGGTGGCAGTTACCACTTTAATATTTGAACAGCTCTCAGGTTAACTGAGTGATGAGCAGGATTCTTAGCGATGGTGGGGGTTGGCTCCTTTCGCTCCCTGCTTAGGGATCTCTGCTGGTCGAGGCAGAGGGAAAGAGGTCAGCAGCTGTTGTCTTCACCAGCGTTATGAAGTGAAAGACTTCTCAGTACTTCTTCCAAATTCATGTTAACAGTTGTTTAAAAATGTTTACAAACAATTTGTCTGCGTACACGTATAATACTTCTTTGCAGCTGTAATTTTCCTTTGATTTGCAACCCATTGCCATAGTATCATGAGTAGTAAACCTGGCTTAAATTTGTTCTTTTCAATTTTAATACAGTGTTTGAAGGAGAAATTGGCAACACAACCGGCCCAGCAAAAATAGTTCAAAATAGTTCTGCATGCATACAGACACCCAGCTATAGCTGTCTCAGAGTCTGAAAATCTGTGCTGAAAACAGCTAATAGTATGCACTCAAAAAAGAATAGAGCTAGAACTAACCATCTTTGTAGAACATGGAACAATAATCTTGTAGCTATTTCTGTACTACACACAGACAGACATGCAGCTAGATAGGTTTTCCATATCTTAGCAAGCAGCAAACCAGCTAAGAAAGCCCAGCTCAGTGAATTTACTTCATTTACTTACGTTATTGATCTAAAACTTGTTTTTCCGTCTAAGCCAAAGTGACAAAAACTTCGCCAAAGTGAAACAAGTTCAAGCACTCGCAGCCTGGTTCCCATTAAACATCATAAGAACATTGCGATTTGACATTTATCTGGCAGCCTTAAATGTGAAAGACCAGTGTAGCTGGTACACTGAGACTGGAAAGGCCTCTTTGGCACCGCTGGGGATGCGTTTACCAGGTTAGGGTCAGGTGCGATGACAGCAGCGTGAAAGGAGGTAGTCTCACTTCACTGCAGACTTGAACTATGTTTGACCTCCAGGGTACCGGTGACTTACTTGGAAATTGCAAGAATGCTGTAGTGCCCTTTATAGAATTATAATTCCTTGCCATTCAAGAAAAAAAAAAAACCTAATTAAGTATACCTTATCTGATGTAACCCTCATCCAAACAGAATCAGGGATCATCCTGTTGCCGTTCTTATAAAATGTAACTGTCGGAAACAATGGTGTTGGTGGCTGCGATTTGAACGTAGACCTTAAAGAATCATGATTCCAAACTTCTTGGTGCCCTTTCCCTATCAATCAAAAAGAATCGTATGAAATAATTATTAGGCTACATAATTATTTTACAAAATAGAAGGTGTTTTTACTGCACATTTCCATTTTAGTACCAATCATTACTTCCCTGAATACTAATAACAGCGTTAAGCATTAATAGCATGTTTTAAGGTAAAGGGTCAATAGTCTAAGACCTATGAAAGAACTCTGAGCATTTGCAATGTAAAAGAAACCTTTCACGGAAAAGTGTTAAATAATAAATGCATTTCTGGAGGAAATATTATATTGTGGTCCATTTGGAGAGAAATGACAGTTTATAGGACGTCACTCAGCTGTCTCTGTTTAAAATATCTTTAATAATACTATGGCTTTGCACCTAATGCAGAGGTTAACAGAAAGCTTGCAGCTCTCTGCAGAGGTCAGTCAGCATTATACTCACTGAGGGGAAACTGAGGCACACGATGACTCTGCGCACCATTAAAAGGAAGGAGACCTGAACAGGTGACTCAGTCATCTAAGTGCAAGAAAATGGTGCCTTTTCTTTATTTCCAACTAGTAAGCCATCTTCTAATAGTTCTTTTAAAAGTATAATGTGCACACAGGGGATGGTGAACTTATTCAGAAAAGGTAAAGGTACTTGAAACTTGTTTCAAGCTGGTTTAAGCTGAACAATTTGAAGAACGTGGAGGGAAGAGTTAGTAATGCTTGATACCAGTTTGAATTTCTTTTTTGTACTTTCATATACGCATTGACATTTTCAAGGACCAGAAGAACTGAAGCCTCAAGAAAGAGGCAGCTCAAGTCTGAAATCTCCTTGCCCCATTGAAGTCAATGAACAGACTCTTCATCAAGCAATCATCTCCTCTCTGGGCATTATAAAAATGCCCCAGTTTATTTCTTTTCGGGTTTACTCCAATTTTTTTAAAGAA
The DNA here is from genome assembly GCF_964199755.1 of Larus michahellis. Classification (NCBI taxonomy): domain Eukaryota; kingdom Metazoa; phylum Chordata; class Aves; order Charadriiformes; family Laridae; genus Larus; species Larus michahellis. The sequence goes on along the minus strand of NC_133904.1, from coordinate 5,677,960 downwards.
ATAAATGGGGTATGACTCCTTCAGACCCCAATAAACTAACGTTTTCTCCATTAACTTTTTCTCTCCTTACCCTGCAAAGGTATTCCTCCAGCTAGAACAGTAATTAAAGTGGGCTATCTCTTACTTTTCTTAAGAGGCTTTCTCACGAGTGAAGTAATTTAAGTCTTCCCCAGCAGGCTGCAGGTCTGCAACAGGCTGAAGCAGCGCCTGCTTCTGATACAGGCACCTTCCTTCGGCACTGTATGGAACCTGCTGATGCCATAAAATCTTCATGGGGAAAGGGCAGAGTACTGGGATAAAACTTGTACTGATTCAAAGATTTCCCTGGTATGTGAACTGAAAGAAGTGATTCTAAGATAAATGAATGGATTTAGTTGCTGTGAGATGTAAGTTTGAGGTCCCCCAGTTTCCACCGTTGACTATGCATCCCTGAGTTCAGTATAGGTATTTGCCGTGCTATTGCAAGGCATCTCAAGCTAGGAATCAGCATACTGAGCAAAGGGACACCTAAACTAGTAAGTATGGAAACAGAGGAATGGGTATGGTTGAAATAGTCTAAGCAGATGCAAATACCTAGAACCACTTTGGCTTAATAACCCTGAACCATCTCTTAAACCTAAATACCCAAGCTCTATCTTACAAGCACTAGGAAGGATTCACTCCCATAAACATGCTGAAGGAAGAAATGCAACTTCTTCTTTACCAATGGAAACGGGTAACGTGGGTTCAGTTGTAGGGGATGCAAGCGAGTCAGAGAGGTAATAACAGAGGTGATTGTCATCTGCAGGCCCAATACTTAGGACACCCCCTCCAGAACGGGAAAATGTCTTCAGCTTAGATTTCCACTTGAAAAACCAATTGTTTATCTAAGGAAAGCTTTATGTAAAATACGCCCTACCTAAATCTCCTTGAATCTGGGCACAAATCTGAGTTTCACAAGTTTTTATTTCTTTTTAATGCCTAGCCAGCCAATCAAAACTGATGTTTGCAGACCACAAGAAAGCAATGAATACTCTTCCAGTGGAGCAAAGTCTTTTCGCAGCACCCTCAATGGATAAACAAGTTTCAAGTGAGGTCGAGACTACTTGGGATTCATTCTGGTTCGGGTTAGTCCTACAGGTCTGCTCATGTTTTCCTTGAGCACCGCAACTCCCACGTGAGTCAAGTAGTACCCATCACCAATTGTCTGCGGATTGCTAAAGGTCCTGTTGTTGGAGGGAGTGGAGTTGCTTTCTGGAAGCTCTAACAGCAAATATGTGGCAGTGTCTGAGTGAAGGGTTGTCTGCGTCCAAGTGGTCCTGTGTTCCACTGCTGTCAAGTTTTTCATGCATTCATTATCAGAACTTATGCAATAGCGTTAGTAAAACAGGAAAGCCTGTGCCTACTCTTCTGGTCACTAATAATTATTCTATAGTGATATAGAATATATATCCGACTGTTAAAGAGTTAAAGAAAAAAATGAATCCTGTAAAAAATCAGGCCATCGTATAATGCCTCCTCATTGCTATAATGATATCAGTTGCAACAAGTCCAATGGCTGACCTCATTACAAGGGTTTAATTGCATTGTTACACAGTTTCACTTCTTCTCTCTGGCCTCTTTCTCTTTATGACAGCTTTAGAAAGGAATTTCAGCTTGAGGTCAAAGGAAATTAATTACTGCTTTCTTAATCTGTGCTCATCTACATTTAGAAAACTTGGGGCTTTTCACTAACATATTTGTGTCTCGTTTCTGTGTAGACCCAAAGTTATAAGACTTTTGTCCTTTGTGAAAGTGCATAAATAGCGTTTTTCATATCAGAGGCCAGATTTTTTTCATGTCATTTACAGTTGTGCACATATGGACTGGTGCCAGTGGAACCAATGGAATGTCTTTGGATATACATTCACTGCGACTGAGGTAAGGCACTTGCAATGTAACTTTAATTCAGACTAAAGATTCCAGGCAGATGCCAGGTGTAAAAAACGCCAATACCAACAAAAAAACCCAACCCAACAACAAAAGAAAATCCAATCAAACAAAAAATTACTTAGGATAAAAGTCAGAAACAGGATCTTCAAAATTAATGGTGGCTACTTCTGTAGGGGGAAGAATAAAAAAACCGCGTCTCTGTGACACTAGGTTTTGCCTGCTCCCTACCTCCTGGTTTTTCCTAAGTACACCATTGGTTAGTTAAGGAATATCCAGCTTATGCTTCAAAGAACTTGCAGTCCAAATAGCACATGACCCAAAGTGCTGGCATCAAAACAGTGAGGAAGGGGACAAAGATAGGGACGCTATAACAATAGTCCTTGGTTGAAAGCAAAAGCATGTGCAAAACATGGTTAAATGCTGTTGTAGCATGAAATGTAAAAATAAAAACTTCTCATAAATTAGGGGCCCGATCCTGTAATTAGGTCATTTGAATTGACCCTTGCCCCTTCCATGAACTCTGACTGGTTTGGAGAAGAACCAAACTTCTTCCAAAGAAGAAAATAGTTTTGTTAATTCACTTCTTGAGGGAGTCGCTTTGGAAGGGAAATCAGAATGAGAGATGTCTCTGGGATGATTTGACAAATGAACTGTGAGAGGGGGTATGCCATGCACCAAGGATAATTTGAACAAGTAGTACCACGATACGAGCTTGATCTAGTCCTTTAAAACTAGGAAATGTATTTTTCTGCAGAACATAAGTATTTCGTACATGTACTCTGTGATTCTGATTAAAAGTCATGGAAATGTTGACAAAGGTGAAAAATTGATAAGTTTTGAGCCTTTTGACGTAGAAAATTTAAAGTTTCACAAACCTTTTTTCTATCTTTTGATCAGCTTTGCCGCCCATTGAAATTTCCAGTACCAGAACTGTGTGCTCTTATTAGTTTAGTAGTTGCTGCCTCATTCTCCCCTTGCAAGCAGTAAGATTGGCAATAACAAAACTGCAGCGGGAAAGCAAAGCCAGCTCATTGAATATTTTGCCCTTCATCTGTCTTGACTGAAATTCAACTCAGTTATAAACACCTGCTGAAGGAGTGAGGTTTCACGTAAGTCACTGGTAAGCCCTTAACATGAGACCTACTTGCACTAATGTGAGTTTTGTTCTCACGATTGCCCAGTTTGTAAAACAGACCTTATGATGTTGCCACAAAGCTTTATGGGGTAGAAGTTGAAAGTTTCAAGCCAACCATCCACAGCCATGTCTTATCCACAACGCTGGTTGGAGCAGCATGACAGGAGCCATAACATGTTGGGGATAGGGTGAGTTTGAGCTTACTCATAGTACTCTAGAGCTTCTTCCAGGCCCACACCTGATTTCAGATTTCGGTTTAACCATTGTGGTTATAAGGCAAGCTTGGATTTAAGGATGAGTTCTGGCTCCAATAGCAGAAACAATCAATGTGTAACCATAAATCTAGTAGACATGCTGAAAAGAGCTCCTGAAGAAATCTAAATTTCTGACACTGTCTACAGCCATAAAGAGGCGTGGTACTACAGCTAGATGGATCTGAGCTAAATTGACTCTGAGTACCTTGGATAACAATAGCATTGAAGTAACAGCCACGTGAACTTCAGTGTGCAATAGCTACTCAGGTGAACAGCCAAAGTTACATGGGCTTGTACTCAGTCTTTTCTAGAGTGTATATTGAGAATGCCACACCAATGCCGATACTTAAGGAACCGAGATCAAAGGTAGCTCTAATCATGCTCTAAACACATTTTTCAAGAGACCTCCTCTTGGAGGGTGTGGGGCAAGTCACTGCATAGCAGCAGTCTATGAATTATTTCGCTCCTTGGGACCAAGAGTTTTGGTGCATCGATTGTCCAAGATGAATGTCACATTGAGGTGTGAAAGGATTAAGTTGAAAAGCCTAGTTAACACAGACATGGCACTGGTGACAGAATTAAGTGCTAATGATATATAACAAAATGCTATTACATGAAATAGGATCTTTTTCACTCAGTTTTTCGATTTTGTCTGATAGGACCAGTTGAACAAAATGAAAAACTATTCATCAATCAGAGGTCTGGCTGGGTCAGACACTTTGGTCAAGCAATGTGAATAGTTCCACCTACCTGCACTGTAATTTATTGCAAAATTAATGCCATAACATGCAAAACCATTGTCAGATAGAAGTAATTCTTAACCCCAGGAAAAAAAGCAAAAATTCTTTCTTTCTTTCTCTCCCTCTCTCTTTTTTTTTTTTCCTAACCTGACAAGATTAAACCTTTTTAATAAGTGGAGGTTTAAGGATGATTCACTTCTACTGACTGAAAAAAGGACCTTGAGCAGGGTTTGATAGACTTTCTCAATCATTGACTAAACCAAGATATATTAAAAAAGGGAACAAAAGAGAGTGCAAGGTATTTGTTTTTGTTAAAGTTTGCCTGCTTCTTTACAACGGAATGAAATCAAGTCTTAGTGGTAAGAACCAGCTTTGATATACTCGACTTTCTATGAGAGTTTATTCAGGACAGTTTATTCTTAACCAAATTAAAATACAATAATTCACCACTTCACAGTCTTAATGGCACTGTTATAAGCTAGGGAAATTAAAGGCATATTCTTTTTTTAAAAAATGTTTAAAATTATAGTTTGTTATAAAAAAGGTCACTTATGTTTGGTGTTGGATTGGCCTTGATTGCTTCTGAAAATTAAATTGTTACGTTAGCTGTGAAGTAATTTGGTGTTTCTAAAGGTGTTCTAAGGTTTTCATTAAGTATCCTACATGCCTACAGGAGGGACCAGAAACTGAGTGGAAACTTTAAAACATACTCAATGTGTCCAGAATTCACAGCAGACCCTCACAACACTCTCTTGTGAACCTTGTTATATCCGTTCCCCAGGGGGAGAAACCAAGGCAGAGAGAAAGGGTCTTCCCGTTCCTGGAGACTCGTAGATATTCTTCCAGCTGCAGCTTTTGTGTATTTCTTCCAACACACTGTTCTGGTGTGTGGTGTATTATGGCATGCAGCGTGAAGAGGAGCAAAATCTTGTAAAACTTCTAGGGAGTGAGGAAAGGAAAGAACATCTCTCACGTATCCATCTCTCTTTCTCTTGGTATGCCTCATGCATAGTTCGAAGGATGTTGAAACAGATGAGATTATTTATCTGCTCTCTATTCCCCCACTTGATTCCTCCATCTCTTTTACATATATTTAGTGAAACTGATACCAGCAGTTGAGGGTAGGGTAACAGGAGGAGGTAGAGTTGTTCATTGCAGAGGATTTACCTGTGTTCTGGACTGTTTCTTTGGGATTGCCTGAAAGAGAATAGATTTAGGAGATGGAGCCTCCGAGTAGAATGAATCTAAGTAGGAAGCAATGGAATAAGGAGCAATTGCTGTAACTATGAAGCAGCTCCAGATGTGCTGCTGCACACCTAGGATTTCAGGTTTTTTTCATTATGAGTCTATTTACTCTAAGTTATTCAGACACTATGGTGAAATAGAACACTTACTTTGGTTTTGTCATGTAAATTGATTTTAGGGGAAAAGGAGGTACATTTTGCGACCAGGACCTAAATCAGGAGTGTTGTTATAATTGCCAGATAAATTTCCAGGATAAAAGGCAACAAATGCAGTTTACAACATGGAACTGATCAACTTGGAAATAATTTGTGATAGTTTTCCGTTTCAACGCAGGTGAGGCAACCATAAGCGGTAGTGATGTCGTTTATATCTAGAATAATATCTTATATTGAAAAAATTATAAAATGGCAAAAAACATTTCGAGGATATTGTCATTGACAAGTTTGCCTTTCCTGTATTGTTTCTTTTGAAACTTACACTCAAGGGTTGCAGACTGCAATATGTGGTGACCTGCATAAACTTGTATAGCAGCTACTGTAGAGGTGTGATTCTATTATCTAGACTTCACATCTTACCTGCTGGGAACTTCCAAGAAATGATGGTATAGTACAAGTAATCCACTTTTCCTTTTTGTTGTGGCTTTCATATAAATATTATGGTGGGGATCTTCAGGCATACAATCTCCACCTGTCCGTGCATATACGTGGAATTGCACCTGAAATATGGTACCTGCAAACACCTGCAGAACTAAGAATAGTCTTCATTTTATTTAACTAAACCTTTGTATCATCTAACACCCACACGCTGACTGCAGTTAAAGTTTGCTGCCCAAAAAGCTCATCTGGAACTATTTAAGAAGACAGGAGCACAAGACTTCGAATTGCATTCTTGAACTTTGCAGGATCTGGACAGAACTTTCAGCAGCTGTATCTTAATAACCTCTCACGGTTATTAAATTTCAGTGACTTAAAGGTCATGTGCGAATCACACCACTTTTTATCAGTACAGTATCATGGCGTGAATCTCACCAGTTTTTGTTGGCATAGTATCCTTGATGCAGGTTTCGTGCAGTTGCACAGCAGAGCACCGATTGAAAATCTTACCCAGGTTTCCTGGGGTAGTTTAGGCAAGGTGTAAAATACACCCTGTGCTGCCCCCAGCAGGCAGGTAAAAGTACAGGTGTCGAAAACACCTCTTGGACGTGCCATGCTGAGTGCCATTCACATTGCTCAAAAGAACCTTAACTTTGGTCTTTCACAAGAACCTTCACCCATGCAGTCCCCATTCAGAGTAAGCTTTCTGCGTTTAGGTAATGCCTATTTCATCTGTTGTAAAGGCACACACGAAAAAAGGGCTGGCATTAGCCACATATCCATAAAAGCCTAGCAACCAAGAGTATTATCTTTATTCAGAAGAAGTAGAGCACTTTTAAGGTTCAGAAACATATATAAAAATTGGGTTCTGAAATGGTCATTTTTCCCCTCTGCTATGCCATTATAGCGATCAGCCAAGCTTCTGCAAGGTAAATACTTTTGGAAAATAAGTGGAAATTTGCTGCAAATCAGTCCCTTTTGTGCATGGCCACAGGAGCATGTTGAAATGTTTGGACACTAATACCCATTCATTTTCTTGGCTCCATAAATAAAAGCCGCCAGCTATGTGGCGGCCGTGAAATGGTATTCTTCAGGACCCAGCAGGAAGCCCCATCCTTATTACCACTGCAGGGGGCAGGACAGGCCCAAAATAGCAAGACAACTAAATCAAGACATTTTCAATGTCTAACAAAATGACTGTGGTTTAGAGAGAAGCAAAAGGTTGGAAAAAAATTGGACAGCTTTTATACTTAGTGTAATACCTTTGTTAAAAGAGTTCAGATAAGAAAATAAGATCTTAAAAAAAAAAAAAAGCATAAGCATATTTCTGAATAGCATTTAAAATATGTAAAGATCTTATGGAATCATAAACAGAGCACACTGCTATCTGAAAGAACATCCCGTTCAAGTCTCGTTTTCCGAATGGTAGCCCATGGTTCATAGTAAATAATGTCTTCTGGCAGGATTGTTGTGTTCCTTGGGTTTTGGTGGAACCATAAGGTTTGAAAAGAGACATTGGAAATTTGTCAGTAAAATTGGGAATCAAAAATCTGTGGCCCACATTACAAAACATTACAAAAATTATTTATAAAAAGAAGACTTTGGACTAAACCATTGATTTTTCTATAGGTTTATTTAATTTTTATGGGATTCATATATCAGGCAATATGATCCTAGATTTTGGCATAACATACTGAATGGCTTCAGACAAAATAAAACCTATGTTAATGCAATGTGCTGTTTTACACAGCTGAGCTGTGCTTATCTGGGAAAAGATTAAAGTAGTTTTAAAAACTGAGCTTCAGGTAAACGGAGTATTTTAAGTGTACAAAGAACAATTCAGGGAATACCACCTTGCTTAAGATAATCAAAGATATTAGACTGATGAGATTTTAACGAATTCATAGTTCATTGCTGTACTCCAAAACCAGCGTGTCATTGTCTACAACTGCACCACTAAAATACATATGGGGAAGATATTAATTTTATTTTACTTTTATTCACTTGTGATTCTGATTATAAATTTGCGTAAACAAAGTTGAAGGATCTGGCTTACACATTAACATTTCAGTGAGGCATAGATATGTGTGCAAATATATATGTATACATACAAGTGCACACACATTTTGGGGAATTAAGAGTTACTCAGAATGTCTCATTATAGAAAGAAATATTCAGCTTCAGTTTCAAGAGAAAATAACTATTTTACCTGAACATTAAGTTTGCTTGCTCTGCAAAGGAGAAATTGCTAAGGTACAAAATGTCAGAGAAAAATTAATTCAGTGTATTAGTGAGTATTGTCTTGCAGACTAACAGGGGCTTTTGACAACAAAAATAAAGTATGAAAATGAAAAGAGGGAACCACAGTGCCAGTTTGGTGCTGTCTCCACCTGTTAGCCTGGGACTTGAGACTGCCATGAGGCTCAAACTCCTTGGCCATTCAGACTTTTTTTTATGTTGGCTGTCCTTCTAGTTCTGCTCTGGAGTAAGCCAGATTGTCCAGGGCAAGTCAGACATGTGAGAAGAGTAGTTTGTATTCCAGCTCTTTCCCTGCAGGCAGAGCAGAGAGAACTGTTTGGCTCTGGCTCAATAAACTCAAGTCTGAAGAGTAAGGCAACACAGCATGGTCCATGCGACCAAACGCACCACATCGTAACGTGCAAAGGATTCAGATAAACCTATTCTTATGCTTAGATATATGCACATACATGCTGAGGTAGCTTGTAAAATCCAGATTCTGTAACAATAAGGACCAAAAATTGATATAAATTGAAGTCTAATTGTTGGTTGTCTTCTCTACAGTAATTGAAAGAAAAGTTAAGGGGACAATCCTGATTGTATCTGGAAAAGACACGAGGAGGTTCCAAAGGTGTCATTACGTATGTGAAAATCCGTGTAGTCCATCTCCATCCTATAAAGATTTCTGCGTCATTTTGTTTCCCCTCCTGCCTGTGTGGCACAGGTTTTACAGAAAGGGCAATTTGTGCATCCAGACTGGTGGTAACCACAAACCTAATCCTTGTGCATACGAGCACAGGCAGCCTTCCGCTTCCCGTTACACGAGTAACTTAAGATACACCTTTGGGGCACTGACAGTGACCCAGATGCATAAGGCTGCTCGCTGCCCAGCTGTACAGCTCACCTTCCTGACCTCTTAGTTTAAAAAAAGCAAAGGATCAACCAGTCTACAAAAGAAACTGTAGCAAAGGAGACATTGGTGTCAGGACTATCATTATCATAATTGACGCTACTGAAGTAATTCAGACATTAAGCCTGTAATCTGTGCTGCTGTTTGTATCTGCTTCATTTAAAAGTTACAAGGCCAAAATTCATTGAAACCAGCGGAGATTCACCTCCTTGCTCATTTACATTTGGCCTGCTGAGTGCATGAAAAATTCTTGCCAAATTCTTTGAAAGCTTGTATTTGCAATATGACTTCCAAAATAATTAACCCTGGAAGTAGGATTTAACAAACTTATGTTTGATACGTGAAAGGAATAATACCTGAAACATCTTTCTTAGTTTTAGCCTTTTATTACTCAGGCTTTAATGATTGCAATAAACATTAGCTTACCTAATAAAAACTCTAATATTTCAGAGCTGGCGCACAGTATGTTAACTGCATCTGGTGTCAACTGGAGCTAATTAATATTTTTATAGGTGTCTTCTATCCACTGTAGTTTAAACAGAAATATTGTGGGGTGCTTACATCAGACCTGGAGGCAATTGAGAGCCGCTGCTTGCTTTCTAGGCTGAACTGATAGCAAGTGGACCAATTTTTATAGGATTGTAAAAGCTAAATGTGGCTATGGTTCATGCAGAGAAGCACTTTTCCCTGTAGCTCTCACAATTCAGCACTAATGCTCATGGCTTGTTTGCTGCGGGGTAGCTGGAGAGATAGACGGAGGGACAGCGGACAGATAAACTGGCAAATAGCTGTGCCTATACTTAGACAAAGCACACAGTGACCCAGACAAACCACACTTTCCCCCCTCCCCTTCCTTCTAAAGGCTTTAAAAATGTGCTCTATCAAGCATTTACTTGCGGCGCAGATAAGATTTATCTAACAAGACTGGGCTAAAATTAAAAAGAAAGATGAAATAGCACAAGTGGTGCTAATATGTGTTTTGAAGCGTACCAATCGGCCTAGTGCAATGTCACAGCCCTGGGCTACATTTGCAAGTGGTCGAGCATCTCCTTTTTAAAAGGTTAACCTACAAAGAGCACACAAGCCCCTCTCTATGAATATGGGCAAACACCCAGGGAGCTCCACAACAATAAGAAAATAATGACATCAACCTGACCATGCTTAAGTACATAACATGCTGAAGGTTCACGGTTGTGTGGCCTGGAACAATAAAGGAAAAATAAAGAAGCCTGCTTGGTAGGCCCCAGCTGTTATTAGCCATGCTGTGAGATCAAGGGAAGGTATGATATGGGCTGCCATTTCAATTGAGACCAGGTTAATCTCTCAATTTGTGGAAAAGAAAAACTAAAAAAAAAAAAAAATAGGGAGGGAGAGAAAGCAGTCTTCACTCCACAGTGCTACATATGGGACAAATAACAATATCCCTATTTACATAATCTGTCTTTAACCCTTTCCTAATAGAGACTTAATTTCCTAAGAGTCACAAACTGCAGATTTAATTTCCCTGCCCACCAAAATGAAATATCAAACCTCCATTAACCGTTTCTCATTGGCGCGGCCATCGTTTGCGGCTGACATCAAATGCTGCCGATGCTTACCCAGGAGGGACTGTGGCTGCTGCTGGGGGATCAGAAATGGGTACAAGGAGCTATGGAAGCCACCGTTTTTCTGTCACTAATGTGTTTCTAGCACTAGGTAAATAATTTAAAATTTGTGCCTTTATTTACAGGCGTGAAATATGGGAAGTGGTACCAAGCACTCTCACCAATACTCTCAATTTCTGTATTGCATTTCTTGAGTGAAACGCTTTGTAGGTGAAAAACAGTCCTATTTTGTGTGACAGTATTATGTGGAGGCAATGTGGTGACTTGATCTCATAGCTAGTTTTGATGTGTCAGCGTCTGTACTGATGAGAGCACTGAGGGAAGTCCAGGATCCTCCGAGGTTGCCCACAAGCCTCCCTCGGGCTCCAGGTGGAGGCAGGATTTCCAGCAGGTCTCTTGTGGAAAGCCGCTTTCCTGCAGACTTGGAAAACTGAAACGGTTTATCTTAAAGGGTGTAATTTATGAAATAATAGCCTAGAGGTACTGCATTATATTATACTTGCTTTATTTGTAGTTTATTATGTGTAAGCCAGTATGTATGCACAGCCTGTGAGGCTCCCTTAGGGAGATGTTTAGCTTCTCCTGACTGCTGTCCTCCACGTCAGCCCTCTGGAATAAGGGGAGATTACTCCTTCCCCAAGAGCATCCGAGCATGATCACAGAAGACGAGGTAGGGGAAAAGGGACCCTGCAGCAAGGGCTAAGGCCGAGATGCTGCTGAGGACAGGGAATAGACAGGACTCAGAGGCAGCGAAAGCACAGGGCTTCATAGGGAGCCAGGGGACCGCGTGCAACTTGTCAAAATTTAGAAAGTCACTGAGCTGCTGATCTGAGAGCAAGCCTGAGGGAAAGGACCCACCTTGTAAGGACACAAGAGGCAGGGAGAGAATTTTGCCGAGTTTTTCAGTCCCTTTTCTGTGTTCCATAATTTTTCTGAGGTTTCTTTCATTCAAAAAAGTTCATTGTTCTTGTGTCTGGTTTAAGAAAAAGTATCTCTGGAGTTTACAAGCATAGAGCTGTGTTCTTGCTGTGCTCCCTTTAAAGACAAAGATGCAGGCAGAGTCATCCCAAAGCTCTGCTGACTCAGCATCGCAAGTACTAAGACTGATTAAAAACAGTGCTTTTTTTTCCAGGTACCACAATGTTTTGAATGAGTAAAAATATCTGTATCAAGCTGACGCAGGGGCAAATAAGAAGCCTGTGGCAAGGCAGAAAACCTAAAAATCCAGGTGAGCACTATAAAATCATCCACTACACAACCACTTTTCACTGAGTTACTCCAACATCCTTAACCATCGTCAAAATGTTGATCCAGCAGTAGTAAGTGTATTTATTATTTTGTTCTCACTGTAGGCTTTCCTTTCAGCTGTGCTTATGCCTCAAATTCTTAAGATTTTACTTTATAGAATTTCATTGTTCGTTCATGACTTAATCAGACTTAGAACTGTTTTAACAAAAAAACCCCATTTTCCTTGTACATCCAGATTAAATTATTTTTTGTTGAAAAGTAGAATGATGTTTAGAAGATGAGATTAAGACAAAATTTTGTTGACATCTAGAACCTCCTTTAGCTGTGTCATTGGGGATGATTTTGCTGTGAGTGAGATGGTGATCTTAAAAGTACTACGTGATTGATACTTAAAAACTAGCATGCGTCCTACACAGCCAAAGGGAAATGCCACCCACAATTCTGACACTATGTAAATCCCACTCCATTAATATTTTTTTTATATACATGCATGTGTGTGTGTGTATATATATATACTAAATCGGGATATGTTGTGATAGTTGCTAGACATGCTTGTAAGGAAGATGTAAATATAAAAGATAACTAATAAAAGATCCCAAGAAAATCCTTAAATTCATACCACTTCTGTTCTCTAAATTACCTTATAAAATTAGTTTATGAAAGGAAATACCTTTTACTCCAGTAGAGCATTTGCTTCGGAATGGCAATGGAGGAAGCTCTAATCCTAGAATTCATTCTGAAAATTAACTTACTGACACAAATGTGCCTGTTGAACAAGGAAGGAATATCAAAACTGGTTCCTGTAGGATACCTGGACAGGGTTAGTTTTATATTATTAGTGTAACCATCGCGCTTGGATTGTTTCTTTTTTGAAGACTATGTATTTTGAGAAAATCCTATTGGTAATATGAAGTAAAAATTGTTGCAGACAAGGTACTATATTGATAGACTTGTAAAGCTATTTGCGTTTTCTAACTCTAATATCTATTTTTTATTAATGACCTTCTGTTACAAAATGGAGATGGGCAGCATTTGCTTGAAACGTTAATGGTGGCCTGAAAGTTTTTTGGTGGAGATTCTTTGGAATATTCATTTTGCCTGATAGCAGGGACTATGTTAGAACTTAAAAATCTTTGTGCTGTATTTATAGAGAAGTTCCCCTTTGTGTATTCTTTCTGCTGTATTAAATGTGTTTTTTTGTGATTAAATACCAAAGTACAAAGGACTTGAAAGCAGCTGTTTGGTTCCATTTGTTTTTCAGTATTAGATTAATTCATTAAAAACATATTCCTGAAACTGTAAGGCCAAAGCGGTCAAACATGGGAGACGTAGTTAAAAACAAAATCCTCTCCGTAGGCTCCTCGAGTACTCTTTTTTCAGAACTATTCAACCCGCGTACTAGATCTTCCTTCTCTAGTAAATGTAGTTACCTTCTCTATGGGCTCAGTAGCTCACTTCTTCACTGAACCGACAGAACCAACTTAATCTTTGCCAGCTTTACGCAGCACCTTGAGGAAAGAGCGTGCTTATATCCATTGAGCTGTATGTGGTCTGTGGCTGCTTTCCCTCTGGCGCCCATTTTGTCTGTTCTTCAATATTTTAAATTCAACACTTTCAGATTATAATGAAAAAAATCTGGATGTTGAGTCTAAATTTTCATTACGTATGTTGTCAGCAGGGAACGTCATGGAGTTCTAGTGCTTGAGTGAGTGCTATGCGTTACCTGTAATGTAAGAGAAATAGCATTAACGGGGATATTGCAACCTAATTAACCATGATATTCTTGCACAGATAAAAATAAATCTGTAACCAACCTCTTTCCTACTCACTAACTCTTGTAGCAAGAAGATGTGGTCCCCAGTAGTGCGCCTGCACGTGCTGTCATGGAAACATATGGCATGGCTTCCTTTACCTTTGTAATGTAAGGAGTAGGTTCTGGACCTTTATTATAAATTCATGTACAGAGAATCATTAGAAAACATTTCTTTTGTTTTGTTGGCAAATAGTTGCTAGCACACACTAAATCATATCTTACTTCATTCACACAGCACTTAACAGCAGTGCAGCCAGGTGTTAAATAATCATAGAGTTACATCACATGGCTTGACATTTCAGTCGCGAGAAGCATCCAAAAGTTCAGATACTTACCTGGAACCCTCCCAAACCCCAAACCGGGCTGGTCTGGAAACTGAACTGAAAAAATATCACTAAAAAAGCTGCTTTGTAGAGCAATCCCTTTTTTCTGTGTTGTAAGGTGCCTTAAGGTATAGAAGTTTGGGTACCAGCAAATAAGTATATGATGAGTTATTTACTCAAAGGTGCGTATGAAGCTAAGGATTCAGGACTCGCTGACTTTTGATACTAAGTTGGTTTGTGTTTCCTGTTCCCATTACAATCAGAAGTACCAAGGGGAAAATAATCAGCAAAGTAGCCTTTAAAAAATCTACCAGAAAATAAGAAAACACATCTTACTGCTTTTTAATAGTTTTTTAAATTCGTTCTAACATTGTAAATCAATTTCTATATTTTTTATTATTCTGAACTCTTCATGTATGCAAATACATGGTTTGAAAGGACAGTAAACTGAAAGGAGAAGAGAGTAAATAATGTTTTGGCAAGCACGATGTTTTATTGATAGCAAATTGATTGATAGCAAAAACAAACAGGTTTGTCTCATTTCTGTACCTATGAGGCTTTTGTCTGCATTTTAACACAAAAGTTCTGTTTTTTCTGAACCTGTGAAAATTAAAGTTCTGTCAGTAGAGCGCCCCAGATACTTCCTCAGCGCTGAAATCCATCGCCTAAAGATAGCAATTGTCCAGCACGTGTGTTCAGAACAGAACCCAGACCTCCTGAGTGCTGACTCTGTGGTCTTTGGTCTGCATTTTCTTGTAATGAAGTTGTGCTCACAAGCAATAGCGCTACCACGTTGAAATCCTCAGCCTATGGCTTTTAAGGGGAAATTTTGCTGGTGCAAGATTTCGATCTAAAACACGCTGTTTATATGTAATGTCATTGAGTTTGTCCCCAGTATAAATGATACAGTTCTCATTTCCCTGTAGGAAAGATGATTATTGTAGAGGTGAGAATATGGTGATCATTTTTCCCCCCCCATTTTCTCTTTGGACTTTATGTAAAAATAAGATGCCGTTGGTGCTCTGGACAAGTGTGAGACCACCAGCTAATTTTGCATAGCCCACTGAACAGTTAGATGGGAATTGCTCTTCAGGGTGTTCTCTTTGACAATAAACAGAAGCCTCGAGTCTGTGTTTGGCTGCAGTTCAAAAAAATTACTAAGGAATCCTACACACTTATGTATATGAATACAAGCAACTGCACATTCCCATACAGTAAGCTTGCAACCACAGTTATTAACATTTTAAAATGAGTAAATGCAAATAAAATGACTGAGTAATACATGTTATGTTAAGATCAGCTATATGAAAAGCAAAAGGATTAAAAGTTAATTTCATCCTTTTTAATTCAAGGGACATATAAATGGCATTCTGGGTAGAGTCAACTCCTCTTTTATCAGTCCTTTGATGCTGCTTTCTCACTGATTCAGTTGTTCAAATGCTACCTACATAATAAAATCCTGAGTTAATTTACTAAGATTTTACACCAGTGCAAATGAAAGAAGGGAAAGTGCTAAACAAGGCAATTAGCACTCTGTTTAGTGCACTCCCAAAATAAATGTAGGCAATTTACAATTTGGCAAATGGCACTCTATCCGGATCCAAGTCATTTCAGCCTAAGGGGTTGGTGCAGTTCATTAGGGGTGAAGGGAAAGGGTCTTTGTTTTGCTTTGCTTTTTAACTATATGTATATATATACACACATACACATACACACGTTGCTATTAAGGTCCAACCCATTTTATAGTACAGCAACAGATGTGACCCCTCCTGGGGTTATTAGGATTTCTGGTGGAAAAATGTCAAGCTCTATGCTCACACTGTCCACATAAATGACCTCATTTATGGTGATAATGCTCTTTCCAAAGTGGGGGATTCCAAAATTGGCAACTCACTGATAACCTCCTTTGTGGCTTTCTTGCCATGATGGTTTTCTGTGTACTTACGTGTTTATTATCACTGGAGCTGTTCAGATCAGATCCATGAACCTGGGAATGTCCTGAGTGAAATGATAAGATAAAGCACTCTGCAACTACAACTGACTCTCTTTTTAATTGACAGGAAGGCTGCACTATGACTTCCATGTTTATTCTTGTAAGCTCCTTATTAATGCAAAAATAATAGCTGTTATTAATGCAGAATCACAGCCAGCATTAATATTTAAGATGTAAGAATGAAGGAGGTTAAATACATGTTTATATTAGTTTTAAACAAAGAGCTTTGCAAAACAGTTAAGGCAAGTAATGATGACCGTATTCATAGAGAGTGTATGCGGTGTGAAATACCTGCTATGTTCTGGGGTTTAAATACATATTCTTAGTGGGATAAAGGTCTTTGATTAGTCTCGTGAATTGTCATGCAATTGTCTCTCTGAATTGCTACTGCTTCTTGCAAAAGAGAATACAGATTAAGATTCTAAACAAAATACGTAATATACTATGATATTAGCACTGATTTCTTTTTTGTTTATTCAATCTGTAGAGCTCTTTTATATGATAGATCATAAGGTAAAAGCATTCTTTTGTGCCCTCTAGCTGCTGGTTGCACAAATGAAAGAAAGAGGGAGAAAACAACCCTGTGATTATTAAATTCTCCTCATCTTTAGGGTTAAGTACCCAGGCTAATAAAGATCTCTCATGAGGATAAAGTTTCTTTCTTGGCAATGTCACATCCATTTAAGTAAAAATCATTCGGATGCTTTCAGATACTCAAGCTGTTACCTTTACATAAAGCATCTACACCAATTCTTTGTATTGTTTTTATCCTCTGAGAAAGCCTGACATTGCATTTCTTGGTTAAGCAAACCTCCCACTGAGGGTAGCCTGTGGGATTGGGCCCTTTTGTGCTATAGAAATCTCTCTCTAATTCACAAGAAGGAAAAAAAATCCTTATACATTCATGTAAAAATGCAAGAACTATTTCATATCATTAAACATGCTATTTCAGACTGTGACAATTCAGCCTGATCTTGTACTGAGCAATCATTAAGTCCTTTGATTTCAGAGTCATTTTTGTTGGCATCACATTTGCTGCTGGTCTTTGTACTGTCATATTCCGAACTGTTTCATGCTCTTTGCTAGGTTATTCTACTAATACATTTCTCAAGACAAATAATTAAGTTTTTGCATTGTTTCAGATTATAAATCATTACTGTGGGTTTTTTTAAATTGTTCTGTGAACATCCTCATCACCCAACGCCTATTGCATACGCTTAAAGTCTTTAAAAAATATTCTGGGCCAAAACACCAGCGGTCTTCTCTCTGGGTTCCAGGGTATGTGCAAATTTGGGTTTATGCAGTCTTAATTCATAGCAAAAAGGATCTAGTTTAGACAGGAAGAAGAGCTTAATAACTTGTAGGCACAGTTAAGCACTGGCATGGATTGCCAAGGGAGGTGTAGGGTCTGCTGCTGGAGGTTTTCAACAAGAGGTCAGACAAACGTGTGTCAGGACTAGTTCAGGTATCAGAATCTGATCCTGCCTTGAGGCAGGTATGCAGTATAGATGATCTCTCTGAGTCCTTTTCAGCTAGGTATTTTTATGATTCAGTGCCCCTGCGCTTTGCAGGTGAAACTATGTGAATGCTTGAATCGCATTGCCATGGGTAGAACTGTTCCTTCCCCTGAAGGCTGTGCCTACGTTCTGGAGACAGTGAATGATACTGATGCCCATCCCCTCCCACTCTGTGGAAGAGAAGGAGGTTTATCAGCCTCCAGGCGGTCTGTCAGCAGGCTGTTCTCATCAGCCATAACTTTAGCGTACCTCTTCACCCCTGCTCATGATCTATTTAGGTGGGCATTTTCCTTCTCAGAGTTGAACCTTACATAATACGAAATGAAGCAGTCTTTGCTGAACTGTATGTAATACAATAACATTCAAACCACATCTGAATCTTATTCTCATCTCAGAAATGAAAAGGGAAAAGCCCTTTCTCTTGGCATCAAACATTCGATATTATTTTTTATTACATCCTTGTTATTTCATCAAAGTCAGGATTGTAGAGGAATACCTGTGATCTGTCTTTGTCCCTGTGATACATATACATCTTTTCTATTCCTGTCTACAGACTAAATAACACTAGGAAAGGACCACGCGAGATAAAAAGGAGGAGCATAACTTCTGAAGAAACTGGCTTGGTCTGCTTCGGATTTTCCCAATATTGTCAATTCTTTGTTTAGAATACATTTTTTTTTTCCTGTTAAGGGAAGAAGAAATATACTCCAAGCCAGTCTTGCGTTACAGCTTCTTTACCTTTGTCTGCCTAACTCAGCTGGTATTTAATTGGTCAGCAATAGGAGGGAAGTCTCCTTTGAGGTAATGAATATTGACTGTTTATGTTGAAATGTCACTGTGAAAAGAAAGCCCAGCACCAAAGAGGCGGAACTCAGTGTGAGAGTTTCAGACACAAAGGAGACACCAGCAAAGCACAGGCATTGAAAAGCAAAGCAGCTGAAATTCAAAGAAAAGATGAAACAGAAATGGTCTACATGTGTGGGAATTTTAAGCTGTCAGTTGACAGGTGAAAAAGTCATTATTCCACCTGTTAGAACTAAGTGTAATTGCTTGTTTTTCCTAAAATAACACAGAGGCTGTGACTCATAAATTTTATAATTAAAAATTCATTTAAACTTATTTGCAAATACTTTACTTTTTCTTTCAAGGTAAGTGGATTAAACTCATTAGCCAATTTCTGTACTTCAGACATGCAAGAAAGAAGGTACTGCATTTTCTGGTTTGTATCGGTTATTAAATAATCAAATCTTGTATTCAGACACCTTTTATTCATAAAGCAATTTGAATAGCAACTTTAGAGTTTGACATGCAAGTTTATCATCCGTTCTGTAGCACTCATTGATTTAGAATGAATAAAGGCTGTTCTCCAGCACACAATCTTAGCACCAATCCACTGCATGATGTACGGCCTGGAATTTTCACTGTTGCATAAAAGCTGTTCTTTGTTCCCAGTTGCGTAACAAGGAACGACAGTGCTTCTATGAGCTTCTGAGGTATTTTAAGTCATTTCTTATCTAGATGGCACGGAGAAGCTGACCAGCAGATTTCTGGGCTCCAAAATTGAGTTTTGCTTCTTGATCCCACTGTTCTTTCACTTCTGTCATTTTTTTGTGGTGACCTCTAGGGAACTCTGCTGAATAGTTTTTGCAAAGTTGACCCACTGCTATGGAGTGTAACCTCTAGTTGTTCTATTTTGTTCATCCGAGTCCTTTAGTATTAAGATTTTGATACACAATGAATTTTTTATTTTTAATGTAAACACTGACTTCGTTGTTTTGGGTAAAATTTATTATGATGTAGTTTAATTTATGTAGTATCTTCTAAGGATCTTTGTGGATTGCATGGACTGGGCTCATTGTATTTAGTCATAGATACTGTTTTTAAAAACAATCAGTCTTTTTCTTGGATCCCATTCTATTTGATTTTATGTTCCTTATTAGTAAATTCCACTAAGCATCTTTGGGAAAGCAAGAGTAAATAAGGAAAAGCTCTTATAAGTCAGTGTTTGAAACGTATATTGCAAACACATTCTGTTTTTTCTGTGAAAAAACTGCTCAAAAACTTAAATCAGACCGATTCAAATATACCTTCATATTAAATATGATAGCTTTTTTCAAGCAGACAGGAAAGTCGCATGAATGCTGCAAATATTCCTTCGAAAATCTGAGCCTTTATTTTCAACTCTCCATTTTGGCACTTATAATATTCATGTGGTGTTTTTAAAATGTTCCCTGATTCAGATAAGCATTTGAATGCAGTAGGCTTTTGTTTTTTATTTTGTCTTGGTGAATCATTGAACAATTTCTGCATTAGCTTCAATCTGGGCCCATTCACACAACGCGTCCATCTGAGACATGCTGCAATCCTGCAAACAGTGGGCTGCTTTAAATAGAAGAGTATCACCAGGACCTGGACTATAAACAAAACATTATTAAATGAACTAAACGTGTAAAAAACATCTGCAAAGAGGCGAGCTAAATTTTGTTACCAGTGCCGTTTCTGTGCAGTCAGCAAAGGCTTTGAAAAGGTAATGCTTTCCACGGCTAGTCCCATTTCTCAAGGAGAGAAATGCCATCTCCTACAAAAGTTGTGCCGAGCTGGCAGTACAGGCAGACCTGCTCGCAGTCAGCCAGGCTACTCTGGATGTGTTGGGTACTTGTGTATGGGGGTTTGGGGGATTTTTATTTTCCCCCCAGAAGTTTCCAATGGCTTCAGGGAACTTTCTGTACGCCTGAAGGGTAACTGCTTTCCACTTGCACTGGAAAACAGCCCTCACTGAGCCTCCTAATTTGCTCTCCTGTGCATTAAAAATATATATATATGTATATACTTTGGGAATAATCCAATTTAGTGTCAAATACAAAGTATTTTTACCATCTGAAATGCTGTAGCTAAACATGCAAATCAGATACTTTTGCATTAATTCTCAAGCTTGGAGCAGTGAATGGGCTACAGTAGCATTCGATATCTTCTGTTTGCTGTTTATTCCTCTTTTTCTAAAAAAAAAATATTCTTACATGTTTATTTTTCTAATGTCTTACATGTCTTCTTTTTTTAAAATGTTTGAACTTTTCATGATTAAGGTCCTCAAAATGCTGGCCTTGCCAGCAAAGGTTTATTTCATATCTTGCTGGGTCATTCCAAAATACTTAGATTTAGACTTACATTACTTTGTTTTGATTGTGTACCTCTACACAAATAGAAGATAACATCTTTAGTCACAATTCTGTGTTATGCTTGAACTCTAACCTGTGACATTCACCTAGCTCGATCTAACAAGCTTTGTGCTCCCTGTCCAGATGAAGAGTGATACTTCTTCATTAGCAAGATCAGTTTCACCTTTAAAAACCCTTTGCTTCCCGTTTGCATTAAGCCAGATTGAGATGTCTTGGGTCATGATGACATTTCGGGAGTATTCAGAAGCAAAAGAGGAAGTCATTACATCTGCAGTTCACCTGCAAAGAAGATGTCATTAAAAGAGGAAGCAAAATGAACCCCTGTCAACTTGTTAGGGCCCAAAAGGTAATTCTGCCATCATATATGGAGCAGAATATGATACAGAATCCTATTATTACTGACACCAGATAACTTGCTGGTGTAAAAGGTTCTCTTTTTCCAGAAAAGTTCAGGTGATACTAAATTTATTAATGTGTCAGTTTGAGGAGACGTGATGTCATTTCTGTTGTCTGCAGGGATGAAAACTGGAGTGTCCTTGCTCCTGTCAACACACTATCATCTTAATTTCTTTTACTGTGCACCTCATTGCCATCTGTGGAGGGGAGAGCAAGGGATGAGGGTGAGGTGTCAGGGGAGATGCCTTTTTAAAAAGAACTACTAATATTTGACATTTATCATTTTAACCTGCCTTTTTCCAAAACACAAATTTATGACATCAACATTTCTGGTGAATGGTTGGTCTGATCCTGCCGGGATCCTGCTCGTATGAGTTGAAGCTGTACCTGATCATGTAGATTTACAGAATCAGGGTTTTGTTCTTTTATTATATTCTTCAATTCATAAAATATACAGATTATTTTCTTTTCTACTTGATATAAGGTCTAGCAACTGCATTCCATTCCAGGGTAATTCGAAAGATAGTTGAAATTTTCAGACTATAAAGGTATGCGATATGGTTACGCAGAAATACTGATAGAGTCACATCTCGTGTTACTAATTTGGTGTGGGTAGAAGTCTGAGTCATGTACATTATTTCAAATAGAATCATAGAATCATAGAATTGTTGAGGTTGGAAGTAATGTGGCTTTGTTTTTTTGAAACTGAAACTGGTATATTCTTCAAAGATCCTGGTTGTAGAAATATGGTAAAATGTTTGTCTGTTTTTACCAAATAGGCGAATCACTTTTCAGCTGTATTGCATAAGAATACTTTCATTTCTGAGGCATTTCCTCTGCCTTCTCTATCTGGAGATACAGGACAGCTGAAGAAACTAATCTGAATTTTTTTAATGAAGATGGTATTACTAAAAGGGAACATTTTCCAGGTGAAAAACATTTTATCTTGGCCACTGAATACAATCTAGAGTTTTTGTATGAACATTGTAGTAACAGGAAATATTTTCTTTCAGTTCCAAGGTGTCACATGCTGATTCTGTGCAACACATTTCAATACGGTATTATAACAACTCATCTGATACTGATCTTAATGGATTTTTGAACTGCTAATATTTCAGATTTGAACTGCGTGTACTTCATTTGATGATCTGAGCATTCCACAAATACCAGAACTAGCATGTTTACTGCCCTGCAGTTGATTGATATCTCCTAATGAAGAAAGCACCTGGAAAAATGATAAAGGAAAGTTACTAATTGGTTTAACTTAGGTCAGCCACTTCATATTTTATAAATGAGGAAACTTTTAAGGAATTGCTGCTGGAAGCCATCTGCTAACTAAATAAAAATGAATGATAATCATCAGGTTCCACATGCCGTTTACTGAAAGCATCATCAGGAAAAAAAATACAGCTGCTTGCTTCGAAGTAAGAGCAATGTCGAAACTCAAATTCAAAGCCCCTAATAATCGTCTATGTAATATAAAGTGTTAATCAGTTTGGTATACACAAACCTGTCAGCAGTTCTGGATCCCTTCACTATATATCAGAGAGACTACTTGTGGTCACTTTTAAGAGCTGCCAGTAGAATTTACAATAGCAAATTATGATTTATTATTCCTTCCAGGACATCTGATGTTTCTGTTCCCAATTCTGCTTCCCTCCCCGTCATCCTTTTTCTAGCTAAGACTGTATCAGGCTGGGAAATGTCCAGGATGTGTGTATTTCTCTTGTATTGTGCATATTTTTGCAAGTCATTAAACCTTTGTTTCTTGTCTTTTCTAACCTTCTTAGTAACCTATCTAAACAACTCTCAAAGGAAAATGAGTCAATCAGGAAAGAGAGAGCCCCAGTGCCAAAGAAAAAAACACCCGTAGAAATAGAAATAAAATTAAAAAAGAAAAAGCTTTCACTTCAGGAATGCAAGTACAACTTTGGGCCTCGCTCCTTTAAAGACATACACTGTGTTTTAATTTATTTCTGCTGCCTGTGCAATTATATTGAATCTGAAAGGCTACTCATGTGCATAAAATTAAGCGCATTGAAGAATGTGGGAATACTTCAAGCTACATTTTAATACGAAGAATGCTACATAGTGCTGCATAATATTATGAGATTCTTTTTAGTTTGTAAGTTCAAAATAAAGACTTGCAGAAAACCTATGTGCTGTTTTGTACAAGTAAATGCCAGAAACCACATCTTTCAATAATAAGAGCCCATACTGTTTACCGTGTTGGCATGGCACTCCTGAGAAAATGCAATTTCCTTCACCATAAAGACACACTTTCTTCCTGTGTTAGTAGTACTTTGCTTGGTTGTATTACGTGCAGCATAATTTACTCTGGACCATTTAGAACAACTCAGTTTAAGCAACGCTGGGCGTTTTGTCAGGGTGACAAAGGGGAATTACATTGCCCCCATATATGGTAGACAATGCGTGGACAACATGTAATATTCTCTGTGGGTAAAGTTCACTTCTGGGCAGAAAGCCAACAAAAGGCTCATGCACCACTTAAGTCCCACTTAAACCCTATTTTGAAGGCTTAATAGTACATAGGCCATGTTCTGGCCTCTTGCCCAGGAGTGAATTTTACCATGTTAGCATCCCCTCTCTCTTCATGCAAAGGGGGCAAAAGGGCAAAGCTTTTGTGCTGGGCAGTGAACTGATTTTCTGGAAGACAACACCCGTCTCCTCTACTCTAAAGAAAGCAACAAATCCATAGAACAACATCTGTCCTGATTTATGGCTAATCCACCTTCTCCGATGTAGTGAGAGGTTACATTGTGCCCACAGTTCTGTCCTACAGAGCCAGGAATCCACCTAATGATTGACACAGAGCTGGTATTGAAATTTCTCTCTGTGGCTGTCCTGCACTGTTAAAGATCTTCAGCTGTTCTTTTCCAAGCTTGGATTAATTTCACCTCTGTGGTGACCATTAAGAAAATCAGAAATTGTTATGTCTGTCATTTCAAAGTTTTCTAAGATCACTATGCTTGTCTATCTTATAATCTAGAGGGGAAACAATAATGCTTTCTTATAACTCCATGCCTGTAAAGGTGTTTTCCATTTCAAGAGCTCACTGTACACAAGAGTGTCCAAGTGACTATTCTACTGAATAGGGTGAGATGACCTATTGCAGCAACATGCTACATGAATAATTTTCTCTGTTTTTCACATTAATTCATGTTTAAATGTACAGTGTTACACAGTGTTTTAAATTATTCCTAGAAAACGATTCGTGATTATCATTAGCTTACAGTATTTTGTATACGAATATTGTGTACTCTACATATATTGTAGAGTTCTCTGCAAGTCTGGGGGCTAAAGGTGCTGTTTACTTGCAGGCAGTTATAAACACAACCCCCAAAGTACAAGACTTCATGTTAAAGATGAACACGGTCAGTCTGTTTTACAGCTTAGGCTTTGTGTATGTTATTCCTCCCTCAATTAATGACAGCTCAACATGCAGAAGTATTACGATATACGGCTTTCTGTGAATGGATTCCAACCAATACTGATTAAGCAGACTGGAAATCTTATTTCTGATCAGATTTTTTAAAAGTGCATTTCCTTCCTAATTAGCAAGCAGAACACGGAACGCAGTAAGTATACGGTTCCCTTTAATAATTATTTTATCTTTATTTTTAAAACAGAATACTTTAATGACTTACTTAGAATATCTTTCAGAGAACATTTAAAAGACAGAAGCTTATGCCCATTAAGAACAGAACTCCTCTCCGAAAACTGACTTTGTGTCACCAAAATACTTGCGAGGTTCTAAAAATATTTTGACACATTTTACTTTTCCATCGTTATAAAAGGATTTTTTGTACATATTCTTATTGTGTCTTCATTTCCAGAATTGTTTTTAATTAAAAAAAGACTGTTTTGTTACAATGGATGATTTCAACCCACAAAATATCCTATTGTGCTTGCTATCAAAACAAACAGGTGCACACAGCAGCGTGCACGGTATGCAGTGCAATTGAGCAAACAGTTTATGTAAAGATTTAAGCTCATCTGAACAATGTGAGTTCAAGTGATATGAATTGAAGCCAAGTATTCTGGATGAAGGGCTCAGTTCTGAGGGGCTCTGGATGGAGCCCGGAACCTGTTGATCTTTGTGGGAATTGTGGGCACTTTACACCATATAAGAGATGCCAGCCTCCGTCAGGATTAGTTTCTCGGTTTGAAATACCTATGAATTTTTATCAATAGGAGAGCTACTTTTCTATTGAAGCACCGTGCTACCTCCTGCCCACATATGAATAACTCTTTCTGTTCAGATGTTTGCAGAGGTTTCATAAGATAGGAAGATGTGGAAACTAAAATCTGCTAAAAGTCAAAGAAAAGATGACTAGAAGTCAAAGAAATATCTGTGAAGTTTCAGGATGTCTCTATTTCCTATGTGGTTGGCCTGAGGTACCCAGTCTGAAATTTGCATGGAGAAAACACGCTTTACACCAATTGCAAGCCTTTCCTTCCTACCCTCTCAGTGTTGTAAGGGTAGAGAAAACAAGGGGTCAGTGATATAGTAGAATTCTCCTCACTAAAAGGCAAAGCAACCTGTCCTTTACTGACAGTGTGTTGTGTGGCCGTCTATGAATATTTCATTAATGCTGGGCTGGGGCCACTGATTCAGTTCAGACTCCCAATTAGCACTCTGCACCCAACTGTCTGTTGTTATCTCTTTTTACTCTGCTGTGATGTCTTCATTTGTCTCAAGTGGATGGTTCCTTTATGTCTCACCCTTCCTACCCTTCTGCTCCCTTTCATGATACTTTGATGCCTGTAAGTTCTTACGTCCTCAACCTGCAATGGAAGGAGCTGCTGCCAGGAGTCCCTGGGAACCCTCTGGGGAAGGAGTTTATTGTCTTTGTCTCATTGTCCCATGGACAACCTCATCATAATAGCAGTAAACATCTTCCTAACCTGCCCCATGATGTTACTTCTTTTACTGGCGAAATACCCTGATTTCTCAAATAGCTGAGAAATCCCTCCATCAGCTATCCCTTATGGCTCCTCTATATGAACAGTCACTACATACTGTTCTGGCTCTGATCCAGATTGTAGTCTCTTCTAGAGAAACTAGGACCTTAATTTGTTCTGAAGAGTGCTATGCACGTCTCTTAAGAATATAAATTAACTCTGGTCACACGCAGTCCAGAGGATCTCAGACACAGCAAAACATGACTCTCCCAGGATCTGGAGATGTGGTATGCCCAAAAGGAGCTGTGGCGTATGGTGATACTAAGCAGCTTCACATATTTTTGATCCGAAATTATTTGAAACTCTGAACTTGGCTAAATTGTTTTGTTCTAAGATATTAAGACTATTTAAATCCCTGCAGCTCAGGATTGATTGAGCAAGTACAAACTCCACCTTGGAGTTGGAGAGTGGAAGGAAAGAAGTACTTTGCAAGGTGAAACTCCTGAGTAGACAGTATCGTTTTTCCCAATTGGCAGTTACAGTTTGGTGATCCCATACTCATACATGTGAAAACACTTGACCGTCAAAACATAGTTACTGACTCAAAGAAGGAGAAAACATGTCTGCTTCTGATAGGCAGATGACGACTTACTACACGTTAGCCTCTAATTCTGGATGATTATTATAAAATTTTGACTATAGTACATGGATAGGTACGGTTTTGGAAAACAGGAGGTGGTTCAACTTTGTTTCTGCTTTCGTTAATTTCTAATTCTGTTATCTGAGAAAATCTCCTAGTGTAAAATATAGATTTATTTAGACACTCTCATGTGTACGTGCATGTTGTATGTGAAGGTTCTTTACCATCTTGACATAGAATGTGATGAATATCTGTAAGAGGGTAAAATGAAGAAAAGTTTTTTTTTCCTTGGAGAGCTGTATTGAGACTTGTAAGGTTTATTAGATAAATGTAATCTTATAGACACTTTGTGAATAATTCTCCCTGGGCTGGTTCCTTCTGGGTCCTTGCTTTTATTTCCAGTAGTCGAAGTATTAATAGGGTTAAAGGTGCTGGCATGGTGAATTTATGGTCGACATCTCACAGTCCGTTAAAGCAAGATCACTAATGGGTGACCTTGAGGTTCGACTGTTCCAGACTCAGGAAGATCAAGTCTCAGACCCCTCCTGCAAGTGCTCTGACCTCTCCATTCTTCCCCTCTATGGCCTAACCTTTAACTCACTGATCTTTGACCAAATTATTAAGCAAACACCTGCTTAGGTCTCTGATCAAGGACTGTAGACCAGGAGAGCTACCATAATTTCATGTGAATTAGCTTTAATAATAACAATACTAGCCTAAGGAGAAAATCAGAGGGTAGGTTTACAGTAAATAATCATGCTGCTACAGAGCACATACAGAACGGACCCTTCAACAGCTCTTACCTACAGTAAATCAATGCTAATCTATTTGACTGTGATAATAACGGCTCATCAGCAGATACAGGCTCTTTATTTGACTTGACTAGGACAATGACTAGGTAAAATTTATTTCCTATTACTAAAGCAAGACAAAGACTAAAATTAATCCTTTGATGCCAGGGATTTCCCGTTGGTAATAATGCACAAACTGCATTAGTGTTCAACACAGTTGCTAAGAGTAACTGTAACAGAAAAAAAGGCTGAAAAAATATCTGATGATGTCAGATATTAAGCCTGCATAATGTTATCTGAACTACAAATGGAAAGACTAGTCTGAATTTCCCCAGATTTCCTTGGATTGCCTGTTCCTTTTTCAGCTTCTGCTGTGTGATTTTATAAATCTGCATCATCTGAGATTAAATCAAACCTGAGTAGTTCTGGCATATGGATTCTTCCTAAATAAATTGACTGTGAATTTTTTTTAAGACTTTAATCACAAAAAGTAGTGGAATCTAAATTATTATACAATAATAGCGGACCCATAATAGACCAGCGCAATTTACTAAATAGAGATTTTTCAGTTTAAGTGAACACAATTATGAACACATGCTTACTCATAGCTGACTTTATATGCTAGCTAACAACGTGTGCGTGCACGAGCCTCGTGTCTGTGCATGGGGGCGATCCGCGTGGGTAAGCTAAGCATTTGCAAATGTAAGTGTAATGGTCCTATGCAAAGTCCATCTTTCACCTCTCGTCTGTGAGAATTATGAAGACAGTTTATTGTTGTAGGGGATGGATTTAACCTTTCATGCTGCTAATAGGAGAGGAAAATGAGATGAATTGGATGAGATTTGGTTATAATATTAAGAGCAATTGAAGCGAGGCTGCTTGGAGTTAGCGGATGCTATCTGATAAAAACCTTTGAAAGATGTACAGCTCCAAATACATGAATCACTTATGTGTTACCCATTTTGAAAGTCAAGTAGTTTTAGTACCAATCTAAAGCACACTAGAGTTAGAGGGTTTTTATTGACTGCTGGGGTGTTGTACCAGGTCTGTCTTTCCCCATGTATGCAGAATGACTACTGAAAAATGTCCCTGTTAATTTTGAATATCCACTTACATGTTTTTTAACCACATGAGGAAGTTGTTAAAATATCACTGATCTTAAAAATACTTTAAAAATCAAATGGTAACTGTATTTATTTTTTATTCACTTGAATGACTCCACGTTACTCTGTGCTCTTTTGATCTTTTTTCCAGGATATTGGTTGTCCTTCCCGAAGACATATGATTATATTTTCATTAGTAGAATAAAATCTAGCTAACAATATTGTGAATGAAATTAAAGGCAACTTAATGTAAACCCATCTGCTGCCTGTATAACAGTATTAAATGTTTGTTTGATCAATACATAGTGTTTCCTGTGTACGGTGTTATTCAGATTGACTGTCCAAGTTTAAACTGATTTACATAGATTATTATTTTCCATTCCCTGACTAGATTAGTTGTAAGATTAAACCTCGTACAATTGGCTAGATAATGTCATGGAGTATGTACACATATATACTTGAAAATATATGTACTATAAACATAAATACCTATAAGAAAACATACAGGTATTTATGCCCAGAAAGGCCTACAGAAGCTTTACAGGAGGTCCAGAAAAATATTAGTCAGATAACTAGGAGTCCGTTGAATAAAATCTGCACTGGCTGGTACTATGTCTTAAGCAAAATTGGTGGCTTCTTTTCTGGAGAAAAGAAATGGAATTACGGTGAAGCATTGGTTTGAGAGAGGAAGTAAGTTAAAAGATAATCAATATTCAGTAAAAAGTTACAAAGCAAGGGCTGTAAAGAGTAAATGGATTTTAAAATGATGTTTATTTGAATGCTCTCGCTTTACACAGCCATTAATTAGTGAAACACAAGCCCAGATGATTACAGCACAACAGAGATGTTTAGTTAAACACATTGCCTACCTCTTTTCTTATCTGTCAGTATCCAAGATTGAATTTTGTTCAGCTTTACCCAAATGAAGCATCACTGAACTCATTTGCTGTCCTCAGTCATACCAGGCAATTCCACAGGTGATGAATTTTTCCATTTCATGAAAAAATACACATAGTCGAGAGTTTGACTGGAAGCCCATTAGAATCAGTGGAAGTCTTTCCTTTGACTACAGGGAGCTTTGAGTCAAACCCTATAAGTTTGTGAAATATCCATGAGATATTTGTCTACACAGCGATCTGTACTATGATATACTGTATATTCATATTTTAGTAATATAAAATTGTTTTTGCTGTACATTTAGCAGCAAATGATGTTAGTAGTGCTTAAGATGTGTCAGATTTGGATCACAGGTAAGTTGGAAGTTATACAAATGTGAGAAAAATACTAGTCTATAAAGCTTTCACATATTTTTCATATTTTTCCATAAATGATAGAAATGCCTCTTTGTTTAGAAATAAAAGGGAGAATTTATCAATACAAAAATTACAGAAGCCGTGTTAACATATGAGTCTATTAGTCATTTTTAATGTAGATGTGGGCAAATTTTACTGGCATGTACTTTCAGCTCTTTGTTGCTTACATCCTCCTGATGTATAAAGCAGCTAAATTTATAAAAATAGAAAATTTGTGTGTGTGTTGGGAGACGTGTTAAAGAAAGGTTTTCTTACAATAAGAAAGGAAAATAAAAATGTTTTTGCCTTTGTTCATACCTGCTCCTAGTGGTTAAAGGTTGCATTCTTTTAACTATAAGATTGGAAAACATTTTAAGTATAACATTATAAAACAAGGAAATATAACGTGATTTTATTTGAAGAATGAACTAATTTTGTGTTTATTGATAATTCAATGTGAGAATTGTTTTAAAATACCACTGCAGGTAATGTCAAAAGGAAAGTAGGTGCTCTGGCATATTAAGACTGGAAAAAGAGGGTATTCCTGAAAGAGGAATGCACATCAGTCAAAGGCATCAATAAATAAAGCTCTTTTTCATATGTAAATGGGAATTTCTAAAGTAAAAAAGGTATTGTTTTATAAATAGTGAGATAATATTCTTGAAAAAGGTTACCAGTGATTACATAAGTTATCTCTTCCATAAAGAAATTTAGAGCTCATAGTTGCTCTTTTCATTAAAAAGGCTTTTCATCCAGTCTCATGCAGAAAGCCAAGCTCTGCATTTTAATTAGAGATAATAAATAATCATATCACTTAGGAAACTGAAACTATTAAAGTCTTTTTGTGACTCTGTATAGCTATATATCTCTCTAAATATATAGGTATACACATTCAGCTTTTGATTCACAGATCACATTAAAGGAGATAATATAATATAATGCTTACATAAATATGAAAAATATTCTGGGCCTTTTGACAAAGGGCAAAATACCTTTATATGCTTACAGCAGAATAAAGCAGCTTAAAATCTGACCAGCTGGGCCAAAATATTAAGTGGCCTCGGTATAAATACAAATGAAGACAATAACACCATGACACCATCACCCCCTGAAAAAATATTATTAAAGGAAGGAAATATCAGATGAGTATATTTTAATGGGGTATATGTTCCCCTTGATGTTAGCAAACTTTAGATGAAGCCCAGCCAAAGCGAGAGAATGGTATTGGTTTTAACACAGCTACATCAGCTCTAGAGGCAACATTGGAACCGTCTCTTTCATTTGAGCTTCTAAGCACAAATTCCTCTTTTTTTATTATCACACATAGGGGCATCTTCTCTGCATGAAATTAGTGCACCAGAGTCAAGGGCAGAAAAAAATGCAGAGACAGACTTCCCCAACTTATACACCCCACAGGGACCAGCTGACGTTGAAAAAGCAGAGAAGTGAGCCATTAAAGTACGGTTTGGGATTGACACTGACCTAGGCCTGCCATCCGGCATTGTCCTGCCATCTGCACAGACGTGAACTTTGCCTCTAAAATTTGGCTTCTCAATTAACATGTCCAGCTGGGGGGAGAATTCCGTCATTTGCCTAATATCATTATTGCCAGTGCTCTGACATATTAATATTAAAAATATATGTGAACAGATCAAGGATTTGCCTAGGCACTTCTCTTTTTATTTCACATAATAGGCAGGAGGTGAAAGAAGACACAATATAATTTGAAAAGCATAACCCTGATTAGGCAGTGATTGGTACACAGCTAGAGCTTACATTTAAAAACATTTTCGTTATTCGCAGTGCCTGTCAAATACAATTCCTTTTTTTTTTCCTGTTGTGCAAGTAGATGCAAGGTCATGTGATGTTTTGAGGTTTCAGCAAATAGGAAATGAGTTATATCTTCCCAAGGTAGACATTTTAAGATGGTATTTTTGCCAGTGGACACCCTTTTTTAATTGGTGATTTTGTGAAAGACAGACACAGGCTTCAGTTGCATTCTTACGATATGGTGAAATCAGTGACTTTCTCTGGAAACTGGATTAGGCCTTAGGATAATGAATGGGACCTTAAATAGTGGGAGCTGGGTAGACCGGAGATAGAGTATGTTTGTAAAGCTTGGCACGATGTGGCTCCTCCTATGCTCAAAGATGCTTTAAATGGATAGCTAATAATAACATTATATTTATTTCCAGTCCCCACCGGAGAAAATAACATGTTTTCCAGAGCCTCTCCAACAGAATGCGTTATGCAACATTGTACTGCTTTCAAAAAATGCTTCTAACATGAAGAAGTCACCTTGAAAATATTTGTATTCTGCCTGCCTCCGAGTCATGGGTTGTTTTAAACCTTGAGCCTATCTATAAACGTGTGTGTACTTGCTTACTTTTTATACCTCAGAGTAATCACATTGAACTCTCAACAACTTGTGAGTAAATCTAAATCTACCAAAAACTGAACACATCTCTGTAAAATCCACAAGCTCCTTTGAAAATTACTCCCTTAACATGTTTGTAAAAGGTGTGAATTTCCAAAAGCATGTCAGTTGCTCAGGCATAGAAACATAATTTTTAATAAGCCTCCATTCTACCTAACTCACATAGACGCTTCTGAAAAAAACACAAACTATTCCTTTTCCTACAATATGGAGTTTTTTTCAGATGTTTCCTCATGACTCCTAAAGTCAAGGGTAATTCACTTCTCTGTTATAATGAGGCCTTTTGGAGCTAGACGAAATGGTGTAAGTTTCCAGATACTAATATGAGTCTTTTTATTGAATTTAATTATTCCTGGTCTTGTCTTAAATCAGTATCACTGCAAAGCATAGATAAGAACTGAGACTTCCATTAACAAAATGTTCTGAGGATTAAATAGTTTATCACATAGTTTTATCATAACAAAATAGGGCTGTGCTATCCCTTGTTGAAATATGCTTGTCTCTGATTTAAATGAAAGAACTTCTACATCCTTATATTCTAGATGGAGCGGAGGGCCTAACTTATGGCAACTCTTCTGTCTCTTGACCCTGAAACAATGGAATTTTTTCCCAAAGTTTTCCCATGCAGTGCGTTAGTGACACTGTAACTTCTCACAGCATTTTTAACCTTGTCTAATGCAAAGTAAAAAGAGCAAAAAAAAAAAAAAACAAACGAAGAAAAGCCCCAACAAAACAAAACCAGAATAGCAGCAGGAAGCAAATGCCTTTTAGATACTGGCTGTAGAGAGCAGAAATTCTGTATTGCTGTTTCTCCAAACTAACTGCAGGCTCTTGGAAGTTCAGAGTGCTGGCTGAGCACATCAAGTCAGAGGCTGCGAGGAGACGAGAACAGCTGATAAACACGTGGCATGTTCCCAACAAGGCAGTTTGTATCTCTGGGGTGTTTGTGTGGCCTTTTGTGACTTGAAATGTTATCAGTCTTTCAAGCTGCTTTTAAATCTTGCCTTAAACATGTTGCATTTGCTTTGGATCCCCTCTGTAAACTTTTCCTGCAGAAGCAGTTGTTGGGTGGACCAGTGGTAAAATGACTGAGTGATCTGCTGCTGCTGGCAGGGAGGCATCTCTGGGAGGTATATACTGATTTTTTCAGAGGTCTGTAGGCTGGGGATGTCCTCAGACATTATCCTCATCCCCTCCATGGTTTCTTTTCCCTTCTTAGTGAGAACAAATTTACCAGAAATGCTTCAAGCCTGGTTTTACAGCATTTGCAGCTCTTTTCTCCCTCCAGTGTTGTTTTTCTTTGGGAGGTAGATGATATCCCTCTGTTGTTGGGTTTATTTCCCCTTGTGAAAAATAAATCTGTTTTCAGAAATGCTTCAAATACTTTCCTGTGAGCAATTCTGTCTTCTGTCTTATGCCCCAAAGGCACTCTGAGCTGAGCTGATTTAAGGATTTGAAGGAGGACATTGGAAATGTTGATATACAATGTAACTCTAAGGCACCTTCTTAAGCATATGCTAAAAATGGATTATGGCTTTTATTCTTTACTCACACTTCATCTTTCCAAATAGCTGATTACAATTTTCATCTGTTTATTTCAACATGATGTAGTGGGCAAGAAGAAGTGTATATCCTGTTTCTGCTCCCAGCTTCTATTACTTATAGGATTGCGATCACAACATTAAGGTCCATAGTTCAGAACTATCTGGGAGTTGGTCTGGGTTTTGGTACCTGTGTTGGCACACGCAGCCTGGTCCTCAGAGCGTTTGAGCATCAATAAATGCAACTGAAGCTGAGCAAGCCCAGGACTTGTAAAAGTTGCGCCATCTCTATAGTAAAAACAGAGCCAAAATAACTGGGAATTTCTGGAAATGTATTTTGTACGTTCCTGCTGTTCCCATTTGCCATGCCAAAGAAGGATCCCAAATAATTTCATCGACACAGGTGAACTGGGTCTAAAAAATTATTAGAAAAATATTTAGGATGACTGATAGCAGGTTGATACTTTGTCTTACTACATTCTTGGGTGCTAGGACATAGAAATTTTTGGAACATAAGTTGCATCTTTAGTTTTATATAAACTCTATTTCCTAGTCATGAAGACAAAATTCTTCAATAAATCAGATAGATGCATTTGGTCTCGTCAGGTACTTAAAGGTGAAGCCAGCATGATAGACCTTGGCTGAGAACGCTGTAAATTCTGATTTTACAATATCCATTACAAAATCAGTTACCAAGGGGTTTTTTTTGTAGATATTTAAGCTAAACTCTGTGGAATATTGTGGGATAAGCAACATGATGACAAAACCACATTTGTAGAAATGAGACCTTCAGAATTAATAGAAGTTACAAATGTTAAAAGTTAAACTGGAATCACCCTGTGTGGATCACATCTGAAGTTGGTTCTTAGAGTTTCACCAAGGTGCTTTGATATCCATGGTGTATGTGTCACCCCACTGATGTGTCTAAAACCAGGACTTTTTTCTCGATTAGAATCTTTTCTATTATCTGTTATAGCTTAACAACAATTAACACATCTTCCCACTTTCATAGCCAGTACTTACTCAACTAACACTTTTGACAGTTTCAAAGGCTGTAACTTTGTATTTTTTTCTTCTTTAGCACATGAACTTCTCTGCCTTGTTTTTATTAAATGGAAATGCTACATAACTATTGCAAGGAGACGCAGACTGAAACTGGACCAGAAACGTTAACTGGCTCAAATGAGAAATACAAACTAAAAAGCTGTCTGTCCATTTTGGAAACATGCAGATAATGTGTATGTCACTTGAAATTCACGTGCATTTGGGATCTGCAAAGAAAAGTAATATACAGCAATGATATCTTTGATCATCGAAAGAACTCAGAAACATAGGAACTGTGTCGAGTGTGGTTATCATCAACCCATTTTCTATTCCCAGTGCACAAATCATTTCATGCATTCTACAACCCAAGCCACGATGCTGGGCTTCAAAAGCAATTTCAGCAGCAAAATAAGGTGCTTTTCTTCAATTTTCAAGCCATTTGTACGAGGTTAGTGTTGTTTACCCACCTGGTACACTGATATTTACATACCCCTTTAAAGAAAATTGGTAGGTATGATTTATGGAGTACTGTAAGAGCACAATTTTCCATGTAGTGCACCTAATCTGAAAGGGCACTTGCAAAGGTCACTCTGGCCATACAAATACCAAGTCTTCTCTTTGGAATAAGTTAGGATATTCATTTTTCTTGGAAAATGTCAGCAGTACCCTACTCCAGGGGTTAGTTTATGCAGATAAATGCATAAGCCTTTAATCTTAAGGCAAAAATACTCTACAGAAATGTAAGAGAAGTCCATCTATCACTGTTAAGACCTGTAATTTGTTTTTATTTAAATCCCAAGCCAGGGCAGCCTGGGCAACAAAATTGTTAACATGGTAGCTCACATCTGAGCCAAGATTAAAGTATATAAACATACATCTGCTTTCAACCTGGGTGAACAATACACCATGTCTTCTGAAAGCCATAATCTGGATTTCGAGCATCTTCAATATCTGTTCTTGTTGTGCTACTGTGAAGTCTCAGAGTGCCTGACCCTAGCATGTTAAATTGTCCAATAAGTGCACTGTGTATTTCCAGCATTTTATCTCTCAATGAAGAACAGTGACAAATGTTTTTATAGTGAACACACCATAACTAAAAAAAAGATTCATTTTCCAACTTTGGACAAAAAGGACATAAACCTAAGAATTGCTTTAAATAATTCCAGAGCTATTTTTCATATAAAATATTGATTTATTTTTTTTATGTGGGGAATGCTTTATAGGGTTTTTTTTTCCACTTATAATGGCCCATCTTAATCATTACTGGAAGTTGTTATTGACAACAAGAAACGCGTCCATCTTGGTTGTTAATCATATCCACGTGGGAAGTTGTTTTTATAGATAGTTTTTCATGCCTTATTTTAAATCGTGTTGCAGAATATTTTATAATGAGGAGTCTCAGCTTTATTCGAGTTCTCTCAACAGCCAGAAACAAAGAATGCAATCTTAATGAGGTCTAGGAGATTTTTAAATGGAAATCATGTTGAAGTGCTTTTTAAAAGTGATGTTTCAAATGTCTAAACTGTGAAACTAATACATATTTTTTTAGAAAATGCTGGTCAGTACTACTGAAATTTGTCAAGGTCTACAGTATTTCATATTGCATAAGGATGATGGAAAGAGTTGGTGGATCCAAGTCTACAGCTATTGTCCTACCACCTTTTTTTTTTCTTATTTAAACAAGGAAAGGGTGATGCAATATATAGCGCTTGTGCATCCTTATTTCACGTGAGCCATCTTAAAAAAGACCTGGACATCGTGTAATTTATTACAACAATAGCAAAGTTGTGGTTCAAACAAGGTGAATCAATGAATTAGGAAGCTCCTCAGGACTTGATGCCACACAATGGTTTGTTTTGGAAGAATAATTCTCTTTCATGTGTTGTAGAATGTGCAAAATAGGAGTTGCAAACGAAATCTCAATGCATATTTTTGTTAGCTATCTTGGATTTTCTCCTATGTGCCTTTTACTAGTTATTTCTAAAGGTAGAGCCATTTTATCTGCAAGGTAATGTGCAGGAAAACCTCAGAAAATAATTTACCTGCAAGTCTAATCCTTTCAGGTCCTTAGTCACCCTGGATGATATTCCGGTCCCTTAAAGTCAAGTTAGAATACACCTATCTATGAACACTGCCATACTGATATTGTTTAATGCTTCTCAAAATAAGGATTGACCAGTTAATAGACTGAACCACAGTACTGGCCGTGAAAATGAATCTCTATAAGACGCTTTTAATTGCAGAGAACAAGAGGCGAATTTTTTTCTTTCTAGATTTGTGGATACTGTTGGGATCATCTTTCCTTTGGTGCTTACTTTATCTGTACGCTGTTTCACTTAGAAGCAATGCACCCATGAAACAGAGATTAGCTGCAGCACCCAAAGCTCAATAGCTCTGTTAGCTTAGATTCACGAAGGTTAATTAATCTTGAAGGAGCTCAACTGTTTCTACAGGGTACTGAAATATATAGTTATATTGTAAGGAAAAAAGGTCCCTATATATTCACAAAAGGTGTAGCCACAGGACACAAACAATTTGGGGACTGAGGTGCAGGTAGCCTTGTTACCATAACAGATAGTAATTAGGAATAAGTGTGAACCTGTGTGAAAGCTGTGTAAAAAGGAACCCACCCTGTACTGAGAGCTATGAGTGAACCAAAGAGCTGAAGTGGATGAAAATACTGGCTTAAAATCACTGTTTCATTTGAAACATTAAAAAAACCCACTAATGATCTTTTATAGGCCTTGAAAAAAATGACACTCCTCAGAAGGCTGGGTTTTTTTAATAGATTGATCTGTTGTATTCTTTGCCTCATTAGAACAATCTCTAACACAGGAACATATGAAGTCCTGCCACAGAAGAATGTAATACTGGTGAAAATAAACAGTTTAATTTTCTTTTTACTAACACCTCTGAAAGTGGTCCTGTTAGAGAATCTAAAACTTTCACTATGGACCATGTTGAAATCTTCTGTAGCATCTCCATATTGCCATTAAAACAAGTAACACAAACGGGATGAGATTCCAAACAGGCGATTAGTTTGCCATTGAAGCATAACCAATGCCTCAACTAAAACAAGCAAACAAGCAGTAGAACATGTTAACATCATTTTCTATCATTTCTTTTTGATGTGGATTGGATGGAAAAAATCTGGGATGCACGCCATGATGTAGATTTTCAAAATTGATTAGCATTTTTGGACAGTGGCAGCAATTTCTGTGGTGGTGTAATTTATTTTAAGCTAAAATTGATTAGAGTTTTTTTGAAAAATGTGCACCAAAATTGCTATGCAAATCAAGGTAAATGGAGCCATGAAATGATGGTAAAAACACAAACTCCAGTAAAATGTTAGCTCAATCTAGTGAAGGCCAGTCAATATTGCAGTATATGTAAGATGACTGTGACTAGTTTTTCTTGGGTTTAGATTAGTGATTTATAATTGTCAAACACTTCTTACAACGTGCAAAACAAATAGCATGTTTGTGGAAGAAAGGTTGTTTTGCTCGTTGTCATAACATTAATCAGGGACACATTCACTTTAATTCTAATGTGGATGTAACATATAATTCCATAGAAATTCCATTGTAGCTTAATGTTAATGTCCACTTACTTTAATGTTTTGGTGACTTTAAGAATTGTCATTGCAAATGTTCAGTCAGTCCCAGCTGACTGCTAATATAAATGGATTGTATTTTTACAGCTCTTTGACTTCCTCTCTATTTCCAATACACAAAAACAATCCATACAGAAACTATGTTCTTTTGGTGTTATCAAACAAAACCAGAAAGTTAAGAAGTGAGTCATACCAGGGCAATTCTCAAAAGAATGAGATCCTTCAAAGGTCAGCTTTTCTTGCTCGTCAATTGTTGACATTTAAGCATTTATTTCAGACGTTGCTGATAATGTTTTCTGAGATAGTGGGGAAGAACTGCTGTGGTGGTATGCAATTATGAGCATAATGAAATGCAAAAATGCAAATAAGGTGATACGTGCCAGTCCTTTGGAGTGCCTTTTGTCAGAATTGCAGGCACCATGAGACTTTGATAGATACCATGTCAGTACTCATTGCTAGAGCTGTGATATCTTTTAAAGAAGCATCTCTAACATGTTATCACTGGATGCTAATTAGAAGTAACCTTTGAAGATGAAAAATCCAGAGGTCATATTCTGTAAACTCTAAAAACAGCATCGAACTAATTGTGTCAATATCATTTTGCTGCACAAGCCAGCATTACCCTTTTTTTATGCTGCATTTATACATCAACACTGTAATATCCAGTTCAGTGATACTTAGCATCCTTCCTGCCCAACGGATTTTTTTCATGTGGCTATATCCTGTTCATTAAAGGCTCTGCATTTTTGAGTAAAATATGAAGATACATTCTTGCATATTTCTTAAAAAATTTAAACACTATCCAAGACCTTTATAACTCAGGATAGTATTAGATCAGAGAAAGAACAGTTGGACGGAGTGGATATGATAAGCTACAAATATACTGAGGATGCAAATCAGAAGAAGAGCAACTGCAATTGGAGTGGAGTAATGAAGCAATAAGGGTAGAGTGCTTTGGTAGTGTTGAGATGGGATGTGAACTACTTTTAAATTGTTTTTAGGACATAGTTGCCTGCAGTGACTGGGACAGGACTTTGCTGAACTAGAAGGTCCTAGGTTCCTAAGAAGTGCAGTATTTTCACAGTCACGTACTTTTCCTGATATACAGTTTAAATGGAAAGAAAACAAATATATTTCATACTTTAGACTAGAATGATATCGGCCCTGGAGCATGCTGGTCTGATAATGCTGGTCTTTCAAAACAGATGCTTTAAATTCAGCATTTGAATCATTCCATTAATTTTGACATCCAGGATTGCACTTACTGGAATGACTCCCTACAACAGGAGGCACTTAAAAAGTTCACTGCTGTTTTGGGGCCAGTATTTCAGCCCATCAGAGAATCAAGCTCAAAAGTCTTTGTAGTTACTCCACTTCACAACATTGGGTACAGATAATCTTTTGTTTCTTCAGTAGTTTAAGTAAGCATGACCTAGAAATAATTTAAAAGTTGTATCCATGAGTTCTACCTGTCAGCAAAGCAGGACTCAGGCAAGTGAAATGTTCAGATTTTGTCTGACTTCAGCCAGCTTGCTTCATTGTTACAAATTCAAAACAGATTCAAATGTCAGACCGAAGCAGGACTGCAGGTAAATGTGAAATAAAAACAGAAAACAAGAGGAAGAAATACTTTAAAACAGTGGCTTAATGAGTCCTTATACCAGTTAGCTCTTGTAATTCCCCTAGAATCAGGGATGAATCAGTTCCTGAAATGATTTCTTCAAAAATTGTTTCTGCTGCCAAATGTTCCTGTGAAACTGAGAAGAAAATTCCAAAGGCAAACATAGTTGTTCAACAGCCACTGAAAAAGGGGGCACGTTGAGCTTAATTGCATGGAATAACGAGAGCTGTCAATACTTTATTCTCTTTTGCAGCACCTAATGTATTCAGATTTTAAGTTTTTGACAAGGAAACCTTAAAAGAATTAGAATAATTTCTCTGTTTGTGAGTTGTTTTGCACACAATATGTATCAGCTTTGATGCTGTTTCACTAGGGAGCTAGTTGTCAATCCCTGTGTATAGTTTTTTCCAGAACTTTTAAAGTGGTTTTCTTTTATGATGCTCTCTCAGATATAAACCTACTGTACTTTGGCTACCAACTTAATCAATCCTCATTATAATTATCCTCAGCATATTATCAACTTTGTATTGCACTCAAAATTACTTGCCCCTGGGGAACGATGCTAATAAGAATACGAAACAGATCTCAGGCAAAACTTCTGTCTCTCACATTTCTTGAAGATTTAATTTTTAGAGGGCTATCTTTGTCCCTTTTGAAATAGAAGATGCTGCCTTCTGAAAACTCCTTTCTTGCTCTGTCTTTCGTATTCGTCTGTGATAGGCTCTAGTCATCAGCTAAGGCTCCCATGTGCTATTATAATGAAAGTGATAATAATTTTTAGTGTTACTGGAAGATCGTTTTGCCTCTGTCAGAAAAGCTTGGCTGTAATATAAAATCTCTATTATACCAGGACTCACTAGATGAATTAACGCGATGAGCGTACACCTGCTACTTTAGTCCTGTTTTCTGCAGCGTGTCAGTAAATTTAGCTTTTAGGACTGGTAAGCTAAAAAGATATGGGGCGAAATCCTTGCTGAATACAATGCCAAAAATCCATTCACTACCCGTGCTGACAAAGCTTATTTACAGTTCCATAAATGAAAGTTATGGCATTCAACTGTTTATTGCCATACCTTCCAGTATCCCATTTCCCTATCAAATTATGACCACGATGTGGTACCCCATGTAATTAAGATTTGTCCTGTGTAAGGATCACTGCTCTGTGTTATGGTCCAGAGAGGGATACTATGACCCAGGCCATCCTTGTGTTGGATCTCTTTCTCATCGCTGTTTATTTCTAAATATGCCTGTTCAGTTCTGCTACTGGGTGTAGAGACACAAAGTCCAGCCTGTGCCTCATTCTGCCAGTTTTGTTTCTCATCCAGAAAAACATGAGCATCTGCCAGGACTGGGTTCAACAAGGAGTGATTCAATTTTGGAACTTACTGCATTTATTTGTGGCTTAATGACATTGCAGCAAGTAAAATTAATGTTTAAGCTTAACTCAAGGCCTAAGAACTAGATGAATAATTCTGGTGGAGGCACACGCTCTTACGAAAACACAAAAATCCCCATAAGGATGCACTGCCTGTCTTCTTTGGTCTAGTAGTTTGTCTGCCCTAACAGCTATAAGAAGGCTGCTGCTGACTGTTCTCCAGTGCAACAGACTCCAGCCTGATTTTAGATCTAATCCCTAGTTGATTTGACATTTTTATGTGAAAATCTGCACAAGTTGCAAATGGCTTGTCTTCTTCAGAAAGGGCGGGAACAGTATGATTCATTTTCCTTGATTACCACTGAAGCTTACAGGTGTTGCCTTATGCTGCTGCTGCTAGGATATGATAGACATGAAATCTAGAGACAAAGTTGGTAGCCCACTCTTATCATGAAGTGGTTGGTTTCCTATACTGTGTTCTTCCTTCCAGGTGTCATAGCAACACAAGGGAAAATGCCATTAGGAAGCCGTATTTTGAGCCAACACATCTTTTCTCATTGAAAGTGTAGGGAATTATCTCCCAGCCAGGGTTTCTTAAAAATTAGGTTTTTGGTCCAATCAGGGGAGGAGAACATCCACCTGCAATGTACACAGTAACCCATTTCTTGTGGACTAAGGTGAATATACCATAAATTGATATATTTGCGTTAATGTCCCCCTTCTTTGCTTCTAAATTTGTTTCTGAGAACAAGGGCGTGTGGCTACTGTGGTATTCACCTGTGCTACGCTGGCACTCCGAAATTCAGTGCTCTAAATAAAAAGACAAACATCTCAAGCTTACACTGCTGAGTCTGATTCAGGTCAAGATAAACATGGCTTAGCTTCTTCCCTGCTCAGACCAGCATACTTTATAAAGATGTGTTTATAATTCCCATCACCTGAAAAAGTTCAGATTTTGTTTTTAATTGAGAAAGAGCCCAGCATCCTATGTACTCACATAAATACTTAAAATCCTTTAAAATCTTATTATTTAGTGTAGTCAAAGTAACCCATGTGAAAGGGACACCAGACAGACTACATTTCCCAAGATCCCACATAGGTGGAAGCAGAGAGCACAACCTACTCCCAGGTATAAATGCTCACACGTGTGTGCCTGAGGGGGGTGTGTTTGGGGTGGTGGGTTGCTGGATTTTTCTGGTGCATGGGCAGATGTGTGGCTCCAGTGATTCTGAGTGAAGGTAACTTCCTAGTAATTATTACATGTGTTTTTCCCAATGTCTAATTGCTTCCCTTAGTATCTACTTTTCTTTTAATTAATGCTTGTGCTATTATAACAGTCATAAAAACATGAGCTTTTTAAGATATCTCTTTCCTTTGTGCTTGCAGCTCCATGTTTTGCTGTAAGCTTTGTGTATGTTCTGTGCTATAGTAAGACAAAAGAAATGTCCTGCTGGCTCTCCTAGTGTTGACGCTGGTTATAATGGAGTTGTGAGCACCTGTGTGTGCATGTACTGGCAGTGACCCATGTTTCTGGTGCCAGGTATTTCTACCCCTTGGTCTAAGCAGTTAGTGAATGCTGTAATTACAGTAAGCTGTTGCATCCCAATAAATATTAGGTTATGAGCTAATTAGTCTCAGATGCCTTGTGGAGGGAGAGACCCTTCTGTGCACAGTGATACAAGGGTGGTGGTGGCTCCAGGGGTGCAAGAGGAGATGCTAAGCATCAGCTCTTTGGAAAGTTTTCTTCTTTACTGGTTCCCCTGCCTTATTGTTGGAAGGGAATGAGAACACGTCCTAGTCCATCCATTTCAGACGTGGCCTGTCTGACCCAACTAATGCTGCTGGCACTGCATGTATTTCTACCTCTGGATTCTCCAGTGTAAGCAGCCAATTTATGGCTCCTTCTTCTACTGATGGGGGAAGCAGCTCTTTGTGCCCTTTATGCCCCACTCATAAAAGTCTGGACTTAATTTGGCCCATGTGAATTAGGCCTGTAAAAACAAAAGGCAGGTGATGTTTGCAACACCAGGCTGACTGAATAAATCAGCTCTATTCTTTTTTTCTTTTTTTTTTTTTTAATATGTTAATGTCATACAGTGAGCCTAAAATAAAATCCTCATTAATGAAGGAAAA
Source organism: Larus michahellis (assembly GCF_964199755.1). Taxonomy (NCBI): domain Eukaryota; kingdom Metazoa; phylum Chordata; class Aves; order Charadriiformes; family Laridae; genus Larus; species Larus michahellis. The sequence continues at coordinate 5,634,348 of NC_133904.1, read as the reverse complement.
ATAAAGCGCCTCATGAACTGTATGCCACAGCCATGCATGTGACACTCCTCCACTTTATTAGTCTGCTGCCGTACCTCGCCAGTGATCTCAGCCTGCTGAGCTGGGCTGCCCATTTGTTCCCTGGGATGGGAGGGTAATTAGTTCTCCATGCTGGCTGTGTCCTGGGCCTCTCCTGAGCAGAAGCTGACAGCCATGTGTAGCATTGTGATGTGGAATACTGGTCATTAGGGACAGAGCTGAGATTACCTATCTTATTTCCTTTCTGACCTAAGGTCAGAACTGAAGCACAGTCCCTGAGGTGAAGGGCTTTTGCTTTGTACCTAACGCTACCATGCTAACTAGCTCCCTCAGAGCTGGCACCTTAGGGAGACAGCAAATCTAAAATAAACATCGTAACTAACATGAGTAATGTGAATGAAATGGCCCTCTCTGTATAGAAACACACTTTGTCATTTATGGTCAGTGTTACCAGGGAGGCAATGAGAGACTTCACTCTGTGTGTCTTGACATTTCTTGCATTAGTTGCAGTCTCAAGTCCATATTCCTCGTGCTGGTTTCATGGTATAAGTCCAAGAGGGGAAAAAAAACACCACCATCCAAACACATGCAAAAGTCAAGGACTGCTTAATTTCTGGTGTAAAAAGACTGTAACTGGGACTGATACTTCCCCACTGCAGGAAATTCCGGAGTGTTACTGGGTTAGATGGGATTCTATGACTGCAGGAAAAAGGTGCTATGGAGTAGGATTCTTGGTGATAATATCACTTTGCCATGGCTATTAGTCACTGGCAGTCAAGATCACTGAGTTGTACCTGAATAGGTCTTCCTGTGCCAGGCAGCGGTGGATAGGAAGGCAACCGACGGAGCAAGCAGATGGCATCAGGGACCTGACAGGGAGAGAAAGGACAAGAAAACGTACAGTAAGTCAGACTTCTGGAACCAGTGACCTAGAGTAGCACTGAGTCTGGACTGAAGTGAGATGGCTCCTCTATAATAGCTCTCTCTTGGCTCCCCTTAGAACTTATGGGACCCAAGGAAGTCCTGACTATACCATTATAAGTGATATACATTACCACTTAGATCTTCCTAATAATCTGACCCTAATTTTAGTACTTCAAAATTAAAGAATAACATGTAAAGGAATAATCTTTTTTCCCCCCTTTTTTTTTCCCCCTCATTTTTCCATTACTGAATCTACACAAGCATTACATTCTGAGTACGGCAGAAACGCATACATAAGTAAACATAAGCATATAAATTATAAGATTACGTCTTAAAACTGCTAGAGCTATAATTAAAAACATGTTTGTTTTATTGAAATTTACATTCAGCAAATCTATATAATACATAAATAAAAATCTTGTATCTATATAATTTATGTAATACAATGTACTTGATTAGCCAATATTTGTTTAAATTATTCATGGTATTCACTGATTTCATAGCAGTGACTATTTTGTCACAATTCAGTATGTTATTTTACAGCTGGCTTCTACCACTGCTGGTAGGTAACTATGTGATATATAACTTGCAAGCAGTCCTGCTGTTTGTTACTGGCAATTAATTTCTCTGGTGCCTTTCTTCCATTCAGGCCAGGCCTTTATGTTCTAAATCCAGCTATTCTAATACTCCCCACTTCTGCTGTGTAGAAAAGACTCAGACTGACAGATTATCGCAGGGCAGTTAAGCATGTAATTGCTCAAATGAGTTAAAATCCCTTCAAATATCTGTCTTTGTACCTCATCACACCACTTCATGGACTCAAATATTTGACAATTGATGAAGATAAACTAAAAGGATCTTCATTAGCTACCAACCACCGTGACAAGCTTCTTTCAGCTAAAGGCTGGTGAAGTTTGGGACTTATTATCTACTTAAAAACTGCAGGAAAGCAGAAAAATACTTCAGTGTACTTTAGACTAGAGAAAACTAGAAGCTTACATGGTAGCTGGGGTCAAACAAAACCGTGGTTTGCTAATCTAGAGCTGCACTTGTTACAAATGTGCAGTAAAATACCCATGGAATCTTACAGGATAAAAACATAAAGGAAATATTTCAAGCTTCTGATAGCAGCAATCATCACAACCTCCTAGCTAATGGTAAATACAGTGATCTTATTCATTACAATCTGAGGGTGCATCAGAAATCCATTTGTCAAATGATGCCCCTTTTTGATTGCATTGGAGTTTCACTGGTGGGAATAAAAACTTTGACTTTTAGTACATCCACCTGGATTTCAGGTGCTGTGTTTGACGATGCTTAACATCACCGCATCTAACAAAACTCAGGGCAAAGTGGGCTGGGCAGACTGTGTGTTCACATACAATGTATCTGATGATGCCTCGAGTCATCTTACATTTTGAACTCCTGAGTTTTAGGATGACAAGGAATTCTAAAATCAGCTGATCATTGGGTTGAAGAGGACTGTTAGAGCAGTGCCAGAACTATTGGGTGAAATCATGCTAGTAAGCGGGGAACTATCATGTCTCTTGTATCCTGGGAAAATGTTATATGTTTGCATGTGTGTACGTGGCATACACATGCTTTATTTTCACTGTTTCTACACAACAAAGAATAGGTTTTCTTAGTGTACAAAGTATTTATGCCCCATGTAGAAGGGTGGATACTTAATCTAACATAAGGTGAAGTGGCATGAACAGACAATATTGTATTTAGCGTAAAGTCTGCTGAAACAAAGATGTACATCAGGTTTTTGTGAACGCATTTTAATGGGCAGGTGGGATTTATACTAGTTTAGTCCTTTGCATTGCAGGAGTGGCAATGTTTTGATCTAACTCTGCCATGTTCTGCCGCATCTGCATAGAGGCACTCAGCAGTTCAGTATAAGAGAACAAGCGTGTGTGTGGTAGATGTTTTAGGAAGTTGTGTGTTGTGTAGAATTAGACATGTACAGCAAAGCACAAAGCCATGGCATCTTGGCATAAATCAGAAACAGTAAGGATGTTTTCTTGAGGCTCTCAGAAAAATGCATTATGCTTTTATATTCTATATCATACCTGCTATGTGCTTTTAAACCATAAATAGTATATTCTGGCATGGCTACGGATTCGTGTCCTCAGAATGCTATCCCAACACAAGTAAATCTAGATTGTGCAGTCTCATAGATTGTGCACAGGCTTCAAATAACAGTGGCATCTATTCATAGTCTCAACCAGGTGGAAGAGTATTTATAAAACATGTTTGTTCCCATTTTTCTTGAAAATCAGCAGTTTGGGTCAGTCTGGTGACAGTCCATGGTGTCATTCCTCAGGGGTGTCCCTGCACTGGCCTGGGCTGCTCACAGGCTGCGGTCCCTCAGGAGAGGAGGGTCCTCCATGGGCAGTCGTCCCCTCAGAGGTTCCCCCCTCAGGCAAGGCGTACCTCTATCTGTGTCCCCAACCACGTCCCCTTCCCCGATTTTCCCTTGTTTTCTTCAAAAATCGCCTCTCCTTTGCTCTCCTCAGTCCCTCCTCAGCCCTGCCCGGCGGTGTGCACTCCCTCAGGCGCGTGCCCCCGCGCGCGCCCCGCGGCGGGCTGCGCTCCTCCTGTCGGAGCCGGCGGGGACCGGTGTGGTGCAGCTCGCGCCTCCTCCCTCACGGCGCCATGCCGCCCCGCTCACTGAAGACGCGCTGTTTATACCCAATCCAACCGCTGAGCTCCGTCAGAGTAGGATTTGTTCTATGGTTGTAGTCTGTGACAGTGGGGATGTGGTACCAAAAATGCCCAAGGGCGTGAAAATACCCAACCAAAAACGTCGGTTACAGTTGCATTTAAGTACGTACAGACTTCTCTTCTGTTTCAACCCTCTCTGACGTGTTTGTTTGGAACATAGTACGTTTTTCATACATATATAAATATAAGGTTACAATGTGTGGAAGGTTTTTCTACTGTATATTTAATGTTTAAAATGGTTTCGGTGGTGACGGGAGTTGGGACAGGACACCTTCAGTGGACCTCTGGCTCTTAAAATGAGGTAGCTCTGACAGACTTTTCTGCTACTACTGACTCGTGGCCAAAGAAACTGAATCCCTTATCTCTTAGACTTGTTGCATTTTTATCTACTATCTGAAATGGAAATATCGTACTTCACATTTCAAAAGTGCTTCAAAAAGTATGATGCCTAAAAAGCTTTTTTGTCTTTTCAGGTGTTGGACGTTCTTTCATGGTCTTATTCACCACGTTTGTTTGTTTTTTTTAAAAAAAAAAAACCAAACAAAACAAACCAACTTTTTTATTTTTTCCTAGCTCCTGCCACATGCTGATGATGTGAATGACCAGTGTAAAACCATCCACTCATTTAATTTCCTTGCACTGAGATGAAGCTTGAAGTTTTCTGAATGGGAAGAATTGTGCTTCATTCCCTCTGCTCATAGTAAGTTGAACTTTAAGCTTTCTGTTGAAGTTAATCACACATTCTCTCATGAGTAAAAACGTTTTTAACATGAAACAATACTCCATTGAGGTTTGACAAACTATATTTTAATTGTAATTGATTTATACCAAAAGATAAAATGAGTTAATTAGGGCATGCTATCAGAATTAGTGGCAAGGGAAATACTCTATACAGCTGGCAGGTTGGGGGTAGGAGATGAGAGATTTTTAAAGGGAATAGGACACTGGCATTTTTAACCTCCTAGTACTGAACTGAGTAATGAAAATATTCTACCTCTGGCTTTCGCACAGATTGAGTGTGTGGATTTTCTGTAGTATGGAGTCTAGATGGAGGCTGAATGCAGTCCAAAGAGATTTGATTGGATCTATCTTACTGGTGCTCCTTTAGATGATATGCATAGGTGTTTGGGTTTTTTTATTCCATCAACAACATTAAAAATGCTTCTTTGGTCTCAGAATTTCTGCATGGTGTAAAGCTAGGTTCTGGTACCGTAAGGCTGCCAAGCTGAGCAGGTACTATCCAATATGAGTAAGGTTTAGAAAAAAATCAGTCCCTTAGTTATTGGTAATGTTTCTGGTCATATTGACAAGTTCCATTTCAAGCTGTTGTAAGCAGGTGTCACTTTATGCAGCTTGGCAGTGGTGTGCAGTGTGTCATCATTACGGCTGTAATTTGGTCATGGAAAGCTTAGCAAAAATCCAGTTATCATGGTGGAGGCATTACAAGGAGTTATCTCGTTGTCATCAAAAATGTGTCTTGTGCAGGCTTGTCATTGTGGAGCTGTAAGTCATGGAATGTGCTAAAAATTAGACGTGTGTTTGGCTTATACATACTCTTCAGGGGGATGTGCTGTGTGGGTAGGGCTGTGTCAGCAATCTAAGGTAAACCCTTTTTCCAATTTGAGCATAATAATAATTGCTGTTGTGTAAAGTGACATGAAAGTGTGTTGTACAAAATGATGCTTGCTTTTATCTGAAAAAAAAACCAACCCACTTTTGTTCCAGTTTTAGGTGGAGTTATTTTCAAGGTGGGTTGAGGTTTTAACAATTACAGTGGTTCTCCGGGTGTCAGAACATTCAAAACACAAGAAGTTGTATCACATTTAAGCCAAATTTAATTCTATCCCTTGAAGATTTGAGCCTGGAAAGACCGCAATTTAGAATGTCAGTTTCTATGTGATATTATTTCTCCTATGAGATATCCCCAGGTGATGCCACACTTCTGAGACCCATGTATGCAAACTGCATGTAACAGTCACAGAGGAAGCATTATTTCCCTCACAGAACTCTTCCAGATAATTTATACACTTTTTCACAGATATAGTTGCATATTCTGGTTTGCAAGGCCAAAATTTGATCTAAGAGAGCTAGGGAAGTTGTATATATCGCTTCAGGGATGATGAGATGGTCTAATTTACTCACCTTATGGGACTCTGTCAGAAATGCTTCCACGCCAACATGATAGGTTTGTCATTTTATCCTTACATGATTCAGGTAATTTGGGTCCTGCTATTGTAATATCTGAGATAAAGTAATTATTTTTGAAAGTCACTATCAGTGTAGACTTTAAAAAGTTATGGAAGTATCTCTATATGTGAAAATATTACCATTCTTAAGAAAGGCTTAGAATCTACAAATACTAATTTTGCAAATGAATGTGGGCCATCTGCATACTCCTGTTTGTTGGTTTTAGTTGACTTGAGACCCTGTAACACTAGGTGAACTAGTTAATTTGGTAAATTTTTAGGAGAAGTCTCTTCTTAAAATTACAGGCTTTCTAATAACAAAAAGTTGAATTGGAAAATACACAGGACAACAGGGAAGGAATTTTTGTCAAAATCTAGTGCAGCCCTCTGCACTTCACCTTTGTCCTTTTCATCCTTTTGTGAAGTCCTTTCCCCTGTTACTGTTCTCCTCCTGCATGACAGGTGAGGTCGGATGTGAGATAGTCAATAAAATTTCTCATGTATATTTCAAAGAACAGCAGTCAATTAACCTTGAGAGAGTTGGACATTCTCTTGTCTATAACAATAGGCCAATACGCTAAATGCAATCAGGCTATGGGTACGTATTGAAAGAGCTCGAGTCACTCACATGCAAGTAAGTCATATTCGGGTCCTCTTTCCACTTTTAAAAACACCTTTAAAAATGTGGTATCTTTACCAAGAAATGCTGCAGTTTGTAGCAGAATTTCTCCCAGTGTGGCAAGGCATTATTATTAATGTTTCAATAGCATCATGTTAAACTCATCTTTTATGATCATGAAGAAAAACCAGGTCATTAATCTGAGTGTGTCTAAACTAAACTTGGTCAAAGATGCAACAAGAAAAATTGTCAGTGGGATGAGGAAGTAGGCTGGATAATCACCCAAAACAAAGCCCGTTAATATTACTAGTGAGACAGCCAAATTTTGAGTTCTCGGGCATTTTGCAAGAGCAGGTCACAACAGCTTTGCAATTGAAAATTGCATAAAACCAGTGATACCTCTAAGGCAGGGAATAGCATTGAGAGAAATGTCACTAATCCTAAACTTCCCCTTTGCAATTTGGAAATTTGGAAGTCTTTTATTGTATTTACACATACTATAGTCAAGTCAGAATTGTACCTGTTTATTTTTTCTTTGTTATAACTGTATCATTCACATTTTAATAAGACTATAGGTATAAAAGCAACGAATTGTGCTTTTTAAAGGAAAAAAGTTGCTATTATTATGACCTAACTTTTCCTTAAATCAAAGATGCAGGGAGTAGGGTATGTTGGTTTTTAGGAAATATTCTTATCCGTTGAGGAGATGCATCTATGTGTGTATGTGAAAGGCATTTCATATGCAGAAAGGATCACATGAAAGTAGCAGAATGGAAATTACTTTTTCATATCTGTTAGAAAGAAACCCCTGTAGACGTTGATATCCTTGCAAGGACTCATCTTCACCTTATAGAAGGACTGCACTCATCTAGGTATTTTAAATTGGTTGCAAAATACAATTATACATAAAGAAACACAGTAAAGAGCTCTATCAAATGCACTAGAGCAGTAAATACTGTTTTCAATTAAACACTAATCTAAAGGATATTATTTCACTGTTCAAGACCTCTCTGGATTTTTATTTTAAACAAACATGTTTTAATTACAGAATTTCATTTGCTGGCTCTGAAAGTTTGTCCTTTTAATGAAGAAGATATTTTAAAATTACTCACTATAGTTACTTGCAGAAGGCCTCATCCTGAATTTCATTAAGCACACAAAAAATCCCTTTGAAGTGTTCTTGTTCAGTGAAAACGTTATCCAGCCTAGAGTTGGTATGCTACTGAAAAAGAGTGTGGGTCAAAGTCTCATACTGGGCAAATCAGTACATCTCCGTACAAATGAAGTTAATTTACTTCAAATGGGACTCTGAACAACTATTTTTATGTCTAAAGATATAATAAAGATCGTTAAATATTTCAAAAGCATACAAACATGTATTTTTCAGTGTCTGAGTCTTGGTTCAAATAAGATATTCACAAAGTATCAAATAGGCTTCTGCCATTCTTGGAACTGCTTGCTTCATAGTGTATCTATATTGCTACAGTACTAATTATACTGTATTTTTTTTAGAGTTGATTAAACAGTTATCCAATAATGAGATTCAACTGTAAACTACCGCAGGAAAAAAACAGGTAATTAGAACTCTGTTCTCACCTCAGCTCAACAACATGAGCAAACACCCCTTTTCTACAGGTCACTTTGGGATAGCGCTAAACAACACGCTGTTATTTGCGTATGCAGTTTGCATGATGTTGATGCTGAGCTGCCTGGATTTGCCATACAAAGCAGCAGTTGCTTTTAATTTTCAGGAGGCAGATGCACAGATGTACGGGATGAGAACAATGAACAAAAAATGTTTTAGAAAGTTGTTTCGCAGTATCTTGTTGGTCCAAATCTTAAATGCACGTGATTGGCATTTATATGGCAGGTAATCCATATACACATTGACTTTGTCAATACCAAAGAGTAATCAATAATCACTGAATTTAATAGTAATAGATAACCTCTTGGGTCCCCATAGTAGCAGAAGTTAATACTCACTCCCTAAAAGAAGCTTTTCTATCTTCTCTGTTCTGCTGGGGAAGAGGAGTTAGTAAGCCAGACAAGAATTTCTCAGATTCCTACCACTGAGATACTTTTTTTTTTTTCTTCCCCCACCTTGAATTGTTCAGGAATGAGAGCTGTTCATGTGATCAGTTGTAGCAAGAATAAATTACTTGTTTGTGGTCACTTTAAGAGTCTTATCTATTCATGCATTTGTCCATCAACCTTTTTAGACCAAGACTCAACTCTCCAGACCCATCTCAATTCACCAACCCTGTTCATTAGAGGTTCATTATAGGGGGAATCATATTATCTTACCAGCAAGCTGTTACCCATATATATAAAATGGCTTGCTTCATTTCTAAAATGGAAGCATGTTTTTAATTGAAACAGTTGCCTCTTCATGTTCATGTTTGAGAAATGTTGTTCTAAGTAGCACTGGGTTTTCCAAACACCTCTGGAATAGGTGTCCTAATTGCATTAGAGGTCAATAGGCTTTGTATGCCTAAACCCCTTGGAGTCCTCTGAAAATCCCACTTGTAGGACACAGCACCAGTGGTTTAAACAGTTCAAGGCCACTTTACACATTTGTTAGAAGGACCCTCCAGATTTCTTTGATCTTTTCCTGAGAAGTAGTTCCCAGTGTTCTTGAAGGTATAACTGCTTGTCTAGGAGGCAGAAAGCTGCCCCACACAGTGTGTTTTAACCATCACGGTATGTAAGTGTTGTAAAGTAGCTCTGTCTAAACCTATAGTTGATAGTTGGAGTCCAGGTAGCACCTTTACCATAATCCAATAATGTCCAGCGACTTCGGTTTTGTAGTGATTTCTGTCTCTGCTTGTTTCATCATCCAGGATTATGACCTCAGGAGCACTACTGCTCCACATAAAAGATTACTAGGGTAAAATTAAAACATGTAAGAAACTTGTTAAATGTTGTCAGGGTTTATAATTTAAAACTGCTATGTTATTAGATATTGGAAGAGCACAAAAGGTAACTCGTGCAAAGGTTTTAACCTCTGGCCCCTTCTATACCAATTAAAGTATAATGTATAATGAAATTTTAATCTCATATAATTAAACACAGTATTAATTTTGTAAAACTAGAAAGGCTTTTTAACCTATATTAATCTTCCTTTTTGAAGAAAATAAGTGTGTTTCTTGCAAGTTGCATTGTTTCTTTTTAATTAAAGGAAAGAATTAAATTTCTTCGTTTATACAAGTTCATAAAATATTTTTCTCTACGTCTCTTAAGTTAAATATCAAAAGCAAGTTGTTTGGGTTTTTTCTTATTAAAAAAAGCATTGTTGAACATCATATTTTCCTCAGGGTAAGGTAATAGACTACGCAGATTTAATTAATCAAGGATATATTTATACTGTAAAATGTCTAATATATCATTAAATCCTTTCCTTCTTCTTTGCCACGCAGTATCTGCTCAAAAAATATTAAGGTCTTCATGTCTTAATGAGACTTACATCATTCATTAATCTTTTAAAATAAAATTCTTGTAGCTTGTATGTGTGTGTATATACACACAAACACATTTCTTGTAAACATTCTAATTTTGCATGGCTTAAATGGAAAGATTTCCAAGGACCAGTATCAGAATATGCCCTTACAAGATGGAAACAGTATTGTAACAAAAGATTGCTAGTAAAATGTCTGAGAAGGGTATAAGGAAATGTCTGCAGTATAATAATTGTTTTCTTTAAAAGTTAAGCAAAAAAGAATGTGCAGCTGGAAAAGATTCTAGGGATTTTGAGGAAGATGCATATGATACCTGATACTCAAAATGCATTAAAAGCTCTAGCATAAGCACTTCGTGTATAATGGATAATTTGGACTCATTACTGATGACATCTTAGTGTATCATCTCTGTGGCCTTGGTAGCATAAGCCTTAGAGCAAATGAAGCACAGTTTTGTTTTGCATGGGTAAGTGGTGTGTTAGGCACTTGAGAGTGACAGTGCTACTTCAATGGAACAGAACATGGGTGGAGGGACATTGGAGTTTCTTAGCACACCTACGGCAAACTAATGCCCTTGCTTTCATTTGTCCAGTGCCTTCATGTGATTATGCAAAAATAAAGCAAATGGTGGCATATTTATATCTGTTGCATTTTATCCCCTGCTTCGCACACCCTTTTCCAAGATGGATGACTATATTAATGGCACAGCAATGAGATATGCAGTCCCAGATATTTCCTCAAGACTAGGCCAGCCTTCATCTGATGGTAACTTACACAATTAAACACTATTGTACCTTTTCTCGAAATTTCCTCTGGAATCTTTTAAAATGTTACATTATAATATTTGGGGTGTTGGTTTTTTTGTTTGGTGATTTTTATTTTTTTTAATTTTTTAAATTTTTTTTCCTGGGGGTAGTATCAAGAGACATTTTTCATAATATGTTAAAGGCTGGTCCTAGAAATATTACCCAAGCTTCAGAATAGGCATCATGCTTGATGAGCAGCGTGACATTTTTGGTAATGTTCTTGCCTTTCTGTTTAAAACAAAAGACAGCATAAAGCATCGGAAAACTTAGGTTACCAAAAGAAGAGAATCTTTGGCTTTCATAGATACATTCACTAGACTGTCAAATGATGATGGATAGCAGGCAACTAAGATAAATTAGCATCCTGTCAGCCCTGAATAGCAGGGCAAACTAGCTTTCATCCATTTCCCATGCGTGTATGGTATAACTGGGTAATCCATATGGAGATACCAAGGCATTTCTTTCATATGCCCAAATTATAGTATTTGATGTTTTCAGGCTCAGACAACAGTTACTAAATATCGTCACAAGAGTTTACTGATAGTACTAAAAGTCCTAATTCTTGATGGAACTTAGATTTTGAGGTTTGTGGTGAGGTTCATTATTACAGAAGTGGGGTTATTATAGAACACTAGGACAAGATGGTAAAATATCCATGTTTGCAAGTTATGAAGGAACTGTGAAGCTGTTTATGAATGGATGTACCTTCAATATGCAGGAAACAAACGATTAGAACTAATGCATTTTTCAGGTGAAAAAGCCAGATGCTCATGCTTTCTGTATACATGTTTAGTTGAAAAATTAGTATTTTTCAAAGATTTTTGGCAGAACATTATTTTGTCAGTTCTAAACTTGGTGGCATAGAAAAGCAATTGGAGGATTGTCTTTTATTAGTCCAGTAGTCTGCTGTGGGAAGACATCTGAAAGAATCCAAAGGATAAATCTGGCAGCTGCTCATCTGCCAACCTATGGACCCAGTCATACTACAACGGGGGTCAGGAAAATAATAATTAGGCACAGGCAGAATGAAGTATGTAGTCTTCTGTGGGTAGTACAAAATCTCCTAACTTTACTTTCAGCAGTTGCCTCATGTGGCTTTACCCCACTCGGAATCTGTTGTTTCCTCTGAGAGGTACTTAGATGGCAGAATATCTGCATGTAATGAAGAAACAAAAAGTAGGTTTACAAAAAAAAGTCTCACGTTTATGAGACTCTCAAACCTAGCATAAGCCTATTTAAAGTGAGCAGAGGTATTAGAAAACATGGAGGCTAAAAGAATAGAAAACAAAATAGGACAATGGAAGGAGGGGGGGGAATTCAATAATATTAAAATAAAAAGACTGCACTGGGCAAGTTTTCCCCAGATTGCCTGCCTTTAATATTAAATTACTGTTTTCTGGCAGGATCATCTGCAAAACTCTGATTTTTGTTTCTTCTTCTGTTCATAGTCTGATAATTGAGGCTGAATTCCCTTGTCTTTAATATGCCATATATTCTCCACCTGGCAAAGGACTCAGACAGATACAGATAAATACCCTGTAGACATACAGACAGAGAAACTGCTGTAATTGCTTTCATAATGACTCTCAGACATCAAAGGCAGGCAAATAATGGTATTTAACACTGTTTCCATTCTTTAGCTGAAATGTAATTTTATAGAGTTATTGTCAGGCAGAACAGTGAATGTACAAGTGCAACTGTCATAGTCTACTCATATTAATTAAGCTGCCCACAAGAGGTCCAGGATGGTAATGGCAAAGTTCTCCTCATTTCAGATGGTCTGATATTCAGACAGAACCATAAGTACAATAGCTTGATTAACATAGTTGCTTAGATCAGGTTTTCCCTGGGAGTATGTCAATTGGCATTTTGAAGAATCAATTAATTAGCACTCCAAATAATCCATTCTTGGGTTAATGAAAGTATTTTGTACAGCTGCAAAAACTTACATGAAATAAAATCCAAGCCTTTCCAAAGTGCTAAGGTGGAAGACTTGTAATTTGGAGAATGCTGTGTACTCCATGGACAATTTCATAATAAAAAGTTGTTAAAAGAAATTCAGTTGACCAGAGTTTAGCCAACAGTTGAACTAGTTTTTGTTTGTTTATGTTCCAGAGGAGAAGGGTATTCCAGGGCATATAACAGTGGAATAGAAATTAGAACTTTACTATGCAATAATATGGTTAAAATACAAGGTTAATTAGGGTAACCAAATATCAACGTTTTGCCTAATATTACTTACCACTTACAGAAGTTGGATCTTGAAGATAATTTAGTTGATTTAGATTCTGTGAGGCTTTAGTCATGTAAATAGTCAGTTTAAACCCATGTGATTACTTTCACTGAGGTCACTGAATTTTTGTTGGTAGCCCAGAAGGCTTAGAAATTAATGGAAGTGCATACCCAAGGAAAATCCTTCATGTAAGGGAATTTTCAGAAACAGGCTTCTACTTTCAGCTCCCCTGGCATTGGGATTTGAATCCTGTACAGATGGAAACTGAAAATTGGAGGGAAGATTTTTTTTGTTTGATTTTTTTTTTTAATTGCATCTGTATAAACACAGCATTTCTTGAAAGACACTTGGCCTTCATTGCAAGATTTTATGTTGTTTTAAACTCTTACAAGTTATAGATCACTTTCAGTATTTTCTGTCACATACTTTTTCTGTGGTTTTTTGTAGGGAATTTATCACTTTTTGCTCTTGATGTTCTTATTAGTGATGTGCCAAGGTCGCATGCTTACATGAAAATGCAAGCTTGTCTTGTATCAGGCTAGCTATATGTAAATCCAGTCTCGACTCACCCCCAGGCACCATTCTTTCTGAAAATCAAGGTATATTGCCACACCAAAAAGCATGGTAATTTTAGTAAGCCATTAACCATAATTCCATAAAATACTGGAGTATGAATACTAGAACAAGCCTATAGTATTCTAATACTACAAAAGGTCCTATTTTCCACTTTGTCCTTTATTCTTGATCTCCAGCCTGGCATTTTTAGGCAACTTTTTGACTTGTCTACCTTTCCATCTTCCTGCATCACCCTTCAGTCCAGTGGGAGCCAACAGGATAACTTCATCTCATACAGAAAAGCCAGGTGTCTTTCACCTATGCCAGAGTCAAAGCAGTAGGAGAAATAAGGTGCTCCTGTATTTGAGGATAATGTTCTTAGTTTCAGCCTGTTTCTATTTCAAGGCCTCATACTGTTGTTTCTCCTACCATTGAATAAGGAATGACTCCATGGAAAACAACTGGAGCTGTGCTGTTGTGAAAAAGGGGCATTTAAGTCTTTGCTTATATTCTGAAACTGCAGTTATGCTCTCAGCTAAGTGTGGTCAAACTCTTGCATTCTTAATGCCTGAGTCTCCCAGTTTTTTGCTTCTTAAAAGCAAATTTCATTTAGGCTCTTCAGTAAGATTAGGAAGTAAATTAAATACCCCAACAACATGTCATCATGCAACTTCCACAGTTATGAATAAAAACGTCAAATCTCAAATTCTAGTTTTTCCAAATGATTTGGAGTAAGTAGTTCTATAAAACGATGGAATCGGTGTTTTAGGTCTTCTATACCATACTATGGTGTCTGCTTTAGTTTAGGAATTGCTACAGAATATAGCCTTGAACATGGTGCATTGATGCTTGTGGTGTGAATGCTATGGTAAGGCCTAAGATCTGAAGAGCTGGGTGTTAAATACTTCGGTGGCCACTAGAATCAGGTGAATTTCATCCAAAATCAATGCACGGAAAAAAGTAGAGATTAAATTCTGATGGACTCATTCCTTCTTTGACAATGGAGTATATTCTGTCTTAACAGATTTGCAGCTGAATTAGTTGCTCCAGACTTTGGTTAGGCTTTACAATTTGTTAAACTGGTTGTGGTGGTGGTGGTTTGGTTGTGTGGGTTTTTTTTGTTTGTTTGTTTTTGTTTTTTTTTTTTTTTTTACAATAAATTGTTCTGTTAATCTAGCTCACTTAAGCACATTGAGTGAGAATGTCATTTGGCATCATCGTGTTATATCAAACCTGAAACACCACCAGATAAAGCTCTATCTATATTAAAAAAAAAAGAAAGCCTACAATGCTGCAGTGATCTGAAGTAGATAAAGAGGGTGGCATTGTGGAAAAAGGGGGTAGACTGGAACTCAGTTGAGCGGGATTCATTTCTGATCCGCAAGAGATCTTCTGCCTGCATCACTATGCCTCAATTTCCCATCTTTAAAATAAAAGTAATGATTTTTGGTGTTTTTGTCTGTTTAAAGCCTGATATTTTCTACAAGGAGAATTTCTAATGAAACCCCACAATTTTTCGAGGTTCAGTTAATTTTACCATGGGGAAGATCACTGGTATGCTGTAAATAATTTAGCTGTATGTTAAATTAATAAAATTACATTATGTTTCATTTTATACATTCACTTACTTTTCTATGGATGGATTTTTGGGAGCTAAACAATACTGTACAAATAATTGAAAATAGAATTATAAAGGGTAAAATAAGTCTGAGTATTTCCAACATATGTTTCCATGTTGGAAATACAGCTTGTTTTCCTGTGTTCTAGAAAGGCTGTTATGTTACTGATGTTCTAAATCTTCCTTTTACTATAGCTAGTGCTTAGGAAACTGGTTAAGGTCTATTTATTCTGCATTTGTAGGTCCCTTTTGTTTGAAATGCCTAACTCTAAAGTTAGTTGTCAGAGCTTATTATGGACTTACGCCAGAAGTGAGATCTTCCGTATTTGGCTAATCAGCTTCCTCCATATCTGCATGCTCATTTTCTGATATCTGATGAGGCGACAAGGTCATTGGACGTACAAGTACTTATTTAAAAACCGACATGAGAGTGAGATAGAGGTTAGTTGGGTCTATCAGAGCTGTCAATCAATTAATGAAAATTATTGAGCAAGGACACCGTGGGGGAAGCGAACAGAAGGAATGAAAATGACCATGGAGATGCAACATAGGGAAAATGACAGAACTGACTAAATGTGCTCACGTGAGTACTAAAACCAGACATGCTCACATAGCAAATGAAAGACAGCACTGGGAGACACCAGGGCCAGAATATATGCCATTATATGGACCAAAAGACTGACAGATTACTTCAGCCTTTTGTCCAAAACCACATTGAATGCTGCATTTGCAAAGTAAAGAATAAAGTTGAGCAGTCCCCAATGCATTCTGAATGGCTTTTGTTAAGGCTCTACAGACTTACTGCAAATTTGTAGCATGTAAAAAATGAAATGTCTAGGCCTAGACTAGAGTTTGCTGCTATGGTCTGGAATTTGAAATTAGTCGAGGGGGTATAGAATAGATTCCTACCTGTAAATAAACTGCAGATATAAATAGCAAAATAGGGCAGCACTGACAGAGCCTTACAAAAGCTCACTTAAAAGCTGCACTATCACTACAGTACACGGTGTACTGGCACAAGACAAGAGTATACTGTTTATCAGTACAGAAAAGAAATAATTTATAACTTGATCCTTGGGGGGAAAATGGAGAAATAAAAAATAGACAAAAAAAGAAACAAGAGAGGAGAAAAATTGCCAATATGTTTGTGTGAATGAAAGATAGTGAGGGGAAAAATGAAAAGAGAGAGAAGTCAGAAGCAGGGAGATACTGACACCAAATCTCTGCAAAGCGTTCAAAATTCTCCAGCTGCCACGCTTTTAATTTGCTACCATTCTAATTAAAATGCAAATTAAATTTATAATTAGCATCAGCGCTTTCTAAAGAAACCTCCTTGTGTGCAGCACAAACATATGGGATGATGGTATAGTGTAAAGTTTGTAAAAACAGAAGGAGAGACACAAATGGAAGGACAGAAATGTTGCTACTGAATAAGTTTCTCAGTAGGAGGGGGTAGGGAGAAAACGGGGAGACATGGTGGATTTTAAGGGATGGAACGGGGTAAGTGTCCCGGTGTAACAAAGAGATTGCTGAATATGAAAGATCTGTCCGGGAGTTACTTTTTGTTGAATCAGGTGTCAGAGGTCATGCTGCATGTCATTGGTGTTGTATAGAGCATGCCAAAAAGGCATAAAGGGTCACAGCTTCTAATCAAAAAGTCTATGACCAAAAATGAACCGCTGCTCGCTTCCAGATAATTAATTTAAAAATTGATGGGAAACAAAGTACTAAAATCACATCATGATTTGAGCGCATATATGATTTTAAAGCTTGCCACTTCCCATGTGAGAATCAAACCAGAAAAGCTAGAGTCAATGACATGGAACATGCAGGATCTTTGTGCCTTAATTGATCTGTGTAAATCTGGTGAGATTTCTTTGTAGGAGCTTTTAATTTCCTTAAAATTTTAATAATTTTACTTCATAGCTGATCTGGAACAAAAGTTGGAAACAACTACAAAATATTTAAATGCTTTGATTTGAAATTAATTGCTCTGGTTAAACGTCTGTCAGCATTTACATAACTGAGTTTTAGTGGGAGACCCAGTTGTGTTCATTTATATTTGCAATTGTCCCTTTAAGACTTGCATGTAAACCTTGCACCATGAATACCTTTGCAACACCCAATCAAAGAGGAAAAAATCGTGTCATGTGGTATACCAGACACATCACCACTGAGACACTGTCCCAAATTAAAACGTTAATTAGAACAAACTGTGGCATACATGCTCTATTTTTTGTGACTATTATTATTATTCCATTTGTAGAGAGCTTGTGGCTATTTCATGAGTAGCAAAAGCAGCTGCATTAATCTGATAAATGATTTGTTGCAAATTTTTCCTTCATCTCTACTGAGAATGCAGTTGGGTGCTAGTGCTTTTCTGTTGCTACTTTCACTCTATATTAAGCAGCTAATGTGGTATTAAAGGCTTGATAAAACTACTAAGGACAAAATTGGCTTCATTATCATAGCGTTTGGTTGTAGGAGTGTCTTTGAGTTCTCAGGGGAAGGGAGGGAAATAAAATAAGTCTGATCTCAAAAGGTGTAATTTATTTATTTTTCCACTAAGGATCCTTGCAAAAGCTTGAGTGCTCTTAATATTCTGGGAATTGTGCTTTATTTATTAGCCAGGCTCGCAATCAAGTATTTTAAAATTTGAATGTAACAGGAATGAGTATTTCATAGCCCTATGTTAAACTGTTACAAAACTGATGTAAAACAGGATTGCAGGAATATTTTTATAAGTCATAAAGTCAATTAAAAATGATAAGCCTATAATATTGTCATTGTGATAGTACAAAAATTCATTTTGCGTATGCTGTTTTGGGCATGCAGACAAATTGTGACAAACAATTTCTGCTGTTGAAATTCACTAGAATGCATTTAGTTTATTTTTAGGGGGCATGAGAAGGAAGTGTTCTGTTCCAGTGTCCAAGCTGGTGCATGCTGGCAATGGTCCGTTGGCATTAGTGCACCAAATTCCGCTAGATCTTAGACTCTTTATCTCTTAATAAGGATTAAGAAAACACACATTATCCCACTAATTTTAATCGATATTTAAAAGCATATCTAAGAATAACTGAATGTGTAATGTCTATGACAGTATACCTTTGTTCCGCAACGTAATATATATCCTGTGAGCACACACACAGCAGCTCTGTTCCTTATTCACCATCAGTTCAATTTCTGGAAGTTCTAAACACTTGCAACTCCAACTGACTTCACTGAAAGTCTTATTGATTAGCTCTGAAAATCTGGCCATGGATCCCAGTCCATATGGATGATATCATTATGTCCTCTTCCATATCAACATATGTCTATCAAAAGTGCTAAGGAATTGTGATCAACAGAAATAAGGGGGAGGGCAGCATGTAGAATAGTGATGAGAATGAAGACATCATAGAGGTCTGAAGCTTCTGGGAGAAAAAGTTATTTGGGACTTTATGGATTACATAGAATATATGGAAACTTGAACTCATGTTCTAAGCACAGATTGGCTTGCACAGATTTCTTGTCAGAAATAGACAGGTAAGTCTGCCACTGTGTAACTCTCTTGTGGTATTGTTTATATGCATCATTGTTACTATTAGTCTGCAGAGTATGAAGAATGCATTCTTTATTCTAACTGCTGCTCCCGTATGTAGCCCAAATGACTGTAGGAGAGCTGCTAGTGATGAAAGGGTGAAGTTAGGTGTTTGGAAGATATTGCAGATAAAGCTAAACTAAATTTGTCTGAGGATGGGACATGAAGCCAGGGTATTGAGCACTTGTCCTTTAACCTACATTTAAGCATTTATTTGAGACACTTAGGAGCAAAATTTCCTTTCGTTCTATGATCACTAGAGATGGGGGAAAAACCTTTAGAGAGAAGCTCTGCATATGTAAGAGGTGAATTATGGAAATACTTTCTTTTTGACTGGGGATCTAACTTCAGATAAGTGGAATCAAGACACAACACTTTAGCAGTTCTGCAAAATTGTAAGTTAACAAACACCTACACTTTGGAATGAACTTTGGCTCACATTGTACAGCTTTGCAAGCAGATTTTAAAATAACTTATTGGTTTTATGGAAACTGACAAAATGAAACTGAAATGGTGCCTAACAACAAAATAATTCTACTAGCACCATGATTGGGGAAGCATTGTCTCCGGCGCAGAATTAGAGTTCCGGGTAGCTGAGAAGGGAGGCAATGAGCCTAAATAAAGTCTTCTGTTCGACAGACAAAGGGTGAAAAACAAAAAGGCATAAAAGGATTGCTTTGTGTAATTTTTAGTTGTTGTCCTTTTTTTATTCAGTAAATGAAGTCACCTTTGTAGTAGTTTCATGAACCGCTGGG
Organism: Larus michahellis; assembly: GCF_964199755.1. Classification (NCBI taxonomy): domain Eukaryota; kingdom Metazoa; phylum Chordata; class Aves; order Charadriiformes; family Laridae; genus Larus; species Larus michahellis. The sequence continues at coordinate 5,614,866 of NC_133904.1, read as the reverse complement.
TAATCAAAATTATTGTGCTGCCACCTGTTGTCCGTTAATTATTCTGAGGAGATACTCATAAATCATAACACTGGACAATAAATCAAACTGTCAGGACCCAGGTCAAAGGTTATGCATGAAAAGTTATAGGTCACCAACAGGGTGTGAAAGATCAGGGTTGTGGAGCATCACTCATTGTCAAGTAATGTTGGGAGAAGTGCCACTGGAACAAAAGAAAAACCAAAGTACAGAAGAATTCAGGCCCAAAGATAGGCTCCAAGCTCATGCACAAAAGGAATCAAATTGACATGTCATTACACTGCAGATCTGACAACCAGCAAGATTGTCTAGCAATGCCCTGACTCAAATACTTTTGTCTCGACTGATCCTTGTTGCGAGTCAAGGCTTCTTTTGAAATGTTTCATGTATCTGGGACAGATTCTGCTGCTGCAAGAAGTCAATGAGTGTCTTGGCCACTGTGTATTTGGAATTTAAAGCAGTGTTAACTTTTTTTGCACTCACTGAAGAAGCATGAGGGAGTGTGTATTTGCCAGGGCTAAAATTCATGAGCCTCTTCTCAAGTCTGAGTGATTGGGTATGCAGGGTTTGTCCCGTTTGGGATGAATTAACCCCCTGGCAGGAAAGTAAATTCAGTGTTAGGAAAGAGTTCTTATTCCAGCCTGCAGTCAGGCCTACGTACCTCTCTGAGAAGGCACAAGCAGATAGGCTACATCTACCTTTCCTCAAGCCAAATCTACCTTTCCTCAAGCCAAGACAGTGGGCTTCACACTGGGTCTGACTATCACAGTCTCAACAGGAGTAGTGCCAGGGTCACCTCTCCTGGTGGATCATGTCAGGAGATTGGCTTTTCGAGAAAAGATAAAGGAATAGATACCATCTGACGCAATTTCCCTGAAGTAATTATCTTCTTGCCCTTTCTTCCTGTTACTCTAGCCCTGCTTAGCCTAGAAGGCTGTCCATTCCCCATGCTTTCAGTAGTATAGGTACACCTGAGAATGAAGTGGCAGAGACTAAGCAGCGAGTGCTCTTGCTCTGCACCTTCTCTTTCTTCACCTCAGGTTTAGCAGATGTTTCCAATACCCAGATCCATCATCCTATAAACCTGTGCTCATCTCAGCATTACTTGCAGCAGGGGGAAAGTACATTTCCTTGCTGTAAGGAGAGGTGGGATAGCATTATGAGGTTCACATTTGTCTGCACTTTCTTAGTTATGGAAGTAGAAATCAGGTCTTCCTGGAGGAAAGATATTAATGTAAGACTTTGAATTGGATTCTGGAAGAATAGGTGAGTTCAGTCCTTTTTTTTTTTTTTTTTTTTTATATTAAAAGGTTTTAGCAAAGGTGCCTAGCATGCCAGTGTGCTCTGAAGATTTGTTGTATAGTTTGTGCTTGCTCTTAAAAACTTTGGCGTCAGTTCATATCCTTCAACTTACTTATATTGAATTGAATGTGTTTAAAATAGAATAATTACTTGAAAGCAAATGTGCACTGACAGGAAATCACTGATTTAAAACCTGACTTAGAGGTAAACTCTTTCTGATGTGAAAGAAGTGACTTTAAGGAAAAAAGAAAAAAAAAAAAACCAACGAAACCCCCTAAAAACAAAAAACCAAAACACAAAACCCCATCCAATAACTGGAAACAGCTCTGATATGGTAGCAAAGTGATGTACTGTCTGCTGCCTGTTGTTTGAATTAACTTGCTATTAGGATCATGTGCTGTAGGAGCTACTGGGCAAGCAACTTTAATTTAAAAACATGATTTATTTCCAGGAATCATTGTGATTTGCGTTTATTTTAATTGGGTGGGTTTTGCTCAGATAACCTGGATTTCTGTGGTGTTTAAGAAAAAAATAAAAAATAATGGAAGCTCGACGGTACTGTTAGCTTCAGCATTGACTTGATCTTGATCTCTCTGTGAGCTCAAACCTGGATGAATCTCTTTCTTGTCATTCGTGAGAGGTCACAAAAGAACTGAGACATGGGTCTTGCCTAAATAGAGAAAAACTTCCTCGTAAATTAAAAGCAATTGAGGTTTTGATTAGATCTGTTCATTTCCCTTTGGTCCTGGTTCCTGAACATTTACATAAGTGGAGTTCAAAGAAATGGCCATGAGCAGCAATTTTGTTTTTTTGTTTTAATTTTTGTTAACGCTTTTAGAAAGATGCAGAATTCATTGATGATGAATAAATTTATGATGTAGAACTTTAGAACTATAAAAATCACTTGGGGCTCTGCCTTTGTGTTTCACCCTGGATTCTTATTTGTGGACAAGAGTAAATAATATATTTTAAAATATTGTACAAGGAGCGAATTTTTTTTTTCCTTTTGAAACACAGAAGCAGCTTGAATTCCTGAAGGCCACTAGAAATTTCGTTGTTGTTTTTATATTAGATGCACTGGTGGTGGACAGCAGCGTTAAAAACTCATAAAGGAAACTTTACTTACATTGAAGAAGGGAGGTTTTGTTTTCTGTTCGGAGAAACAAAGACTTGTGACTTAACAGTAAATATCACAGTTCGGCTACGAATATTTTATTGCTCAGTACCTGCTGTAGACACTTGGAGGAACAACTAATGTAGTCTATCAAGTAGGAAATGTATTTGAAGGTCTGTAATTGGAGTAAGTTTTTATAACTTATGATATGTATATAAATATTCCACTAAAAGTGGAACTTGAACAGTGCTCAGTGTGTTCTTTGTAACAGTTTTAGTGATTGTTTTAATGTCCTGAAGAACCAGACACGTATACAGGAACTGTATACTCTATGTATACAGGAACTATGCATCAGCTGTTAGCCTGTGGAGGACCACAGGTTGCCACTGTCTTGCAACTTTCTTACTTTTTTCACTATCATAGTTTATTTCCTAGTAATCTCCTATGAATAAAAAGAGGCTCTGGCTTGTGGACGTTTCTGACAAGCCAAATTGTTGTAACAGTGCATAGAATATCCGCTAAATAATCTCCCCGTCTTCTGAAGAGTGGAAAGAACACCAAAATGTTAGGTGGTTCTTCTTATTTTATCACTTGGGCAGGATCCTAAATATCATATAATGAAATTTCATCTGCATGTTAGATATTGATGCAATGCAGGAAAACAGCCAGTGAGTAATGTAGCATTTGTGGGAACTCAGCTCTCTGCTGGTAGGTGTAAAACTCTGCAGAGAAACTTCCAGGCAGCTTCACAGGAGGAGAGAATGTAACCCTTTTTGCGGAAGAAGCCAGACCAGACCCCAAAATATGGGCAACGTATCAGGCATATATACACTCACTGTTTAGTTAACAGCATCCCAGCAGCGCGTCTTGGCCTGTGAACCTCTCTGCACTTGTATTTCCCAGCATGCACAGGACCACAAAATAAATCCTACAATTATTTTCTGTATCTTTTGGTTTTCAGCAGTTCTCGTATGAATGCGTGAACTCTGTGCACAGAATGAGAAAGCTGAGTGCAGGTCCATGGTCATCAAAATAGTTATGAACTTTCTATTCCAAAAAGTGAGATTTCACTTCCTGCATGATATAGGGTGTTTTTTCCCTTGTAATTCTTATAGATAATTATTTTCTTTTTTACTTGCATTGGTAGTACCGCACAATTTAGCCATCTACTTTCATTTCACATAAAAGCAATTTCTGGTAATTCAGTGAAGGTCAAGGAATAATACCCAATACCCTGATATGAAACACTTAAGGACGTAAGTAAGTAACTTGACCCCAGAACTTTCTGCAGAATCAGGCATTAAGTGCTCAAGTAGTGTTCCCGTGACACTTGGACTCTGTCAGGAAAAAAACTACTTTGAATTAGTTGTATCATTTTTTTGGTAAGATTTGTGATCAAAAGGGATTGAAATTAAAACTTTGCAAAAGTTGTTAGCAAAATGACATTTAATTTTGATAGAGAGGCAATGAGGCAGAACATTTTGCATGTTTGCAAAATAAGTTTCATTTTGATGCGTTTGGCATTACTGATTATATTAATTAACTTAACAGCAAGTGTGAAGATTATTTATGATGCATTAAAAATGATTGGATCTTAATTGCTTCCCTGTAAGAACAAGGAAGTTGAATTGGAGTGTGGAGAACTCCACAGTTAGTCTTTTCTGTGACTTTTAGCTGTTGTGCTTTAAAATCAAAGTAATTGGAGTGAAACTAACCCATACTACTGAAATTGGTGACTGAGTGTGCTTGAGCGGTTTAGGCTGATGACGCTCATCTGGTTTGTTCTGCTTAGTCTGACCCCATTTTTTAAAGATCCACACCTGATTTCCAGACATACTTGAGCAGGGAAGATCTTGCAATCAAACTCAAGAAATTAGTTCTTTCATGGAAATCAGTTACTTTATGAGTGCACCACTCAGTTACAAACTATGAATGTAACTTTTGGAAATGTGACTGTGCATCAAAATGTTAATGAACTCAGTCTCTTTGACAGTATGTTTACTTTTATACAAGAAACTTTTGCATAAAATGCAGCTTTTTAATGTTCTGTTATAGCATGTTACATCAAGGTGAAAGTACTCCCTTTTTACACATTAAAAATTAGTTAATTTTGTTTTCAGCTCTTTTATTGAAAATTTACTAGCACCTAGCGTGAAGCAGATGCTATCTTAGACCTAAAGTGAGAAAGATCGCTTTCCTAAGCAATGGCTTGACAAACAGAGGTGCTTCAGACCGTGATTATCGTAACCACAAAAAGCAGGTTTGTTGATACCTTTTTATCCTTAATATATTTAAAATTGCATAGTTGATAGCATAGTTGGTATGAGAGCATGTGTAATATCTGTTTGATAAGTGTCTTCTCACACCCTGAGGTCTTTTATAGGCAATTTGCATTCTACAATGAGAGAAATCAGCTGGAGAGGGTTTATTGTTTTGTATAATAGAAAGGAGTGTGAAAATATTCCAGCCTTGCAGATGGTGTTGCTTGTTAGCCCTGAACATATACATGCAGAAATATTGTTTCCCCTTCAAAAAATAGGGTTTCCCCATCTTTCCTTCATGCAATATATTTATAAAGGGAAATTCATAGTTTGGTTGTATTTGAATCATTAGTTGTTTTTGAAAGGAAAAGCAATGCGATAAACTCTTTTGAACTTTCGTATACCGGATGGTTTAGAGATGACAGAAAGCAAATGCTTCCTTTCTTTGCTGATGTCTCAACACAGAGTCCTAGATGTCTATAGTGAAATCTGCTTTTCTAAAAAGTGAAAGGATAAATCTCAACTTTTTCACATATCATTCACATAGCAGCAAAGAAAATCTGATTTGATGAAACTTTGAACATATAGATGAAAGTGGGTTGACGAAAATGTTTGCCTAAAATCTGTCATACATAAAAGTTTCAAGTGCAGCAGAAAACTGAAGATGCTGAATGGTGAGTTCATTGTGAGAGAGTCAGAGACCATATGAAGTCTTTCTAGTGTATTCAAGGCTTGCGAGGTGGAAGGGTTCCTTTTGACTTTCATGTCCTTTAGATTAGATCCTAAAAGCTGTATTTTGCTTAAGTTGGAGACTGAAATATGACTTTCATCACTCTCGCAGCAGCAGCCAGTAAGAACATAAAATCATAGAATGTGTTGGGTTGGAAGGGACCTTTAAAGGCCATCTAGTCCAACCCCCCTGCAGTAAGCAGGGACATCTTTAACTGGATCAGGTTGCTCAGAGCCTTGTCTCCAGGGATGGGGCCTCCACCACCTCTCTGGGCAACCTGTTCCACTGTTTCACCACCCTCATTGTAAAGAACTTCATCCTAATGCTTAATCTAAACCTGCCCTGCTCTAGTTTAAAACCATTGCCCCTTGTCCTGCTGCTACACGCCCTTGCAAACAGCCTCTCCACAGCTTTCTTATAGGCCCCCTTCAGGTACTGGAAGCCCACTACAAGGTCTCCCTGGAGCCTTCTCTTTCCAGCCTGAACAAACCCAGCTCTCCGAGGAAAGCCTCTTCTGTGTTCAAAATCATACGAATCTAAGACTAAAACTCTCAGCTTTCACGCCTCAACTGTAGAAGAAAAAAGTTATGACCCTCATAACAGTTATGGCCAGCTGCAAGGTGCTGCAGCTAATACTGGAGGCATTTCACTTGGAAGTTTTACATGAGTATAAATACTTCGATATTGCAGGAGGCCGCAGACAAAGGTGACTCTTACTTTCTGGTGCTTTCTGTTTTGAATGGCACTGTAAATACTGCAAGACCAATTGCTTTCTTGTGCTATACTAATGCTTATGACTTTTGCCCAAGGTAGTCATTATTCCTAGAAGTTGTATGTGGCAAAACAATCAGTTGCATAAAATAACACAAATTGAGGATGTTTCATTAAATTACTCCTAGTTAAGCAGTTGTTTTCATATTGTTATGGTAATTGACAGTGCTTGGAACTTAGCCTGGGTTCACAGTGCTGTCACTTGCAAATCTGGTCCCAAGTCTCCACTCAGTAAAAGTGTTCTGGGGAATCTCACTGGGACTGAGAATGGCCATAATCTCTTTACACTACTTTCTCTCTGACCCCTTCTCCTTATTCAAGGAAAAGGAGTTTTTTGCAGATAGGGGTGCATGTATCTATAAATTCCACACTGTATTATTGGAGGTGGACAGATATGATAGGAATAAGCATAACAAAAGAATTGAGAGGAAGACTCTTCCTTTCTTCATGGCCCTCTAGGTCTTAACTGTGCTCTGTTGAATATCACCTACTTATCAAAACCTGCCATAACACAAGGAATTAAAAGGAATCAGTCTTGCAATACATGCAAGTTGAAATGAGATAGAGATTTCTAGAAGAGGTAAGTAGAGGGAAAACAATTCTGAATGGTGGTGCCCTTATTAAATTTAGACATTGAGGAAATAAAATTACAGAATTACAGCTACTCAATATTAATTGCTTTATAACATTGTCTGAAATATAGACTTATTTTGAAAATAGTACCAAGTATCACCATATGTGACTCCCAGATACATCACAGAATTGTGCATATAGTTATCTAATTTATCTCTTCTATAAAACTGCATTTGATGTGTGGTGCTGTGAATTGTTTATGTCAATTAAGTACAGCTCATCAAGAGACTTGAGTGTAGAGGGTATCAGACACTTACACTGTAGAAATGAAAAATGCTGCTCATGTGAGAGGCTTTTGGCCTTTGATTACACCTATGAAACCATCATCTTTCTTTTTTTTTTTTCTATGCTTTGCATGATGCTGATAGCTTTATACGAGGCAATTCCACATCCTTTCTAAAATCCAGCTTCTTATATTTTGTAATTGCTTTCTATAGTGTCAGTGTCTATCCCCTTTCCCCATCTTACCCATGTTTTTATTTGGTTTCATCTATGGGCAAATCTCTTCTGGATTGCTATTCTTCGGTAAGGAAGTTCCTCATTTTATTTACTGAAGGTTTTATATATTAAAAAAGCATTTGTCTATTACTGCTTCAGAAATAAGCCTGTAGTTGCAACGATCTCTATATATTTAATTCCTGTTACTTTTTTTGGCACTCTGAACAAAAGCACTATAAGCAAATCTGGAAACTGTGAGTACCTAATACTTGTGGAATTTATAACTCTACAGAAAGCCTTAAAGTCTTCATAGTTCAGTGCTGAGGTGACAATGCAATATGGAAGAAACTGCTCCATTACACAGTACTGTGCACATAATGTGTGCATGGCTTGGTGCTTTTCCTGTAGATATCTGGCTTACCCCAAAGGTGGAAGCGGGAGGTGGAGCTAGATAGGCTTAAATCTGTTCTCAAATAGCTCTTCCAGTTGTATATTCCTATAGAAAAGTCACTCTGCTTAATAACCTCCAATGGCTGGTGGTTCATCAAGATATTGATTTTAAAGCTTTATTGATTGTTTATAAAACACTGCACAGCCACTTTCCAAGCTATTTAAGTGATTTGTTTGTCCCATATATTTTACAATGACGAGACTATTGAAAATTCCTGTGCAGATTCACTCAGACCATTACACATTATTAGTTTTCTCTTGCAGAATTTCCCCTCCTCCAGGGATTCTGACTATGAAGCACCTTGCTATTGCAAGGTCTTATACGGGGTGTTTGTTTTATATATGCTCGTAACAGGATAATTATATTGCTACCTGAAACACTTTGGCATGCGTGCAGGAAGAGGGCTCTGTGTAATCGTGATTGATAGTTTGAACCTAAAAATTGTTATGGTGCATTAAAAGTATACTAATGTTTATTACTTTTTACAAGGCTACAGACATTTAGATTACAGTCCAGGCTTCCAGAGCTATCAGAAGTCTTCAGACTGAAGCAAACACAGTGGGTGCTCTTCCTCTTACAGTTCTCTTTGCACATGTTTTTACTGGGTGGAATGCCTAGTTTAAGAGGCAGCTTATTCTTTATTTTCAATAGCCACCAGTTCTTTAAAAACAAACAAACAAAAACAAGGAGGAAAGTCTCCGAAGTTCTAGTTCTAAAAATAAATCTATAGGGATTTTAAAACTTTCTAGATCTCAATGTTCAAAACTGTTAGGCAGCCTTGAAAGCTTGTGAGTCAGGATTCCTCCCTCCCCACCCTCCCTCAATGCTGGCATAAAAAGCAAGACAGACTTTAGTTTCCTGCCGTTGGTTTTGGCATTTTGTTTTAGAGTTGTTTTTAGCTTTTTGATATATTCAGGTCATACTTCAAAACTTTTTTTATTTTATAATTCTGAACGACAGCCGATATGCTACTGTATTCAGATGACAAAAAGGTTGAGAATTGGTGATACTGGGCACGTGCATGCCTATGGATCAGAATTGCAGACCCTCCTAAGTATCCTGGAACAGTGAATTAAGCTAATGAATCCGTCTGATGAGTGACTGTGTGAAAAATTACATCAGATATTGAAGAAATGAAATATGCTCTTTTGCAGTAAATACATAAACTCTCCATCACACAAAAGTAATCCTCTCCTGCCACTGTTATATTTAGTTCCTACACTCATTCCCTTTTGGCCCATTGTGCTCCAGAGAATAGGTAAAAAGCTGATTCTTATTTTGTACTGTGCTCTTTCATAATCCGTATTGTAATATAAACTGATGCTGTACCTAAAATTCTGTGGGAGAAATATTGTCTGGTGAAAAGAGAATAATTTGCTTGCAAACTTTCAGTGACTCATGCGATATATATGGCACTTTATAATACTTACACATTCCACAGTCCTAGCTATCTGCAGGTTAGACCTATGGGATACACTTCAGAAAAGTTACATAAACAACTCTGAACCCTCGCCTGAGAAAATGTATACTTTGAACATGTTGAAACTATCCATATTAAGTCAGTTTAGCACTTTGATTAAAGAGTTTAATCAATCACCATCCTAAGCTGTTTATTAATCACTTTATCAAGCAGTTGATGCATTGCTGGTTTTAATAGAATCCATTTATTTTGATTTCTACCTACTTCATCTTTCCAAAGGGCTTTCTGAATCAGCTGTGATAAAAAAAAGGAGGGGGGGGAAAAAGCTTGGATGCATCTAAACACTGGAAGGTAAGAGCTCAGACCTCCCTTGCACATACTTCATTATCAACATTCTGCACCGACTTAGCCAATTTATTAAGGGTAAAAAAAAAAAACACACCCTGCTTGGAGTGAGTCTTTTGGTGAACCACACGGTTTAGCTCAGATAAACAGAGGCCATTCGTTTGCTTTCACACCTGACAACCTCATGATATACGATCCTAATAAGATTAATCTCCTCCCTCCCCCCATACACACACACTTTTGTTTTGTTTAGTGGCCTGACTTCGTGATCTTCTCTCATTCCCCTCATTGGGCACTTTTAATGCCTTTGGTTTCGGTTGGTGGTTAGAAGTAAAACAAACAAACAATCAATCCCCCACCCCACTCGCAGGCACTTTCTCATTCCAGGGGAACAAGATTAATATAATGAGATATAAAGTAAGCAAGGAAATAGTTGTTACAAAGCAGAGTGTGCATAGAACAAATTCTTCTTTTATGCAATTTTCCTTGAAATGCATTAAACACGTGGGTAATCTGTATAATCAAATACGTACTTTGTAAATTGCGCAGAGGGGAAACAAACAAGCCCTGAACAAACAAAAGCATTAAATGAGAAACCCACAACTTGGGCCACAGCTGACTTCTATTTTACTGCCTTTTATGAGGTTTCCCTTAACCCTTTGCTGTGTACGATCTCTGAACTTTAGAAATCTAGGGGGAAGTAATCTAACATTTGCCTGGTTTGCTTTCAGTAAAAAGTATTAATACATAGCTTTGAAATATGACATGCATTAGCACCTACACAAACTTTGTATTTTGAGCATATTCCAGTTTTATCAGCAATATGCTTCATCCTGTATCACAAAAACCAAAAGTTTTTTTTCTTAAAGTTTGTCAAATAAAGGTGGTGGGGTGTGTGTGTCCTTAGAAATGCAAATTCTTTGGCAAGAACATAAAATATGTATCTAGTTTAAAATTCCTCTGTCTCATGTCCTGTATTCAATAAGATGATACAGCAGAAAGATCTCAGAGTCAAAATTCGTATAATGCATTTTAGCATTTTAAACTCCCATGCAGATTCTGTCAAACATAGATTATTAATATGGCTTAATTATGTTAATTGAGGAGTAGGTATTCTTTCTGTGTGAGACCAAGTCTCCCTTTTCTAAGTAAGCTGATAATGTATACTTTAAATGTGTACAGCTGTGTTTACACAGTGAGCTGCTACTGTCCTAGTTATAAGTTATAGGAACTTTTAAAACCTCTCTTAGAAAAGCAGGTCTGCTGAGGTGCAAAGGGATAGGTCGTGCTGCCAAGAAACCAGCCCTGATCCCACTGAAGTCAGTGGGAGCATTGCAATTCCCAGACATGGCTGGATGGGAACTTGTCACTGGAACGTAGTACAAAAGGTACTGATGAGATTTTTCCATAAATCTTTGCTTCAGGGCTAAGGAAGTGCTAAGAATATCTAATTTTAAAGGCTTGCCAATAACTATAAAGTAACAATGATAGTCTGGAAGTAACCTGCAGAGATGTCAAAACTGTGGCTTGTGGCATCATCAGATCTTTGCGCTGGTGCATGCACCAGGTTTAGAGCTCAGTTCTAACACAGGATCCAACTGGCTATCAAGTGAGACAGCATGGTCACCGAGCTGCTGTGCAGTAGTTCCAGAAATATTAATTACAGCTGTAAACAGTGCTGCAAAATTAGGGATATTGCAGCCTCCCTGGGCATTGGATCGGCAGCCCAGCTGTGAAAACCACTTCCAGTCAGCTATCAATTGAGATGGAATGGCCATACAGCTGAATTGCAGTGTTTCCAAAAATGTTAATTAAGAATGGGACGCTGCTGCGAAGCGGCAGCTTTGTAGCCCTTTTGAAGCTGTATTGCAGTTGCTGTAAGCATCGTGGCATTGTACCGGTGAAACTAGTAGTAGCCCTCTTCCTCCTTGCATCACCCACAGAAATAGAACTGTTAATGAGCTCAAAGCAGAAGGCCTTGTTCAGGGTCTGAATCAGTAATTCAGACACTAATCTTGATGCTGTAAATTCCTTTTTTTTTTTTGTGGTTGTTTTTGGTTTTGGGTTTTTTTTCTTTTTTTATGGGCAGTACTCTTAACTGTATGCAGCTCCTACTTTAAGAAGATGAGGTGTTGCTTAAGGACTAAGTTGGAGCACCAAAACTTTATCCTAGGCTTACCTTCCATTGTGAATCCCAAATTCTTCAGTACAGGCACCGAGTTGCTTAGATTGAGGTACAGAAGAGTATCACTATAGTCTAAACCTTTTATTTAATAGACAACAGTTCAGCCAGAACTGTCCGTCCGTGCTGGTATTCAGTTCTTGAGCAAAAGAGATAATTTTAAAAAATTTATTTTATTTTTTGAAACAGAGGCCACTTAATAAACTGAGACAGGTTTTTTATTTAACATGGTTACTATAGAAAACATGCAAGTCTTTGGATAACTTATTAATGAATTTGTTGAAGTACAGATGATACTTTCATGTTTGAAATATGGCCCACCAAGTAGAGTAACTGCTCTGAAAATACTTCAAGTCATGAATTTAACTTAATGCACTTGAGGATGCGTTAAGTCCTATTTATGGAGAGACAGTATGATCTAATGAAAAAAAAAACACCAAACCGTCAGAAGTGTTTCAGTTCTATTCAAGCTTTGCTTTCTACCTGTTATCTGCCTTGAGACGTCATTTCTCATCTCTGCCTTTCCTCTTGTCTGCCATTTCTACCCAGATGGAGTTTGTTCAGGGCAAGGGATTTGTTGCTATGCGTTCATCTTATTATTATTAACATGGTATGGTCAAAATTGTGGTTAAGATAGGACTGCATTATAGCTGCTGTATGCTTATATTTTACTTTATAGCAATTCATCACTTAAATATCCAAGTGTTTAAATTCAGTGTTGTGATAACATTGGCTGTTGTACCTGTTGTCTTCCTAATTTTATCAGTTTGTCTCCAAAGAATTAGCACAAATATTTGAGTTCCACTGAAAGTTGAAATAAAAACAAGAAGGCTAAATAGACACAGAAGTCTTTGCAAAAAAGCACTTTTTTCCACCATTTGTTCTGACCAGAAAAGAGTATGTCAATGAACCTTTAGGGAATGTCATGAAATGAGATTTTCCTGAAAAATTGCTGATAGTTCCAGTTGAATGCAGCCAGAACAAGCCCATTGTAAGATCTCTGGGGTCATATAGGATTACTGATTTTTTTTTTTTGTCTTGCCCTTTTCACTTTTGGACAGACTGTACGTAAATTCTTTGCACAATTCTAGCAGGGTTTATATGCAACAGATGGTAACAGCAGAAATAACTGTTTGGTGTTAGGTTTTAAAGTGGTACTTAGATGGGCTTATAGAAGCCAGTGGTGAAACAATAGGATAACTTTACTTAATGAGATCAATTTTAGAAGGATGAAGTAAGTTAGAGCTGAACTGCAGAAAAAGCTGCATCATCAGCTGATCTGTGGTAACTAGGCATAAGCGTATCGGTGGTCTGGGGTAAATGTTAAATATTTAACTAGGTTTAGGCCACACTTCCTGAAATCATGCCAACTTGAATTTCTCCGGACCCCAGTGCGTGTGGACAGTTACACAGATCAGCCCACATACTGAAACTCCTGGTGTGCCTGTCCTCTCTGCGGTGGGCTTTGTGTACCTGAGCCCTCCATGAATATTTGGAGATGTGCTATGAAAGAAACCAAAGCTGCAACAAAATAGCACTATTTCCAGAATATAAACAATCCCTGAAGGAAAAAAAAAAACCCAAAGCAATAAACTTCTAAGAAGGAAATAGAGACAAACAAAACATCCCTGTTATCTTTCCTTCACTTTGTTTCAAAGATTAAGAAAAAAGGCATCATTCGTAACTCATTTGAAAGCCCTGTGGCAGAAGAGGAACTTGGGGTGCATGTCCTAGAGTTTCAATTTTTAATTGTTTAGTAGTATCATATTTTCAATACTTCCATTGTTTTTCATACTAATGCATGAAAAGTTATGAGCGTGTGCCTATCTGGTACTTCCTGAAGGGCATCCATGAGGTAACAGCAAAGTCTAAGCTTTGGTAGATGAGGTAATTCCCTTCCGAGTAGCTAATGCAGATGAAATGCAAACTGCAGGGAGGACAATACGGGTAATAAGTTTTCAGATGAAAACAGTAAACACTGTGGGCACAAAAAAAAGTCCTGAAGGGATGCATGTTTTACTAACTCTGTGTTGAAAGTCTTGCAATGTAGGGCAAAGTATTTAGCAGTTGATTGTCTAGTCACTGAGGCTGCATTAGGCAAGAGGGAGCCATTCCTAGAGTTTCTGGTAGTGATGGTTCATTGGTGATCTACAGAGACAGCTGTTTGTGCTTTTGAAAAATGCTTTCAAAAGATAGTTGATGTAGTAAATAGTAAAATTCAGCCTTAAATCCAGCTTCTCTCACCTGTATGTGTGCCTTTGCACATTCAAATTCTGTGTGTTGTATTTTGCTCCAAACGTGGTATTACACACATCACAGCCGCATACCTTCCAAAGAGAAATGAAAACTTGTGGATATAACAATACAGGTAGTTTTCTTCTTAAATACCAACATATTTTGAAATAACAAGGCTTACAAAGAAGCTTCAGTGTGGAGAGTATTTTTCAGTGCTAACTACTGTTGATAATTATTAGATTCATTGCTAATTACTGGCTGTATTATTATTAGAGAGTGTTTTCTCACTGATGCTATCTAACTTAATAATTACAACAAATGTACGTCAAAAAGTTTACCATCCTGAAGAATTAACTTATTTAGCCTCAGGTGTGCAATTGTATTTACTTCTGTTGATTTATTTTTTTTTTTGTTAATAACTGTAGAAGTTGGTGGGAGCAAATATGAAGACTTATTCTTGGCTTGAAAAAAAATTAAAAATTCACCAAGCAAACTCAGGCCCCCAAAAGGAACAGAACATAGTTGTGTAGTCACAATCTGAAAGAGTCCTGAAGCCTAAAAGACAAATTAAGAATAGAACTAGTAGAAAACTAATTGGGAAGAATATTATTCTTCTTTTTTTAATCACCTAAATCTGAAAATTCTTTGTGTCATTTTTTTGGAAGATGCATAAATTATAAAGGAAAAATGTAATGAACATTTCAAAACTGGGTGGGGGGGAGATCAATTTTACAGAAACTCCACCCAGGTGCTTTTCTCAGCAGGGCACTACAACTGTCTTAACAAGTAAAGTGCAAGATGGAAACATGACATCATTAAGACAGTCTAATTAGCTTGTAATTTGTCCCAGAAAGGTATCTGGTTACCAACTAATTGATGTAAACTGATTAACCCTTTCTCTAACTTCCCATTCGCCACTTTTTTTTTTACTTCCATAGAATATAGTAAGGGTCAAGACTCTGTTGTGCTACACACTGTGCAAACACAAATCAAAAAGACAATCCATACCCCAAAGAGCTTACAACTTATGTGTTTGTAGGGGAGGTGATACCTGCATACAAAAAGGATTTAGAATGAATAGCTTAATACCAGTTAGCATGTTTGGCAGTGGTCTTATCCTAGCAGCAGCCGGACAGTTCTGAGGGCTTTTACAGACCTCGGGGGAAAAAAAGGAAGAATTTAAGAAGGATTTGAAGACCTATAATGAGGTGTCTCTATAGATGTTTTCTCCCAAGAGTGAAGGGCAGAATGTGTGACAGTGGAAAGGTGCTTGTTTGAAAAATATAACAAGTGTGTGATGGCAGCTAGCATTATTGGCTCCTTGGAGATGAGGTTCAGCATCTTGACAAAGAAAAAGAGATGATTGGTAGCATAGGTATAATCTCTGAAGGGCCTTGAAAGTGAAGACAAGTACCTTATGTTTGATGCAGTCTGGCGGGGGAGGGCAGCAGAGGGATTTAAAGAGGGAGGAGACATGGTCAAAACAATGGGCTAGGAAAAAGTGATCTTTATGGAAATATTCTGAAAGGATATGAGTGAGGCAAAGCTGAGGAGAAAGTTGTTTTGTTAATCATGACACAAGATGACAACGGTTTTAGCCAGAATAGACAAGGCTGTGTTTTTGATAAGTACTTAGGGCAAGGTCATCTTCAAAGGTAAAGGCTGGGTTATAGGTCTGAGGAATAGGCAGGATAGCGTTGATCTCCATGGTGCCTGGAAAAAGAGGTTGTGTTGGGCGAGTGGAGGAGGACACTTGTTGCTCTGTTTGTTACACTGAGCTTGAGATGGCTTCTAAATTTCTGTGTGGAGGTGCTGAGAAGAGATTTAACTTGGACAGAAGGCCCATCCAGAGTAAATGGAGAACTAAGAGTCATCAGTGTAAAGATGATCATTGAATTTCTCAGCTGAACTGTCCCAGAGACAGGAAGAGAAAAACGGGTCCAACTGAGAAGGCAAAACCTTCACAGAAAGTTGAGCGGTGTCAGGATCAGCTGGAAGGTGAGAGGAGAGCATGAAAGGTCAGTGTCACGACAGTCAAAGAATAGCAAACTTTAATGAAGAACATCATGGAAAACTGTGTCGAAAGGACTTTGGCGTAATGAGAAGGGTATGACTGGAGCTTTGACTAAGAAGAGGTCACCAGAGACTCTGGTGAGAAATGTGTCAATTGGGTGTAACAGGCAGAAATTAGATTAGGAACAGTTTAGGACAAAATGGAAGGAGAACTGACAGCAGCTATAAACAGCTTGTACAATGAAAACGAGAGGAAGCAGTGATTGGAGAGACAGGAGTGGGCTAGAGTGTGTATGTTTTCATTTTTAGATGAGAGACACTACAGCATGCCGATATTGTGGTGGGAAAGAATCAGAAGAATAAGAGCAGTAGAAAGTCTGATGACTCTGCTGGAGTTTCTGAGTGTAATCTGATAGGGGAAACTCGGTGCAGCTTCAATATATCTAGCCCTTATATTAAAATAGCTGCAGGCAGCACATGCTTGTCTCTGAGATTTAGAATGTGCTTAGTGTGGTACAAAGCAATAAACGTAAGATTCATCGTGTGCCCTGTTGTCTTCCCCTGGTTACGTTGTACGCAAGCAGGGCCGCCTTGCGCCACAACTCAGTAGCAGAGCACTAAATCCCCTCCCCTCATCATAATTAACACTGATTCAGCTGGATATTTGGACCACACAGCTGGAGTGTGGTCAGCAGGTGCTGTTCAGGTATCAATTTTGCATTTTCTTCTACAAGCATTTTTTAAAAAATTTGCATTTTGAGTTTTTTCTGTAAATGAACTTCTGTCTTCCAAGGAGAAAGCGCTCTGCTGTGCCAAAATAAAATGTCATATTTTTACAGGTAATTAAAAATTTTCATTTAAAAGTGTCAGTTCAGCTGCATCCATGATGGGATGTGCTGAAACACTTTCTCTCTCATTTTCCTGCTTTTCATCACACTTTATTTGAATTTTAAAAGTTTTCTTTGATTCCCCCTTTATTTTTCTGAAATGAAACATTAACTGAACCACAGAAGACTTTACCCAAAATGAAATACTTTTATTTCTTTGAATTTTGTCTCCTTATGTATTTATTTGTATTTTTCCATCTAACTTGCCATGTTACCTGTACACATTTCAGGTTTCTAAAGTTTTAATAGTGATGCACAAAACAACAGCCAAAGGATCTAGATTCATCTCCATGAGCCAGAGGTTACATGCATAAATTCATGTCCATCACGCTGTGAATAAATTCTTTTGTTTATGCAACAGTCTGCGCAAGCACAACACACTTGCAGCTGAGCACCAGTTGGTTTACAGCTTTCTGTGCCATTCTCACTTCTGGGTGGGGGGTTGAGTGCATTGAACCCCACAGCTGGTAAAACCAGTCCAGTGCGAGTTTATTTGCATCTGAAAAGCCCTGGTTCCAAAGGTGCTGTGACTCAGCTTGCACTTGCATGTGTAGGTTGCTAAGCACAGCCCCTTGTGTGCACACTTTTTGAGCACTATTACTTGGTATTGTGAGTGAAAAAAAATTAGAGAGAGAGAGACAGACCTGGCTTCTACTGAAACCAGTGGAAAGATTTCCATTTCCATTGAGCGATGGCTCCGTTCATAAAATTCAGAGGGTTTGTGCATGTGCATTTTCAACGCAGGCATGCATGAATGAAGGTTTCTCTATTTTGCTGTTGAATTTGCTGTGTTTTCTTGCAAGCAAAAATGACATTTCTCTCATGTCGAGTAAAGGAAAGACTGACAAGAGGCGTGATCTTCCTTCTCTTTGTGCTGGCTTCACAAGGGCTCACTCAATGAATGAATTAGTGTTGCTTCTGTTTCACAGAAATAAAAGTGAGAAGGGAATCATGGTTTAAGGGAGAATATGGATGTACCCTCATTTTGTAGAATAAGCGTTATTTTGGTAGAATATTTTTAATCCAGAGCCACTTTTTTCCACTTTAAAATAGATGGTAGCTCTACTTTTATGATTTCTTAACGCACGAAGTTTTGTAAGGATGCAGATGAACTCTTCAGGTTGATCTGATGTAGGTCGCTCGTGTTGAGAATGTGGGCCTGTTTGGGATGTTGCAGAGGGCACAGGAATAAACCTTTTAGCAGACATCTAGGGAGGTTTGCAGATTGAGAGGCAAAAAGCAGTTTCTTGCTGGGGTCCAAGAGACGTGTTTCTGGTTTCCCCCGCAATCTCACCTTTCTTGCCAAAACAAAAAAGGCCATAACTGAACACATCTCTTCCTCAAATACTTCATCAGCTTAGCACCATCTGAGCTATTTCACATTCCCTCCCCTTGCTTCAAACTGATATATGTGGCTTGCTACATGTAAAATGAAAACTCCTCAGACAATTCCAATCATATTGTCAGTCAGATAGTCATCTTCTGAAAGGGGATCCTTCACCTTTAAGAATGCATGTACAATAGTGATATGTAAGCAGCTCAAAGACTCGATACCCCTTTTTTCTGCAAAGCAAGGCTGGGTTAGGAAAAAATCAATATGTTAGAAGTAAAGGTCATACAAGGAAAAGTGACATGAAACAGTCTTCATGAAGGATATTGTTCCCTTAGTTCTGTTTGAAGTTTTCTTTACCCTTGTGCTAGCCTTAGAACAAATATATTTTGTCCTAGAATAGAAACATATTTTTATTCACCTTTAAAAATCTGTATTTTAAATATTTGTCTATTAGGGCATGTTCACGTTTTAGCTTGTTTTGTTTTTGTCCTATGGGTGAAGTAATCCTTGGAGAAAAGAATATTGTGTGTGTGCCATCCCAGTGCGTTTGCTGGTCAGGGTTCCTTTAGAAATGGAAGTATATAATGCACACAAATGTATTTGCCTATCTTTTTAACAGTTCTCAATTTACTTTTCAAGTGGGCCAGATGGACTACTATAGCTCTTAAAAGGGTCAGGAACATCTCCTTATTTCCCCACACTCTGTACTTATTGCTTGGGTATAGTTTTAAAGTAGTCCATGAACCCTTTTCACTCTTGCAACACATTTACCCACAATTAACAATCAAACCATCCTTACTTCATTCAGGCTCCCATTCTCTCTCTGCCTCATTTTCCCTGCCTCTCTCTTGATCTGCCATTGTGCCGAAAGCTGTTTGTGCCATCGCAATCTGCCCTCCTTACCAGCCACACAAGGATGGGGAGGGGGGAGAGAAAAAGCACACAGCATTCAGGCACTGAATAGCAAATTGCTCTTGAGTGTCCTTGCTTCCCCCATCCTCCCCCTTCCTTCAGAAGGACAAGGGGGCCCCTGAAAGCAACTATACATTTTGCTTAGTGCTCTTGAAAACAAGCGTTTCACACCTGAAGCCTTTCACGGCAGCCCAGAAGCACCCCTTCAAACCACTTAATTGCCAATTGCTTCTGAGCTCGTTGTAAAAGTCCATTATGTCAGCCAGCTCTATGGCGAGTGACAAAGTATGGGAAATGAAAGAGTCCTCCTTGTAGGGCCAATGCAGTCTTAAAAATCCCCAGTTCTTTGGTTTGCTTGCTGTTAACAGACAGTTACTGGCCACAGTCAAAGGTATGCCAAAACCTCTGTCTTGTGTTGTTATTATTTTGTTACATTAAAGATGCTGTTTTCCTTATGTTCTTTCACATGTGTCCGTATACAAACATATAAGCAAATTTCGAATGTGGCTGGGAAGATATCTTCACACAGACTTCATCTGTACTTGTGGACCTCAGATTGTATCATTGCCACTATTGTTCTGCTTAGTTTGTTGTTTTTTTTTCATTAGGTGAAGCAATAAAAAAAAAAAAGTGATGATTTTCAAGGTTGAGGCTATATTCCTGAGGTATGAAGGTAAAAGCATGCAGGTACTCACTTAAAGGAAGAAGGGAGATCACCTTGAACAGAAATGAAATAGATTATTAAAATAAACAGTAAGTCTCACCCTGGATCTCAGTTGTGCAGAATTATTTTGAAACTGTATGTGCCTTCCTTGTGACTAAGCAACTGGGAAGGGTTGGTTAGTGTTTGAGTTGAGCCAAAAATGTATGGATATAACTTTATATGGCAAGGCAGATGTTGAAAACATTCCCTGGTTTTATTTGAGCATTTGTAATTTGTTGGTTTTATGGTCCTCTTTGGCCTTTGTGGATCTCAGCAGAAAACCTCCCTCTGATTCCCCAAAGTTCTTGATTTTGGACTCTCACTGCTCACTTCTGTATTCCTATCAGGGAGATATTCCAGTGAACTAGTTTACTTAATAGTGAAATAAATTCAAGCTAATGCTTGAGAATATTTGCAAAAATATCAAAGCTTGTTTATTCAAAAGATTGTGTGCATAGTATGAAACCTGATTTCAAAAGCTTCTCTCTGACCTATGATGGAATAGGAATAATGTCATATGATATGGCGTCAAATCATGAATAACCAAGACAACTCGCACTCAGACTAGTAAATACAGCTATCTCATTACTAAGGAGCTGCAGATTTGAAGAAATAATTTTAATATTTTGAATAACAAGTTCAAAAAATTTGCTCTTTGCATATAGACAATTCATGGGTCAAAAAAGGGGAAGCATTAATTGCTTAAACTGTTCATTATGAACTAATCACCCAGTTCAAATTAACACCTTTTAGTGGATTTTAAAGAAAAACATTACATAAGCAGATGCAAAGTAAACTTGACTAAATACAGCTCTTTTAAAGACAAGTAAATTCTTAGAAATGGATTTTAGAGTATAATTAAAACGTATGTATAAATATGTACTCAGTTTAAGCTTACATTAATGCAATACGATAAGGCAGAATGTTCTCAAAATTGGGAAGCCATAAAATGTATCTGGAGCCTTCTTAGAATTCAGACTGTTGCACTTGCCCCAACCCCCCAGTGTACTTTTAAAAGGTCTAGTCACTCTTGCTGTTTGATTGGGTTTATAGAGATTATTTTCAAGCGTGATGTTCTGTCAGGAGCATCAGATCGTGGTGGTGGTTTGTTGTGTTTTTTTTATTAGCTATACTACCTGACGTTTAAAGACAGGCCGATTTTTATTCATTAGGAATGAACAGAAACAACCTCCACACGTGACATTTCCCATCTGACTATTGCGCTGCAAAGGCATTATTAAGTAAATGAAATAACTGACTTAGTAAACTTCATTAATAAGAACCTTTCACTAAAACAGGACAATTTGGTATTCTGAATGGAGGTAGAGCTATTAATACCCATAGTCTGCTGAATTACACCTGAAATGCACCCTACAGTTAGGGTGGTTCTGTTTTGTCAGTAAGAGCTACACTTGCGTTAAAGTACCACCAAAAATACCTGTTGAAACTGATTGGCCGTTTAGTAATTTCTTTTACTGTTCCAACAAGCTATATATCTGCTAGGTTGATTTCTTTATAAAACTTGGTAGCTCCTGTGATCTGGTGCAGTGTAGGGCTTCAGGAAGTTCTGTTGCTCAGCATTTGGCACAAGAATTTGAAGTCTCCTGTTCAAGTGGCATGACAGAAAAAAAATGTGTAAAATGTGGATTTTTAACAAACTATGTTTAGTTTCCTCTAGTATTTGCAGGGAAAATACTGAGTTTCATAAAGAAATCATTGAGAAACTTCTCCAGGACCTCTCTTACAAAAGCCCCTTCCATTCTCAAGGTGAAAATCAGAGGACACATAATGTGATTTTTCTGAGCAGAGGTGACTTCTCAGACAGCACTTCTCTTCCTTTGCTGCAAGAACACACATTCATCACTCCTTTTCATCATACTCTTTACAGCAATTAGACATTTTCCTATATATTTCACACTGCTATGTAATTTTTTCTGACAGCTCATCAGCCTCTTTGACTCATGACCTGTAATGCCATCCTTGTTTTTTGAGATGTTTGTTTGGTTTTTTTCGCCCCACCAGGAGATGTGAGCACATATTATCATGGATGCATAAGACCTATCAGTCATTTTTTCAGAAGGTATCCAGTAATAGAGCAATACTGTTCCCTCTCCGCCCACTTGTGATTTTTTTTTTTCTTACCAATTTCCCTCAACTCCCTGAAAATAGCAGGTGCTTCTCTTCATTCACCTCCGCTTCATCCAGCCCATCTGTCTGATTCTTCTATGAGAAAGATTAATGGGACATAACTCACTTCATCTCATGGTTTTTAACAGATCAGGGCGGAGGGGTAGGTGGAAATTCTATCCAATTTTAGATAGATGTTTCATGATGAAGACCTGATGATGATATCGCAGCAGTAAATTTGGGATCTTTCATAGTGTTGGTCTATTTCCAAAGTATTTCACAGGCTTCTGTTTTGAATGTCACCATAAGTGAGTTGCTCTCTACCCATCCATCACTACTGTACCAATGAGATGCCTTAAGTGTAGTTGTGATAATATTGCTTTAGCTTCATAAGGATAAATACACATTGGTCTCTTATTTGGCCTGTGTTCCTGCGCAGGATGAATCTTTGCAGGTTTGTGGGGGTTTTAGGGGTTGTTTGCTTTGAAACATATTTTCAAGTAGCCTGTTAAAAGCCCTTTTTTCCCCTTCTGATACACCTCTGTCTGTTTTCTCTCTTATTGTAAACCTCACAATGTAAGTCCTTTTTTTTTTTTTTTTTTTTTTTAGTACCAAATGTCTAAGTGTTTTTTGTTGTTAAATTTTGTGACTTTATGTTGGGTGCTACTTTGCCCTGATGGTGGTCGTTTTGAAATAAATGGAAGTATGTGAGTAGGAAGATGCTTGTGTGTATACAATAATATGACACACCCCGACATCTGTTACTTCCCAGATCCATACTCAGCCTCTCTTACAGGTCTTTACTGGTGTTTTAGAGTTATGCAACCGACTTATTTTCTGTCACACTCTACTGGAGGCTCAGCAATGTAAGAAATATAGGACATTGTCCCAATGGAGCAGACTGGTGGATTTCTACTTTTTGTGCATGTGTGCAGCATGTACGTGTATTGGGCCTAGGTCAAATGGTTCATTCTGAAGGTGATCCTTTACCTTCTCTTGATGCATCTGTGTCAGCTACTAAAGCTGGCAGCTTCACATCTAAGTGTGAATTCTGAAGAGCTTAGGTTTGTCTAGAAAAATAAGTATGGTTACGTGTAAACATACTGCGTTATCAAATGCAGAGTGCGTATAAGCATCCACTTTTGAAGCTGTAATGACCATACGTACATCTTGAAGATGCTGTTTGGCCACCCCCTTGAGACCTTGGCCCTAAAAATCTCATTCTGCGTGGGAGTTTTTGAACCACAAATTCTAAGTTTATATTCTGTACTTCCACCAGTTCTATTTACAAAGAAGGAAATGGTCTATAAGTATACTCTACAACCTTTTGAAATCCTCTTTGCTCTTTCAGAGTATCGCCCAGAGTGTAAATCAATGCAAAATTTGGCTTTAATACATCAAGTCTGATCACATCCACAAGCCTTGTCATCTTTGTGCCATGTTGTAAAATCAAGCTGCCCTACAAGAGCATTATACAATCTAACCAAAGAGAATCCCCCAGGTAGTTCAATATCTGCACAGAGGCAGATGGATTGGTTGTAGTCTGTGATGCCAAACCAGTGTCTCCAATAATTTTTGATTTAACATAACAAGCACTCCTAAGATGAAGGGAATAAGCATCTACCTGTCCTCTAAGACTGCTCTGCATTGTTCCACGAAGGCTAAG
Organism: Larus michahellis; assembly: GCF_964199755.1. NCBI lineage: Eukaryota > Metazoa > Chordata > Aves > Charadriiformes > Laridae > Larus > Larus michahellis. The sequence goes on along the minus strand of NC_133904.1, from coordinate 5,591,325 downwards.
AGCTTTTCTTCTGTACCCCTGATTCCAAGCTCACATCTGTCATGCTTCCTCTGAGATCTTCCAGTGTTGTTCTTAGTCTTGTAGTTTTCTGTCCAAGGATATGTTTCTCTTTAGGTTGACAATGAAGGCATAGCAGTGTGCTGATTTTGTTCAATATGATGCTGTGTGATAAGAAAGGTTTGAGACTTTTGCTCTGTGTAGGAAGAGAAAAACTAGTGTAAAACTTTTTGTCGTGTATTAAAATATTCAACACTTTTGGATCCTCTGCTTCTAAAAAGTAAACAATGGGGAATGAAGCACTCTTGTAAAGAAGTAGGTGTTAGAAAAACAGGATTCACTTTACTAAGAGGCAACTGGTGATGACAGTGTGCGCTATATCTGTCTTTGCAACTCTTAAATTCTCTTCTACTTGAGTTGGCTCTTGAAGCAAAGCACATGCTGCATACAATGTGTGCAGTGCATTGTGTACTTTGATTTTTGTCTTATTTCTCTGTTAAGAAAGAAAACAGGCACCAGATCTTGCCAGTAAACACAAAACTTTGAAATTCCAGCAGTTCCCTCTTGTTACTTCTGTGTGAAATGAAGGGTGGTACTCGCTGATCTTATCCAAGTGGCACGGATAGAAGTTCCCAAAAGGTGAAAGCCATAAAGCTTCATGCACAGAAAAATTCTGAAAGGCACAAGACTTATGTGTCCTTCAAAACCTCTGTGCTCCCAATTACACAGGACACCTTAAACATGCTATGAATTGTTTTGTGTTCAAAGACCTCAGTACCAATAATGTAAACAGAAAATATTAATTAATTGACTTAAATAATACATCTGATACACTGGCAAGAACATGAAGCTTTCTTTCATTGATAAGCCTTCTGATCTGGGCCAAGGTTAGAAAAATCACATGTTTTAGACCAGTGTATCATATTAGGGGGCAGCAGCATATGCTGCACTGCTATTGGGATCTGGACCAAAGATAACTGCCTTAGGGTATAGAACGGAGTTAAGGTGTCAATTAAAAAAAAAACAAAACAAAAAAACAAAAAACCAAACCCAAAACTTTTCCGATTAAAAATGTGTATTTTGGGGTAATTGTTTTGCCAGCAAAACTATCAAACATGACAGGTAAACATATATGATTTATATGGAATCAAATAATATAAAAAGGAAGGAAATAGAACCCATTTCTGCATCCAGCAGTTAAATGGATTTTTTTTGCAGTACTCTCCAGTGAAAATGCTAAATGTCTGCTGTGGGTGAAGAAGTTTACATCACTTTAAAATTTTTAATTTAAAACTATAGAGGAAAAATAAAAATTTAGGATATTGAAGTTGTATTGGTTCATATACTGCAATTGATACCAAGCCATACCATGGCCAGAACTTGTGTTGTAAGTCATATTCTGAAACTCTTAAGTGTTAATTTCCACATATATAATATATTACAAAAAATATTGCTCCGGTTTTTGTGTGTGTAAAGGTCTTGAAAGTCCACGATGGAAATTTTTGCTCTAGAATACTCCCTAGCATCAGGTGTCTCTTAATTATGAGCACAGGACTTTAAGAACTATAATTTAACAAAACAACTCCCCCAGAGATTCAATAATGCTCTAAAATAAACACAGCAAATTCTGTATTTGTTCTGTTTGGAAACGAGTACTGAGTTTAATGTAAAAGTGAACAAATACAGAACATACATTCAAGTTTTGTGGAAATGAGTAGTGCAGATGAGTACTTATTGTTTTAAAGAAAGCATTGGCAAAATCTTGGAAAGTACTTCAAGCTATGTTTAAAGCTCAGTGTACAGAATATCATGCTCTTTCATAGTGTGGTCCACTCTAGATGACTGTAAATGTGTGTTTAGCTATTCGTTAACTCATGGTAGCTGATACCAGCAACTGCAAGTGCTCCAGGTCACAGTAGTCTAAGATTGTATATTTTTATAAAAGTTTGTTGAAAAGTTCCTACGAGGCTGTTGAAATACAAGTTTGAACGATGCAGTGACTAACTATTAAAAAAGGCAAAAGGATACTCGTGAGGAGATGGGTTTTATGGGACTGCACTGCTTTTCACTGTTCAAATCTATAGCATAGAGATGTTTTAATGTAGAAAACTTTCTGAATTTTGGTTGAAATATTTGTCTGTTTGCTGTAATTCTCTAGTTTCATCTTTAAAACTCAGAATTTACCTACTAAAACTTATAAAGATTAACATGAAAAAAAAATCTTCACAAGGAAGTATCCTGGCCATTATTAGACTTCAGCTTAAACTTGGTCTGAGATTTTGCTCCATCTTTGCGTCTAACAGATATTGGTTCTCTTAGAAGTTTGGTCATTTGTTCCATTAAGCAATATGACTAAGCAATATGGTTTTCCAGGCAGCAAACTACAGATCCGTAATTTAAACTCAGACTGTGTCGTGTGTGTACGTTAGGAAATATGGGTCTATTGCCTATCAAAGGAACAGTGAAACTCAACAGATGTTTTAAATCACTATACTATTGGCAGTTAAAATGTGTGGAAGAACTATAAGGAGAAGATGAGTAAGAGCTAAAATTGTGCAAAGCTATTTAAAGCAGGGGGAAGGATGTCAAGGAAGGAATGGAGGATGTTTTCCTTGGAATATTTATTTTCAGCATGAAATTCCTCATCAGGCCTATACATAATTTATTTTTTTCTTCATTCTCCACCCATCAGTTTTTCTTCTTTTTTTCCCCTTAATCTGAGCTCGACTGGTGCTATCTGTGTTGTTCAGCCTTCCTGACCTACACAGCAGCTCAGGAGGGGTGGTATGAGCTCTTAATGTTCTGCAAGGGAAAATTTAATCAGAAAAATAATCATCTTCCTTGCAGTGGAGAGAAAAAAAGGGGTACTCGGCATGCATGAGAGAACATGCGTGGACCACCAGAAAAGCATGGTGAGGTTGGAAGGTGGTAGAGCTCTTTTTTCGAACAATCTGATCAGAAGGCAAACATCTAAAAGGAAAAGGAATCTGAAAAGAGTGTTGAAGTGCCAGAATGCACCGGCTAATAACTTTAAATAGTTCATTGAGTCTTCCGGAATTTTTTTTGTTCTTCTTCAGGAATAATCTGCTTACATCGTTAAGACCTCAGCTAAGCTCAGTAACACAAATTACCAGATGTTGTATCCCCTAGTTTTTTCCATCAAAAGACCAACCACCAAGCTTGTTGAAAGAGAGAGGTCATTGTCCTTCCCTGGCTATAAAACTATTTTTGCAACTCCTAACAAATGAAATGAGAATACCTTTCAGCTGTAGAGGGGATCCTATCTCCTGCTTCTTCCAAGTTTCCCTGTTTGGCTTTGTTATTTTCTAATAATGCACTCATGTGTAAGCTAATAATGCGAACAGAGGGAAAATGAAGAGTTTAAAAAAAAAAAAAAAAGCAGAATGAATTAGGGCAATTGAGGTCGCTCTCTTTCATTTTTGCTGGAAGGATTTTAGCCCTAGTTTTTACCTTATCGCTTATTACACAATTTATGATAAAATGAGATGTGATTCCATTCTTATTGTTGTGCTATAGCCTATTGAACATGCATATATAGAATTCATTTCAAATTTAAACACTATCTTAATTATAAATTGAATAAAATGGACAACCTATCAGATTCCCTAAATTGCATTCTAACAAATAATTTCATTTTCCATTACTTTTCCACCAATGATATACTGGGCATAACAATGTTGAGTATACACCCTGTTCCTTTACTTTAATTGTGCCAGAGATTTTGCCGTATGACAACTGTTTCTCTGTGGGCATGTGTGTTGCTTGCCATTTGTTCCATAAACTGTTTTTTAGATTTTTAGTAAGGCTATGTAAAACCCTAGAAAATTTTTGTAGAAATTTTATTTTGCTTTGTCTTTTAAGTCTTATTTTACCACACGCATCACAGTTCACAGCTTGTAGTTTTAAATGCACAGCTTGGTTTGAACTAGGTTATTTAGTTTTAAAATATAAGTACAAGTCAGTTTCCGTAAGGATTTTTAACTTTCATAGGATCTGAGGTCAGAATGTGGCCCATAATCTTAACCAGAATTTGAAAGATCTAAAAAAAAAACAGATTCTAACAAAATAACCGATGTCTGTTCATCATTCTGCATTTTCTAAAGTGATTTGGAATTTAGATAATAATTTCTATAGTAAATCAGCTCGGTAGAATTTAACAAAAAAAATTAAAAAAATTAAAAGGCATTAAAAGGTTTAAGGTTGTTTTCCACTAACCTTTTGGAAGTATTTTAAGAATTAGGATGTGGAAAAATTATGATAAGGAGTAAATACACCAAAACCGATACCATCGGGGGAAAAAGATAGGAATGTAAGTGTGTTGGCTGCTTTATAAGACCCATGACTTTTTAATTCCATATATAAACCTCAGTTCAGATTCAAACTCAACTTTACCATTTACTTCCGTTATAATAGCTCGAAAATTGCAGCGATAAAATGTATAAAGATTTGACATCTCTTTCATTATAATCTTTATACTGTATTTATAAACTTCTGTGTATTTTAAGATTTCAAATGTATTTCAGCCAAATGCAGACTGTTTGTTACACCTGGCAAAAGTTTGATTCTATTTAAAAATAGCCAAACATCTGCTTTTTTTCATATGCAGTTTATAATTTATTTAGATTTCACTTGTTTTGTTTGGCTTCACAGAGCAAATACGCCACCAAACCCTGATTTTTTTTTTTAAAGGACTTACTGAAAAACTGTTATATTTTCCATATTATTATTCTTATAGAATATTAAATGTGATTTAAATGCTAAATTCAAAGTGGTAAGCAACACTAACTTGTTACATTTTTTGAGTCTAAATAAAATTAAGCCACTTGAGCAAACATTGAGACTTTCATTAGAAGAAACAAAATTGTACAATAAACACATTTAAATGTTATTAATTTAGCATTTTTCTCATGTCATAATGATTACATTCAAATTCCTTTTCCCTTTTCCCTTTGTTTTAAAAGTATCTTTTATTTTTATTTGAATTCTTTCATAGGATAAATTACTTACAGATCTATGTAGTCTTAAACTGGCAAAAATAAATAAATAAAATACTTGTTGCATCTCAAAGGATATTTCTTCCCTTCTGAAGTCTGCAAATAGGGCATAAAATCTAATAGTGCCTGAGGAATTCTAGGAACAAGTTGAAGTATCCCAGCAATGTAGCAATGAAGATACCTCTGAGCTTTAGATGCAATACTATTCCCCTTTATTTCTTATTTTATACTTTAAGAGTTTTATCCAACACAAAACCTACAATTTTTAGCCATTTTTCCCCCAGTTGAAATGATTTGCTATCACCATAACTCGATCTGTTATCTCCCAAATAGTTTCAACTGTGTTAATGTGTGCATGTACTTTTTTTTTCTTATCAGGCTCTCGGCAGCATTTGTGATTCATAGCAGTCATCAAAGTGATAATAAACTCATTCACAATACTAACAAACATGGGGCTCCCAGTTATTTACGAGGCAAATTCACTGCAATGCTGGGCAGTGGAACAGGGGAGAATCAAGATGGTGTTGATTGATAAATTGACAGGTTAATTTACAAGTGGATAATAGGAGTTAGACCCAGAGGGAGCGACTGCAGGCCCATGCTCTAGCTTGGTTGCACTGCCATCTGTCTTGTGCCTGGGAATCTGCAGGAGCAACGCAAGTCCAGACCAGACGCACACTCGCTCTCCCGAAATTAAAGACAAAACCCCTTATTTACGGCAATTTAAAGTTGTTTGCTGTCTCAACACAGCGCACTGGACACCCCTACTTTCTTACATCTCCCTGCCAGCTAAATGACATATACCTACAGAAATGCTGACAGTCTCTCGTTACTTAAAATGTTAAGTGTTTCTAAGGTCTCCTGGAGTACTCTTGCTTTGCTTTTAATTGAGGGCAGAAGATAAATATTTTTGTCGGTTACAGTAGGAGGTACAGTTCTGTGCTGTTTGCATTGCTTAAAAAGAGATTGCATTATTTTCTATTTAATATCCGCCTGAAATACATTTTTAAAGTCAGTGGATGAAATAAAACTTATTTTTAACTTAAAGATTAACTTATTTTTCATTCCGAAAATACATACATTTCACTGTTCCCTTTCCGTCTGACAGGAACATAGCATTGTGGCCAAATATTTCTTCTATTTAGTTGGGAACATTGAATAACTTCTGTGAGTCTTCTCATTTTTGTAATCCCTAGGAGCCATTTTTAAGGCAATCAATCACTGTTTTTATGTCATTAAGCATTTAACTAAACTGGTTGTTGGCTTCCCCACAATGACCTGAAATTTCATGGAATTCAAGATCAAGGAACAGTTGCCATTATGTGTCTTTGAAGTTAATATGTTCCAGTCTTGCATTTTAGCATTAAGAGAGTTTTATTGGGAAAATAAAAGGGGTGGTCAGAAATACAGTTTTCTTTTTACAGTAAGTGTTAAACACTGGAAAAAGTGTTTTGTTTTAAATACCTAGCATGCTTAAGCTGCGGTTGCCGAATGTACGTCAGCTGCCTTGTGCTTCTAGCACAGGGTGAGCTCAGAACTGGATCTCAAAAATCAGGCGATAGTATGTGCTTATATCTCCTACCGTTAGCCTGTACAGGCAAGCGCACGTTACGCATATTGCATGCCAACTTCTAGGAACACGCGTTGTGCAAAACCCAATGAGACCCTGAATCCTGGGCTTTCATTCTGCAGCTCAAGATCTGAATGGGTGAAAAGGACAGCACTTGAATGTCTGCTGATTTTTTTATTATTATTATTTTTTTTCCTCCCTCTTAAACTGTTGTTAAATTAAGGGGTACCTAGCACACCTCTCAGATCTGGGTTTGCCTTCCCAGTTGTTCCTGGAGCCCCAGTGGAGGGGAGTAGATGCTGGTGGGCTTGCACAGAATGTAAATTGTTGCGGCTTGTCTCTGGCGAACAGTAGTGATTCGTAATGCTCTAAATGAAGTTGTGAAGGCATTCAGGGGCAAATCCTTTCCTCCACGCCTAGCCCAAATGTAGAGGCTTGATGTGGGGGAACTCTGCAGGGAGCAGGGGAAGGAATAAACCTTCCTTTGCATGGGCCACAGACCAGCTTGGCTATAGTCTCCAAGCTACAGGCACCCTCCTCTGTGGTTTTGCCTCTCTGTCAAAGGGTAAATCACTGGTGGATCTGCATAGTAACAGAGATCCTGGCTCTGCTATTGCTCGCTCCAACCCCTGTGTCAGCAAAGAGGACCCCCTACGTACCATCAGAGAAAATAATGTCCTGATACTGTGCTAAAACGCTTCAATGAGACAGTGTTGTTTTCTGTTGCTTTACTGATCAGCAAAATGTTCCCTCAGTTGTGTGAAGCAGGCTGAACTGTTCTGGGGCTGCATCTGTAGCAAAACTAAGACTTTTTAAAAAATACACAACAGACTCTAAGAGATGAAACCCGGTATTTCCTATGCACAAAAATCAGCCAACCAAAGTTTTTTTGGTTTGTTTTTTTTAAATAAATAAAAAAAATAACCACAGAAAAGTTGTGCTCTTTCAGGATGAAACTTTAAAATAATAATCTTCCATCCTTTACTGATGAGTTAGGAAGACATTACTGGTATTTATACTGGAAAAAAAAAGGACTAACAGCTGAATTTAGCACTCTATCTCATCCTGCCACCATTGCATCTGAGCAGTTTTTCTTAAGTAATTTGGGCCGATTTTTGTGTGCAGTGATTTTTTTGTTGGAAGAAATTAGCTTTGTTGTGCGGAGTTAAAACCAGAACAGAAAACAGTACTTGGAAAGGTAGATGCTAATTTACTTTAAACAAAAAAATCTGAGTAACAAAAGATCCAAGATAATCGTGAAGTATGGTCACTGGAAAGAAGAGTGAAGTTTTAAATCAGCGGGTGAGATGAGAGTTCCCGTGACAGTTTGTAGAAGTTAGTGTGAATCATCCTGATCCCCCTGCTTCACCTGCTGGGCTTTGCTGCTCTTCCAGCGGGGATTTAGCGCCCCCTTTACCTGCTTTGTGCTGGTTTGGGTCTACTTGGTTTGTGGTAGCTGTGCATTGTGGTACTGAACTGATTTAGGTGGTTGTGTTTGCTTTTGTTTGTGGTTTTTTTGTCGTTCCCCCCCCCCCCGTGTCTTTGATTTCTTCTGAGCCATCTGGACAGTGACAGGTTTGTAGGGTCATAGAATCTAACAGTAATTAATCTTCTAAATTAATTTTAAAACATTCTGATAAAAGTCTTTTTGTAAACATTGAGTAACAGTAATAGCAATGTAATAAGAGTGAGAGTGATGTTTGGAATCCATTTTTTATAATCTGAGAACTGTGAATGTTTAAAAAAAAGTGTGTGTGTATATATATATTTATATTTATATATATATATATATATATAAAAAAATGTTCCCAGTTCTCAAATGAGTTCAGGTGGCTTTTTATTAGTGATGCAGTATAGGGCTACAAATAACGTGAAATGAAAAAGGTGCATATGCATTTAAATTCTTCTCTTTCTTGGACACACACATAACCATAGTGAACGACAGGTGAGTTACAAGTAGAGAATATTTAGACTCATTGATTTTCATTATTACTTTCTTCTCATTCCATATGTCACATCAAAGCATGGTGGTATTCTGTTTGGAAAGGAGATCAATGCAAGGAGATAGGACTGATCCTTGCTATTCAAGAGGAGTTTCCAAATTCAGTGGGTGACAGAGGATAAAAGTGACCCTGGATTTGCTGTGACTGTTTTCTTAAGTTTAGCCAGACTGACTGCACAAAAAGAAAAAAACGCACAGATTCTGGCTTTGTACAAAAACTATTCTCTTAATTGAAGCTTATTTAAAAACTTAGATATTCTTTTCAACTATAATGCTTGAAGATTGTCTTGACTTCTCTTTATTATTCAGAATAATTTCAAGTAAAAGTGCACATCTCTTCTCAGTAAACATATTTTATGAATCAATCCATGCAAATAATGCTTTCTTCAATTGTGCACTTCCTAAAATAACATGTTGACATCAAATCATCCTGTTTTGAAGAGTTTGTAATAATAAATAATAATCAATGCTGCAGGCTGAAGGATGCATCAATTATATTTATTTTACCCACAGTTGAGACTCTCTCGGTTGTATATTTTTCCCCAATAATTTTTCACATTTTATTGTAAAGTGTACTTCAGTCTAATTGGCAATGTGGCTACTGACTGCTGATTGAGGCAAAATTACACTTTGCCTGAAACAAAAATTGAGTTCTATTATGTGAAATCTAAAATATTGCCATAGTCTTGCAGGATTATTCTAGAATGTGGTTTGTCAGGGACAAAAGAGAATTGAAGAACAGGTAGTGTAAAGAAATAGAATCTGGTGCAAAAAAATTGGAAAATGTTGCTTGAAATTTAATTCAAATCACAAGGGAAGAAAATTTTGGAGGTAGTCAACATTACAATAATAATAATAATAATAATAAAAAGCCTAGTTTTGAGATTATGAAAGTATTTTAAACTAAACAGGTTTTGGAAACAATCCACAGGCTATTTTAGCGACTAGAACATTATTTTAACCTTTAGTATGAGTATGTGAGAAAGATTGAAAAATTTAGGCTATTTAGGATCAGTATATTCTCAATAAACAGAATGAACGTTTCATGGAGTTTTTGGTTCTTTTCAGAGTTGAAGTACATATTCAATATGGTATTACAGAAAAGGGGGCTGCAGATTTAATAGATATGTCCTCAATTATAAAGATTTCTAGGGAGATTTTGAGGGGAGAAAAGATCACAGATGTCATCAGGACTGAACAAAAGAAATTCCCTTTCAGAGAGTATAAAATTCTCCTCCAGTCTATGTCTTACTTTGAGCCTTTAAGAAGTAATGTTTGAGCCCCTGGGGAGAGACTGCTTGCTAACTTGTAATTTCATATGATTTGAAATGTGGCACCTGCTGGCCTCCTATGTGGGATCACTTAGGAGAAACAGCAACTATCTGTAAGACCGGGTTGACTAGCCGGTTATCTTGAGCTAAAATCCCTTCTCACATTTGTCTTACGTGTATAGCACAGATAGGGGGTTATTTTAGTATTGGCTGCCAATATGTAGATGTAACTTTGGTAAATGTGTTCTTTACCTTAGGGAAGTCCAAGTTGCTGTAGTACCTTATTCAACTAAAGCAAATGTTAGAAATAAGTACCAGGTCATAATATTGTCTGCTTAGCTCCTGGGAGCAATGGGCTAAGGTAAGAAAGATGCAAAACAAGTTATCAAATCAGACAAAGGGACCTAATTAAAACATGATTGGTGAGGTCTACGAAAAATACAATTAAGTTGTAAGCTAAAGAAAATGAGGTGGCAAAGTTAATGTATTTGCCATTTATCTCTTGAGATCTCAGTTCAAAGACTCACTTTCAAGTCCTACAGGATCAGCTCGTTCAGATCCTACAGCAGTCCAATAGATTTAAAATTAGATTGGACTCATCCAAAGATATAATGTGTGAATGTAACAAAGCCACTCTGAAAATAAAAATAGCACACTGGCTGTCATTGCTTAACATCTTCCCAGGATGCAACGTTCAGTATTGCCTCGTGTAGACAGAGTAAAATTGAAACAAGAAAATCCAGGTGCAAATCACACTTCAAGTTATTTAGATGAAATTCTTATTTTAGAGCAAAACCGCCCTATCTCTGTGTAAAAACTCAGTTTTCTTGACACACCCCCCCTTCCCATCTAAGTAGAAAAAGATCTGTATTATAGTTGATTTTTATTATGCTGGTTAGCTTTGCTGTAGACCGGATATATTAGTCATATTTCCTCAGTATCTTCAAGACTAATTATTTCTTTCATTTTTTAATTTATTTATTGCTGAATTGCAGGTCAAGAAGGGGATTTGTAGTCATAGGATGAAAAGAGTGGTACTTGAGTTCAAAATTCAGGTCTGCCACCCAGTTCCTATGTGGCAAGACATGTAACCTTCCTGTTCCGTTAGTTCCCAAGAGATAAAAGTGAGGATGTGTTTGAGCCGTGTTATCTGGATGTTATGAGCTGGGCACAAAAGCATCTTATTCTGATTTCGTTCGAGCAGTGTTCAGCACAACAGCGTTACTACAGCCATCCCCTAGCATGTTCCTTGGTCAAGCTGAAGTTGGCTTAGGCTTATGGCTTGGTCTGTAAAGATACAAGGAGACATTTATCGCCTACTGAGCCTTTGTGTTCAACAGCTCGCAACCTTGTGGCGTTAGGCACACAGCACAGCACCCCTCAGGGAGGGGTAGGTATTTGGCAATTAATGTATATTGCTTTTTCGGTGATTTTTGTCCTGGTGAGAAACTGGGCAGAACATAAGTCAAAGTAGAAAATATTTCTTTCAAGCAAAGAGGAATCCCCTTCCCCCCTCAAAGATCCATCCTATTCCAGTTCTTTTATTTTATTCTTCCTATTAGTTTTTGACAGTCTGTGTATGGAGATGTTTCTTGTCAAGATGAAAGTCACCTCTCTATCGCTTGCAGTGCTCTGTCAGTTCCTTTTAAGGAGTTAAGTGCACTGTGAGTTAGTAGGAACGATGAACCCCACTCATTCTTGCAACTGTCTGTAAAAACTTATTTTATTATTCCTGTTTTGTGGAACAAAATTAAACGGTTTTACCTACCTTTCACAATTTCTTGCCACGTGCCTAGGTACAATATTTAAAGAAATGTATCATGAATGCGTGAAACTGAACAAATAATCCACAGATATCTCAGTAAACCTGAGCCTTCTTTCATTAGTAGCAGAACTGGTTGTAGATTTAAAAAATATATGTATGCCAAACCTCATGTGGGGCGGAGGTGAGAGAACCACAGGGTGTGTTGTGGTGTCCTACTTTCCCACTCTTCCAGCTCATGTTTCAATGGAAAGTAAGATCTGCATTCTGCACTGAGGTCTGCCCAGCACCGTGCAGCCTTGCAGCTCCGATTGGGAATTCATTTCCTACCCCCTGTACAACCTCCATTCTTATGAATTCAAATCTAAAAGGGAAATTTTCCTCATGAGTGATCTTGCACTTTTCTTCCTGTTGCCTAGAGGAGAGCAAGATCAGTGAGCAGTGCTTGATGACACACACCATACTCCTGTTCCTTGCTGTCCCTGCACCCCAGCCACTACAGATTGTAAAACTGCATGTCCATAATCAGGGATAAAAATAAATCCTGAACTGGGAGGTGAGTAGTCTCCTTCTGCTGTGTTGAGGTAGCCCGCTTTGAAATGTTGAACAAGCAGGGGAAAGTGCATCAAGCATCTGTAGAGGATGCTGAAGTTGGGAGATTGATGTTTCAGCTAGGCTGTTGTCTTCGAACTCCAGTGGATATTTGTTATTCCTGCAATTTTCTATGTATATTGCGCATACAATAGATAAAACCAAAATGCCGTGTTATTACAGCTAGAGAGAAAAGCTGTATGTTGAGCAAGAAAAAGCATTGAACTAGAGGAAGGGCAAGAGGCAAAAGCAAAGGTATGTTCTGTCATTTCCTTTCAGGAGAGGAGAAGGCAAAGGGGAGATTTAGCAGCTGTTCCTTGTGGCAGAAAATCATCCCTGATTGTTTGTAGAACAGAGGCATATGAGTGTCAAACAGATACTGTAGATCCACAAAGATATACCCTGACCTGCATGCCTGCTGGATGCGCATGTCATGACTGTAATTTTGTCATGGTAAAAATGTCAAAAGTCACAAAAACCTAGCAAAAATGAAAGAGAGAAAAGTCAGTGGCAAGTTTTGAAGTAATCAAATGACCCTTGCTGACCTGGATCTCTCTAATCTAATTTTCTTAAAGTCTGAAGGGTGGCTTATGCACCTTCTATTAGGCAGTTTCTAACCCTTACCTCTTAGAGTCCTTGTGTACGCTGGGGCCTTTAGGAATGTCTCTGTGCTAGGGTGTGCTGTACCACATCTAAAATGGTAATGGTAGAATATGAAATTCCTGTGCTGGGGCCCAGCTGTCGTCTTCCAGTTAAACTCATGCTGTTGTCGCAACGTGTTGATCCATTAGCCTGCAACCATATCTCCATCATGGGTGTACTTCTATATCGTACGTGTCCTCTGGTTAAGGAAGGACAGGTTTATGGATTGTTGTTTGGATTTTTTGTTTGTTTAGGTTTTTTTTAAAAAGAAATTTGGGAGTAATTTTTGTACTGATCCTTAGTGTTTTCTCCTGATTTTTATTGTAAAATTGAGACTCAGATCAAATGCACAATGCACAGCTATTTGGCAAAAAGGAAGGAATGGACTGTGACTCTCCGTATAGAATCTCTGTATCTCCTTCTGACAAGAAAGCTGTCTTGTGTGATGTATCCTTGATCTTCAAATACATCCCTAAAGCTATTAGCCAGGCTGAATTACTTCTTAACTTGTAGTATATGTTATCTAAACAGGCCATTTTTGGGCTAGTATACATTAAAACCTCCCTTCACCCTCCTTGTCTGAACCAAACTGGCCATTTTTCAGGTTCAGATCAGATCACATCAATCTCCCCTCCAAACATGCCCCCAGCTTCCACTTTCTCATGCCCTACAGCTTCTCCCGTGTTGGGAGATCAGGTGGCAAGTTGTCAGCAAAGCCCAGCTGCTGTTCATCTTGAAATTCATGCTTGCTCTGAGCTCCCCCATTAGTTTTGCCCTAGAGAGTGGTGGTGTTCGCTGCTAACAGGGAAGCCCAGAGCCATCCACATTTCTGCCAGCTTTAAGACTTCAGAGGGCTGGAGGCTCTAGTGTAACTAATAGGGAAGTCTGGAAGCAATGGGAGATTTGAACATAGAGACACAGCCTGGGGCCCGAGCCAGTGGTCTGTCACTACCATTCCTCCTCATGCTGCTTTTAGAAATATAAAGTGGACCCTGCAACCTCAGAAGAATAGACCCCCTGTATTGAAGCCGTGGCTTCAGTGAAGACAGTGGCAAATAGATTGCTAACGATAAAATGCATATTGAGGACAAAGGAACTGGAGAGAAAGGATGTGTTAAGAGTGACCTTGAAAATTTGACCTAGTGCACAGGGGAAGGGAAAGTACCAAATCAAGGGACTGCAAGCAGGTTTCTCTGTCAGCAGGCTACCCAGAAATGTGGAACGTCTCCTCTGTGGGGCACTGAAAACGACAACAAAGCTGAAGTGTTCACACACCATCATGTGATGGAAGGGGATAACACCTGTTTTATGTTCCCCAAGAAGGTTCAGCTTTCCACAGACTAGAAAACACAAGACTCTGTAGATAGGTTTGTTTGGGTTGTTTTTGCACAATTGGGCAGAGCAACCTTTGCTCAGGTTTGGACAGCCCCTGTGGTAACCATCTATTTGAGTATCATCCCTAGCTGTGTACCAGATGAAGAAGCTCATTAAAGAAGTGAGACTAGCCTTTTATTTTGATGTTTTTCCTTGGGTGTTTGTAAAACTGATCCCATCATCTGTTCAAAATAAGTACTGTGAAACAATAACTTGTAGGAAAATGATTAGCAAACAGATAAAGGACAATTTACAGTTCAAAGACTGATTTCGTATGAATATTCTCCTATAATGCAAGTATTCTCTGGAGTCTATTTGCCAGCTGACTGTACCTCTGTGTCCTCTGGTTAAGAAAAAGATGGTGGTTTTTGGGTAGTGATATTTGTATTTTGAATGTGAATGTTAAATTTCTTCTTAATATGTCAAAACAGGAAAGAAAAGTCTAAGTAACCTTTCACCACAGTAATAAATTTTTCCGCCAGTGTAATAACTAATATAATTATAGCTTAATTATCTACACACACATTCAGTGCTTCACTGTCTTTACAACATGGGGTCTACTTTGCTTGTGCCAGTTATAGACTAGTTTAAAACTACCACTTAGTGGAGTTAGTGCTGATTAACACTAATGTAACTGAATAGAGTCACACTTTTGTAATAGACTTAGTTCAGAAAATTCACTCTCTTTTGAAAACCCTTTCAAGGATATGCTTGTGTGGGGAGAACTAGTGATTCTCATCCCCCTTAACTGAATTCTGTTTTGAAATCTGTGCATCCCTTCCTCCTCTCTCTCTCTCTGCTGCTCCCCTCCAGCCCTCTTTCTCCCATTTCTTGTACTTGTACGCTAGTACCTATGACCGGACTATTTTGCTGTAGAAGTCAAGAATGAGCTAAAAGTTCTGACTTCCTACTCCTGACTCTCCATGAGTAACTTCTTCCCCCTGCAGAAAGTTGATTTTCATTGTCATGTGGAAACCTTCTGTTCAAACAGAAGGACGTCAGCTCTGCATTTTTACACTTTTCCCTGATCGTTAATCTGAGTTACAGATGCAAGTGGTTTGAGTGCCAAGGAAAATGGACTAATTCAGTCCCTTTTCATGTTTGTATTTCATGCTCTTCCACTTGCACACCACTGTGTCACTTATGTTCCTGTGATAATCCCTATAAACTATAAAACCTTACCAGCTGAGTGTTTGTAAATCACTTTAGATATTTGCTTGGTCTGTAATATAAATTCGCGCCCCAGAAGATAATAATACATGAAACTTTGTCAAAACCATTTGATGGCAAGACCTTCTTTCCCGTCTTTTGACTAATGAGTCTCAAGGGGTGAAAACATCACGCTTGTAAAGGCAATCACTTGTTCTAGACAATTCTTTTCTTGCTTTGAAACTGTCCATCTGTCTACTGGAGACAATGCCATTTGAAGTGACTTCACAAACTCTTCACTTATTAAGAGAAGACGCTTAAGTGAATTGATCTTGTAAACGGGAATAACTTCTCAGTTTCCTCTTTCGTTATCGAATCGTAAATTGTGAGACTCTTTAAGTGCAAGATGAATTTATGACATTATCCTGTTGAATTAGAGAAAAAACTAGGTTTTGTGATTTGGTAGCTTGATGGTTTTTTTGTAATTTTTCTATTTGTGGACAAGTTTTGTCACTGACAAGGATGTATTCCAACTCTTTGGGATTGTAGATATTTCCTTGAACTATGATAGAATTTGTAGATTATCTTCATAAGATTGGGCACAGAATGCTGCTGAATTTACTTTATGCTCTAAATTCCTGCCTAAACCCTGGTCAATCTAAATACCAGTATGGGCAAAATAAACCAAAAGGGCTTGATTCCTCCCCTTCTTCCCAAAATAGTTCTTCTTTGGAAGTCTCTCTAAACTTCTTTTAACTTTGTTAACTTTAAAGTTAAATTTGTTAAAGTTTGCTAAACTTTCAATGATAGTGACCCGTATAAACAACCGCATGTACCACAAATCTTCATATTTTTGTGTGTTATTCTTGAAGCCTCTGACTGTAAAAACCCCCCAATAATAATTTAAAAAAATAATAGATCTTTCCCTTAGTGTGCATATCCATCAACTGCTTGCAGACTGGTGTAAAGGCTTACCTCTTCTAACTATGCATTTTACTTTATCTTAATCTTCCCTTATGGGCTAGGGTTCAGTGCCTGAATATAGGGCAAGAAGGGCCCATGGCACATGCTTACGCTCATAGTAATGCTTTTTCTTGGTGCAAAGTTTGCCAAAACAGGTCCTAGATTTGCAGATATTCCCTACATTGAGTTCTGGGCTGTGTTTGTCTCGTATCAGTATTAGTGTCCTTGGGAGCTCAAGACTGTGTAGGATTAGACAGGATACTGCATAGTGTAAAGATCCCCTGGTCCGTGACTTGTGGTCTCAGGCATCACTGCAATGCACGTAATAACACTAGTTCAGTGAAAGTGCCGGGAGATGATTATATTTCCCCCCCTACCCTGACTAAAACTCCTCCATTAGGAGGTAAGCCATCTCTGCTGAAATAAATGCTAAATGGCTTGACTTTGCATTTTGTAGTTGGTATGTGTTGAAGTCCAGAGGAGACCTATTTCTGTGCAGAATATAATGTCAGTTTCCCAATAATGATCTCCTGAAAGTCTCCATTTATACAGGAAAATTATTTTACTGCTTTTAAAGGAAGCTGTTGCATTTATGGATTCTGGCAACTTAAATCCACCATTAATGGGTGAAAAGAAGCAATCATCAGATTAATATACTTTTTTCCTCTGTGCATTATGCTGTTTACCTAATCACAAGTTCATGAAGAAAGATAATTCAGAAGAAAATGTATCACATGAATTTTGGATGACAGCCTGACTTCCCATAACTGGCTAACTAACATTAACTCTGAAATAGTATTTCTTGATGGGAAAATTCTAAAAAAAGTATGCATAATAAAGGCATTGCTTGTTATGGTCTAACTGACACCTTTCTCAAGATTCTGGAGGGGTAATCACAGGCACTTGGCAATAATGGTGTAAGCCTGACTCGGGCAATGTACTCCATCTCTGTGACTGCTAATGAGTCACACATCTAGTTCTCATTTCTGCCTTTGTGCTAAAGGTGTGAGCAGATCATAGTCATCCCATGTAATTCTCTGAAAGGGCCTGATCCTGCAAACCTTTGCTTGTGGGAAGGGCTCCAATAATTCCTCAAACTTGACTTCACCTGTGCTCATACAAATAATAGCTTCAGGACTGGTCTGGTGTTTGCAGTAGACATCCCTTCGTAGTTGTCCAGGTTTGTAGTATTTAAAGGAAAAGACCGTTCCTTCGTTTCTTCTCTGAAATAATAATACCTTGATATAATTGTTCTCTAAAGCAACATAAAATTGTGCCATTTAAACCAGTCGCTGACTGTTGCCTCGTGTTAGACAGCAGGGAGCTGCCTCAGTATATTTTGATACACTTGACCTTTGTTTTCTATCTTCTCAGAAACTTTTAATGCTGTGGCTAAAGGGGAACGTACAAAGGACTGAAAAAATGTTAGGACCCTTTTGACAAACTCAAGTGAGAGTGCATAGCACCTTTAGTCCTCAAAATGAATGGCTGATTAGAAATAATTTCTGTGTACAGGTGAATTCTTCTTGACTAATAAACCAGCCTTGTCTATGCTTGTGTGCACGTGTATGTGTAGTGTTGTTTAAACATCGTCTAAAATATGATAAGCAGTGAATAAATTAAGAATCTGTTTGTTAAACTATGCATATATTTAAACACAAAATTAAGTTGTGTATATTTTGTTGAGATTAAATATGGAGATGTTTTTATCAAGTAAGCATAGAGGCTTTTCCATTCCCCCACCCCCTATCAATGCAATCTTTCTAATGCTGATTTTTTTCTTTTGCCCTTCATTGACATTTCTTTCAGAAAAAGCATGGATACTTGTCCATGTCTATACTCCTTGTCATGCACCTTCATTTCTGGCTTCTGTTCAGCTTCTTACCTATAGCCCCAGGCATTGCTGTCTGCTCAATAGTTTCCAACCCCTGTAAAGAAGAAACAAGATGACGTATTACTTTTTAAACATAAACCACACATGACTAAGACCCAATAATTCACTCGCTCCCGCTAGGATGCTGAATGATTAAGTCTGACATCAGTCAGTGCCAGTAGTGTATTTTTGATAAACCACAGTTGTCTGCTGTGTGCTCCAACATCTGTATTTTTCACACCAGAGGCATCTGTCTTGTTCAAGAAAATGAGAGACATGTAGCACACTGCTTGTGCAAGTAGTAAAACTGATAGAAACTATACCAGTTATCATTCTACATCCAGCTTCTTTATTCAGTGATAGCAAATGACATATTTGGACCACTTTTTATAGAAACCATTTCAGGGAACGTACTTCTGTGACCTACTATGAAACTTGTGGAGATCCATCCTCAGATCCATTAGCATCTACAAGTGGCATAAAAAAGAACCCAAGACTTAATTAAGTTTGCCATTCCTATTTATCATTATATAAAGACTTCACTATTCATGCCCCAAAATATTTTGATGTCTTTAGAAATTTAATCTACTGAAGGAGGTCTCAGAAGTCTACATTCCTTGGAAACTACAAAACTGGATTTATTATATGGTGTTAAATATCTGTCCTGTAAATAAATATTTAAAAACGTAAATTTCACCCTGGCTCTTTACCACTGATGTAGGAAGAACTACATTTGTTTATATCAGTAATGAAGTTGGACTAATATTCTTTGTGAAAATCATCATTCTAATCATGATGATTTTGTTCACATTTTCTGTCTCTGTATCATAAGTCATGGATCATAGATTGTTGAAGTCTTATTGATTTTATGCCTACAAGTGCAAAGTTACAATACTCAGAAGGCAGGTATCTCTTTATCAATATCCTTCACCTGCGCAGTAGCAGTATCTTTTTGCCAGACAACCTCGTTGCTACTTCATGCTTGTTTTTTAAAAAAATTGTCAGTATTTAGTATTAGTAATCCATCTTAATTTAAAACAGACTTTCAAATATGACCTCCTGGAACAAAGGTGGGAAAGAAGAGGTGCTAATCTGACATTCTTGTGTTAGCAGAAACAGAATGGGAGCAAAAAGAAAAGATTACTTACATTAAAAAAAAAAAAGTTAAAAATAAAAAAAAATCATAATGCTGTGACTTAGCAATGTTACCTCTAGCAGTGTATTTGCAGCTGGTATTTAGCAGCGTCAGCACTCTATCTGTAAAGGAGATTGTGGAAAGCGGTCTTTATCAGGTTTTACTGTGAAGGGAGTGTTTGACTTTGATCACGGTTAAAGTGATGGCATACTCGGTAGACAAAATACTGCAGATAGTTAGAAAACGCAACTGCTTTGGAGTACGTCCTTTAAACCCTAATGGATCAGTTAATTCTCCAGAATATTTACTGGGAGAAGTCCTAAAAGGGTTAAGAAGCTGCTATAAGAAAGGCTAAAAATGATAGACTGGAAGAAAAAGAGGTAGTAAAAATTGAAGGATATAAAAAAGCAGAGGAATGTGGCTGGGGAATAATAAAATAAGAGAGAGAAGTTAAACCAGTGACCCTTGTCGGCGGTGAAAAGCGGGAGATTAGAAAATGTTTCATGCTAATTTCCATGGAGATTTCTTTAATTTATTGAAAATTACTTTCTTCTGCTTTGATTTGTCCAACTGCCTGCCCCCTCACAGCTTTTTCGGGGTGGTCCTACCCGTCACGCCATGCTGAATATGGGCCTCATTTGCCCCCACACTGGGCCAAAGCGTCGTGAGATTACTGAAGCGTCTCTGACGTCTCTATCAGCTTGTGCCACCACAATGCCCTATTCCCTTTTTTTCTCTTTCTCTCTCTCTCTCGCCTCTCCCCTCCGTAACAGAGTCTTAGGATTCCTGTCACATGATGGCTTCATCGGGGGCCCCTTGCTGAAGCGTTTTCACTTTTCTCCTGATCCGTTCAGCTTGGTTCTCTCTGCTGCCTGGCATATCAAAGGAGATTTGTGGGTCATTGAGCCATGGACGCAGAATATAAAGTCATCAGCCTGCCTGGCAGCATCAAAACAACAAAAAAAACCCCAGCCATCATTTACCATCTTCATCCTTCAAGTGTCAGGAGATTGTTAGTCTCTCTCACAAATGTATATTGAAAGCATTTAATTTCTAAAGGATAATCAGGATGTAGAGGTACCAGCTAAAAGACCTTAAATATTAGAGCTCCTTATTAGGGCACTTTGGATTAAAGCATGATGTAGTAAGATGAAGAAGCTGCTTATATCTCTGATTTTAAAGACACAGGCTAATATTAATGACAAGCTGGTATTTTTGCAGAATAATAAAGTAATTTGCGTAACATCTCCAATCTTGTCACAGATAATAAATGGATGTATTTGATTACAAGCATTCTGAGCCAGTGGAAATGGATATCTCTTCCTCAGTCCAGCCTAGTCAAGGGTTTGATCCTGACTCTTTACTGGGGGATGCAAAGAAAGATTCATTACAGTAATGTTTCCAAATGTAGCCATTACCATCGTTTGAATCATCTCTGTCCAGTCCCTGGGCAGAGCACTGGGGATGTTTAGCACTCAAGTGAGTGACTGTGGAAGGAATGGCAGGATTGATTCTGTATCGTATCAAGCACCCTAAGTGTTACAGGGAATGATGGCACCCAAGTGCAAAAGGTGAGGATACAATACAGCAGCAAGGTTAGAAATATCTGTCTTGAAATGTCCATTGTACCTCAATTAGAAACAGGTTTGTTTGAAGTGGTTTGGAACTGTTGGGGGCTCTAAGCACCTTTTAAAATGAGTTCTCATTAGTCTCTTCAAAATCAGTCTTTAAACCATAGCCTTAAATGTCTCCCTCAGTTCCCTCTGGACAGTGAACTTGCATATTAAAGACCTTCTTTATCCTGTAACTAAGCCTGCTATATATTCTGTGAAGCTTAAGGCTATCACTGCAAGGTGACTCACCTAGATCGATTGATTTACTAGGAGGTATTGTGTTCTGGGGCGATGGAGATTTGGCTGTGTCTGCCTAAGGCACACACTGCAATAAGACCTCTGCAAGGTCCTAGGGAAATAATCCTGAGGGAAGATGGGTAATGGATGATGCCACAAACATTGGAGGGTAAGTCAGAGTGATATCAGGAATTCACGATGGCTGGTGAACTAATTCTGACAAACTACAGATACTGTGACCCCTCTAACCATAGCTTTGTATGTACTTGACAGGACAGGCAGGAACAGGGGCAATTCTCCCAAAATCCCAGAGCAGGGAGATGTAAAAACATAGTCCAAACCCTATGCTGGATTCAGTGCTATTGTGGCATGTCATCTACTGTTTTACATTCTTACCACATCGCTTAAATCTATTTACCTCTTGTGTCTTCATCTTTGATGGAGCTGGTGGACGGGCAAAGTCCTCTAATATATAACCATGTCTCTGCATATTTTCTACATAAATAAAAGTTGCCTAACTTTTTTATTTATTTATACAAACATCCCTTGTCATGAGTAACTTTGCTTGTCATGTCTGTATTGCCTTTCTCATTTCTATACGGCTTGATCTGTCACTTAATATATGCGTGCTTCTCTTTCTAACCATCACCTTCTCTGTTTCCTCTTGTATTTAAATCTTGGCTACATAAATGATTTTAAATTCCCTCATGATCAAACATGATCATGCAGAGCTTGAAGTTAGAGAGAATGTTAAGTGTTCTCTAATTAATTGCATAAATGTGGAATGCAAAAATTGTTAACTGGTAATTTCTGTGTGCAGTAGGCTTCCTCAATATGCGCTAGATTCTAATAACTCACATGCGCTTGGGATACTAACTATTAACAATTCATATGACACTTGTTTTCCAAGGGTGATTCTTCCTTCCTGTAGTGATTCTAAAGTTTGCTAATGTATTAAGAGAGGAATATCTAGAACATAATTTCGTCGTGCCTATTGTGCATATACTTACCCTTTTCCTTTAGTTGTATGTGCAAGTGTATGTATAAAAGTGTACATATGTACTGTATCGTGTTAGTATACAATTGAGAAAGAAATAACATTTACGCAGCTATGGTTCATTAATTCATTTGAAATGTAAACAGCATACTTTTTAGAATAGTTTACAACTGTGCACACCTTTCTCTTTTAAAACTGACCAGTTACAATGACTGCTCTGTTTGATTTTTAAAAGGCGAACTTATGTGGTATGTGCCATTTTGTTACTTATGTTAGAAAGGTATGCTTTAATCCCCTTAGAAGTTAACCTTAAAAAGGAAACATCTACCTTATTGTGGCATTGACCTTGTTCTGGTAAATTGCCATGTTTTCCTTTACCTACATTGCAATATCAGTGTGAGATGTTTACATCAAGGATAAGGTTAAATGTTTCTTTTCTGAGGTCACTTACTCCAGTTCTTTCTATGTATATCTCTGAAAAAAAGTGAGCAATCAGACTGACTAACAAAGCAACCTGCGAGGGCCGTACGGAACGCATCAATTCTTTTGTGTAAAAGTTACCCTCACTTTGACATTCTCGTCTGGACGACACTCAAAATGCAAAGCAAGTTGTGGTTAAATCCAATAAGGTTTTCACAGAACCTGATGAAAACTTCTATTTTACATGGTCTCCACATGTGAACTGTTAAACTGCCCAGATTTGCCTTAAATCTTCATATATTTTAAAGAGTTTCTTGAAGATGTTAGGTATAGTTTCAAATTTGAACTGAAACCTCCAAAAAGATGAGCTTTGCACTACTTTCTGTTTGGTTTGGAAACCAATTTATATTTTCTGTGGAAAACAAAGGAAGTGAGAATTAGTAGACAAATTGATTTGGTTTTTATGAAAATTTTGAGTGTCTGGAAACAGTTAAAGAAGTTTGAAGTTGCTTCAAGTTCTCCAGAAGAACCCAGAATTTGTGTGTTACCTACATCAGATGCATTGCAGACATATAAAGGAAACAGAAAAGATATATTTATGGAGCATCTGTCTTCCCACTTTGCCCTTGAAATTAAATTTTATACACGGAGTATGCTAAAGGAACTTTTTGGCGAGATATTTGAGTATTTTCTGTCTAGAGGAAATCAGGCTTAATAGGTCTGTATTGGACTTCAGTTTTCTAAAAAAGTGTTGCATGTTCATACTCAAATTTCACTTTCCATGCAATAACTGCATATAAATACAGAAAATTCCAGCTTCTAGGTGGCTCTCATTACAGAAGACTTATTGAGGTATGCCTGAATAATTTGGGGTAAACTCTGTAGGAGCACAAAATCAAAAATACTCAGCCAGAAATCAAAAAGCCTGCTCACATCAATGAATCTGAATTTCTTCCAGCAGAGATTCAGACCATGCTATAGTGCTCAGTAGTCCTTATTTTTTCACAGAACACAAAACCAAAATAGAAGACCAAAAATTCTGAATTCAATTAAGGCAACTTAACACAGTAACAGGAAACTTTTCATATGTGTTATTTTTGCTTAATTAAATATTTCTCATGCCCATTTTCCACATTATTGTGTTAATACTTATATAGGGCAGCTGGCTTACCTAGATGAAAAAGGAAAGCGTTTATGAAAATGGAAAATTTTATAACCCTCCTCTCTCTACCCCACCCATTTTGATCAGTTCTAATTATTTTCATAATGTAGCCCCAATAAAGATCATAGAGTAATGCAGTCAGCATTTGTTGAACCTGTAACTTTAATGAAATGTAGTACTGCATTATCCCTACAGCTAAGCTGAAATCTCATAGGAAAATATTGTTAACTGATTTTATTCTCTGAAATATGATCTAAAAAAAATACATGGAAGATTGTGTACAAAGGCTCTTGCGGCATACCTATGCCAGCCTCTCTTTCTCTACATGTATTATGGGCTAACATAAACACAATTAAATGAAGTATTTGCTTCCTTTGGGATCTTAGTGTAGCAGCAGTTAATAATAGAGCACTGCATTTCATTAAAATTTTGGGTCTGAGGCTGCAGAACTTAGATATGGAGAATATCAAATGGAATAGCCAGGAGAAATAGTCAGCGGAACTTATTACCTAGAGCAGTGCCTCCGTGTGTTTTATGCATAATCATTCCACCAATTATTCCTAATTTAGTTGATGAGTTGACTTTATTTTTTTTTCTTCTAAAAACAGTGTTGCTTTGTGTTTCTGCTTATACTGGCTCCATTTTAGAGTCAAGATGTTTGATATGGAGAAGCATCTCCCTTCCCCTCTAGGACTTGTGTGTGCGAAAGCTGGGAAAGAAGGCATCTAGGGCTTCCTGACCCGTAAGGCACTGCTTGGTAAGGACACGATTGATAGTAGCGTAGGAAGGCAAGACAGACTCAGGAAAGTGGCTACTGGTGCTCCAAATAACTTCTGCAGTGGAGTTTGAAGGGTTATTGCGGTACAAGGACTTCAGTAATAACCAAAGAATATATCTGCTGAAGAGGAAAAAGGGTTGTCACCTCACAGTCTTTCTGCAAGGAACCTGTTTTTCACTAGGGTTTTACCAGAGGGAAAGGAAGTAGGACTCGCACGGTGGTGAGCATGAATATTCTGCTGAAAATATCACACCAGAAAGAGTAAAGATCAGGTTCTCAAATAAGCGGTAGCTTTTTCCGTCATACCTGTGAGGCTGTATTTGGCCCATGGCAAGTAGCACGTGTTTGTGTCTTGTCCCTGTCACTGCAGCCTCATCTGGGGAGCCGCTGGGGGTGCAATCAGCATCAGACTCAATAAACCCAATTCAGCAAAACACTTTTTGTGTTTGATTTTCAATTCCATACAAACTATTTCTACTGAAAGTCAAGAAATGCAAGTTAAGAATGTCCTTAAGTGCCTTTCCTGGGTTTATGTTATTTATTTGATCTATATAAAAGTGTTGGAAAGTAAGTTTATCTGCATTGTTTGCAGGAAAGTAAGTTAGGCCAAATGTGGTACTTACTACATTTGGGAAAAGTATTCCCAATTAAAGAGAAATACGTGATGTCAGAATAATGAAATATATCAATCCCTGAAAACTCTGAAAGTTTTAGGACTGCGTTACTGAAAAGATGTGTAATGCAGCTAATGTCATAGCTGTGGAAATTCTGATTATTTCTTGTGTCCTGCTATCTATTCTATACCATTAGTTTCTCTTATTTCTCTCTCTAAAATTTAGAACAATAGATGGTTGAAAAGTGCAAGTCAGTAACTAAGCATACAGAATATTTGATGTTTTTAATGGCAGCAAGGCAGATGAGTGAAGCAGGAAAATAAATGAATTTGAAATCCTTTGAAAATCTTATTCTCTGTGTTCCATTGATTTTGAGAAGAAAAAAAAAGTAACACTGTCTACTCATGCTGGTGTAAGTCTGAAGTAATTGCAATAAAAGAACAACCTGCATGTGATTTAAATTAAATATAAAAAGAATTACATTCTAGGCCCACACTATTTGGGAAGACTTCAATTAGTATGTTTCCTTTGTCAGTTCGAATCATCAAACGATAACATTTTTTCTCTCTTTTGTTCAGGTTCTGTGCTGTTTGTTAGTTGCATGCAATAAAAAAATTCTTCTTTGCATAGAAGAATACAAATAAGAAAAAAGTAGCTTTGATGGTGAAGAACTTTTTTTTTTTTTTTTTTTTTTAAAAAAAGCAGTCAGTTTTCTGAGTGCCCCAAGGGCGGCAAAGGAATATGACAAAGCTGGCGAATCTGAAGTCCCTTAAGAAAAAGAAAAGTTGAAGTTACTCCAGCTGCAAAGCCTGATCTCAGGAAACTAGGGCAGTATATTCCTTAAGCTCTGCTCTTGGACTGACCAAGGAAACTTGAGATTTATTGTTTTGAACTTTAGCTCTCTTGGGTTGGTGCTCTGTGTCCCTGCCTAGGTGAATGGAGGCCATATCCATAAATCAGATCTTACTTACGAAAGGCAGTGTCACAAACCTTCCTCTCAACAGTAGTGATTTCTGTTCTGGTGCTAGCTTCCTCAGTGCTCTTGCATACTTGGCTTGCTCAGAAGCCTCGGTAGAGATCACTTGTATGTAAACAAGGAATTTGGCAGGAACTCAATCCCTTTCAGCAAAGTTTTCATGATATATTATTACCCATAAGGGAACTTCCCTTCCTTTACTAGAAGAGTGCAGCATCTCATTTTATTCAGTTCTTGTCTTCTTTCTGTCCTCTCTCTTACCATTTTCAGATGCTGTTGTCTCTCAGCTTTCATGGGAAGATTGCTGTTTCAGAAGATTAAGATGAATCTAATTTTATGTTTCAAATCCACATAAAACACGGATAGTTATGGAAGCTTGGACTCATTGTGACAGCAAATTCAGCCTCGAATGCCCTGCAGGGAATTATGTCTTAACATGTTGTATCTCTTTTTCAATGCCTGCAAGGCTATTTCTTCATCACCATGTAAACTGCATGGTGGGGAATGCCAACAAAAAATAAGATGCATTGGAAGATAAAAATTCAGTGTAAATAAGGTGTAAGATAGACAGTAAGCTACAAATGGCGTGTTCTATTTAAACCTACTGGGTGGAAAACAGAAACGAGGGACACATTTCTGATTATCTCACAAACTAAAAAAAAAATCTATTTAATATTTGTTGACAGTATCAGTAATATGCATTGGAATTCAGCTCGCTGGCATCTGATGCAGTTAAAAAACACAAAAAATACACAATATAAACCAGCATTATATTTGTATGTGATGGTAAATGTTTGTTTCTAGCACAATCCCTTTGGGAGAGATGGGGGATGGGAGATAGTATGTAATTCTGCTTTTTCATTTGCAGCAATCACTAATTTCAGATGAGTTGTTAGACCACACGCGAGTAATTTTCCTAAACAATGGCTTCAATTAGTGGTCAGATCCAGCTTGTTGGTGTTTTAGGCTGTTTTCTCACCCTGGTCTGTACAATAGACATTTTGCAGATGTCATGCAGTGTTCTTACAACAGCTGTGTGAGATTTCCTTCTGAAGAAAGTGTTCAAAAAAGGGAAGTTGGGGGGCCCATTTGCAGAAATGCATGCCTGTGTTTGAATGTTTAATTACAGAGATTGCTAGGCAAGGCTGTTGCTGCCTGCCACCACTTAGCACTTACACAGAGGGCTGAGTGAGTAGTGGGATAATGTATTTGAGAACATGTTTGTTAAGACCAACTTGCAATTCATTCTGGCTGTCATTATTCATAAAGCTGGATGGGATTCTTCCCTGCACGCGCACACATGCACAAAAAAGGAGTTTTCATCACCAAAAGGGAAAAGAAAATGTATCTTTGGACTTCAGTGAAAACAATCATGGGTTTCTTAAAAAATATTTTAAATACGGAGATATTGTTAAATATTTTAACAAATTCCAATGATATAAAATGTTCTTTTTCACAAATATTTTACAGTTGGGTTCTGACTTTGTTAGAAAAGAGTAGAGATGACTTCAGATGGAACTTCATCACAGAACAGTGCAAATCCAGGGAATGTGAAAACACATAGGCAGGATCCCTAGCTATATGAATGTGGCTTATTAATATGGATCTATGTATTTATGCTTGAATTAGTGTATCTGAAGGAACAAATGACTTTGTGCTGGACAGGCTATATACACAAAATTACTTCTCTTGTGACAAGAGAAAATGGAACATAAAATCTAATAGACAATAAATCTGGTTTATATCTTCCTGTCTCTTTAATCAGGAAAGAATCTGGCTGTTTTTAACTATAGGGTCCAATTATAAAGTGAAATGTAATGTTCCTTCTTTATCAGAAGTGTCAGGAAAAGATTTTAAGGGTCAAATCCTTAGCCAGTATAAATTAGGGGGCTGTGTTGATTTGTACCAGCTGAAGATCTGACTTTACATGTCCTTAAATTTTCAGCTTTGTCTAGCTCCTGAAGTGTGTGTGTGCATGTGCATCTCTCAAAAAGACTGGGTTTTTCCTATTACAACTTATTGTTTGGAGGCAATAGATATTAAAAGACACTGTCAACTTCCAAAATGTCTCATGGATGCATTTTGTCAAATTTATTGATGTGAGTACTACTGAAAATGGTGTTAAAACTCATAGGTCCATAGACATTAATAGAGCTGTTGATTAAGCAAGTGTAAATTGAAGAGATGTTAGCAAGTTGGTAACTGGATCATGGAAAAGTAACAAAGAGGGAGCTAGAGAAGGAGGACATGACATGAGAAGAAAGACCAAAACAGGAACATTCTGCTTGCTCAAGCGCTCTGATTGTCGCTGACTATTGGATAGCAAGTGAAAGATATATGGCTAGGTATTCTTTTAGTTAATAAAGATTTGTGGCAAGCAGTTATGTCTGCTAAGTGATGTGTGCGGTAATCATGATTAAAAAAATATTGCTAATGATACATAGATATCAAATGCCAAATACCTCCTTACTCTGTAGCCTTAACGCAGCATGCTGCAATCAGACATACCAGATCTCACGGTCTGAGCAGCACTAGCTCAGTTCTTCAATATGATACGTCCAAAAATGCAGAAGAGAGAATAGGAGCTTGGTTGAGTCACTTGGTAGCACTTTCCTTTGCCTCAGCATTAGCCCAAAACACAGGATGACAGTTTTCTGCTGGAGGCACTTTTTTTTTTTTTTTTTTTTTTTTTTTTTTTTTTTTAAGATGATGTGCTTGGGTGCTTGTGGCTATTAATGATTCCCTGACACTTTTCCTAAGAGCCTTAGCACCATCTCCATTCCACCAGGTAACCTGTGCTCATCTGGAAAGCTACCGCTCACTTCCTGAGGGTACAGCTTTGCAGATGCTGGCAGCAGGGCAATCTCATTAGCAGGCCCACGCCTTTGAAATTGGCTCCCTATGTATATACACTTAAGTGTGAATATAATCATCAGCTGAGCTCTAAGAACTTGTTCTCCCTGCAGCCAGTATGAGGAAGGCTGGTGTATTTTCATCTCGTTATGACAATTCAGGTTTCAATAGAGGCAGCTAGATGCCATGGTGATGAGTGCCCTACATTTAGCCATCATTGTAATAACAGCAATTGTTTATATTACGCCTTCAGAAGTTTTGGTAATAACAAGAATGGGAAAAACTTCAAGACTGAACCAGTTCTTGTGGTTTCCTGCCCACATGTCTTTGGGACAAGCTCAGCTGAGGCATCTGCTAAGGTCCTGTCACCTCAGAAAATTTGCCTTGTTCATTAAGAGAGTTCAGAATAGTTTGCTGGCATTTTGATGCTTTGTTAAAGAGTTAAGAACTGGGAATAAAAGAATGTTATTTTCTACTGATAAATTTTGAGTGGGCTACACACCCAAAGTACTTTCAGTCCTGTTTAAGGGCATAATTCAAAGGACCATCAGAAATCCTTTGTCCCAGTTACTATTTTATGACACCAGTATAACTTTCAGCGGTTTATTGTTTAATGTGAGGCCCGGTACAGTGGATACACCAGCACAGGCAAAGGGTATTCTTGAGGCTTGGGCCATGACAGCAAGCCTTCAGGTGAAGTCTGGAAGGGATTCCTGCTCCCTCTTTCCTGGCTGTGTACCGTCAGCTTCTTGGGCAACTGGGGATTTGCAGCAGTATTTGCAGAAGTACAGGTACACCTTAGCAAAGAGGAATCACGTGCAGGCTGTCAAGAATTTCTCCAAAATAGTTGAAACGTACCAAAAATCCTGGAGTATTTTAATTTGCAGGGGTGAGCTAAGTTGCAGACAAGTTTTTACAACAAATTTTATAATTCAGCTGGTCCGTCCGTAAAATTGACTATGCTTTTTGTATGAGTGTAAGAAATGAGCTTGTGTCTGAAAAAACCTCCTGGTTTTCCTCGCCCAGCCTACATATGCTCTTACAGAGCACCATTAATCGTGTTGTTCTATGTATGCAAAGACAGGATATGGGGTTTTTTTCCATACTTTTAGCAAGTGCCACTTAAAGTTTTGTAGATGGAGCCGGAGCCATGGTGTCTAGGAGGCCAAGCATTCTGACAGGCTTGCTTAAGTGCAGCAATTCAAGTTTCATAACTAGCTACCCAAGGGGACTGGGTACTAACAGCATCCTCCTATACTGGCGCTGTATGTTGGGAAAGTCACAGGAAGTCTAAATGAAATCGCCAAACACTCTCGGGCCTCAGACCTGTATGGTGGCATCACTGCTGAAAAATAATAAAAAGGATGCTAAAAAGTACTATCCCCAGTGAACTAAATAGTCAATAAAGAACAGGATCTGTGCAGAATTGATTGTATTCATAGTGAGATTTTGTCTACTTATAGTATCAATTAGAGTTGTATTAATAGGTACAACTTTGTCTTTACGCTGGCATTAATTTTAATGATGAAGGTTATCAGTCAAAAAGTAAAGCAAAGATACTTGCTGTAATGATTTCATAGTCTGGGCCTTCCATAAGTTAATGCAACGCACCCTCTTTCGAATGGATTGTCTGCTTAGAAACAATCTGGCAGTTTGTTTCAGATCCTGTGTGTCACTTTTTAAACAACTGTAGTTACCAAGGTACTGTGGTGACTCCAGGCCAGCCACTTCTCTGAGCAGGGACAGTTATTGGTTCCATTTAAACTGCTATTGTTTTCGTCTAAAACTGTATGAGCAAGGGCTCTCCAATCCATGCATGTTTGTGTGTTGCAACAGGCAGGTGTTAAGATTTTCTGGAGAAAAGTTGGGTGCATTGGCATATCAGACTTAATGCAGGAGGAACATAACACCCTTGCATTTAACTGTATGTGGAAGTCAAATATGTATATGCATAATGGATTAAACCAATGGATGTGCCCTGTATGTAAAGTTCCTCACTAAATATGTTCAGGCTCTGGTCTGCAATCTGTGGTGCCATGTTCTAAAAGACTAAAGAATCAGTCCTGTAGTTCAGACGTGGTGCTATAAGAGCATGACCATAGGGTCTCCATACCATGCCTGGCTCATCCATGTCCACTTGTGCCTCAGCTTTACAAACTGTGTTCACGTAGGTGAAGGGAAGGAATAAGTTGCACTGACTCTGTGATGCAGATTACTTCCTCTAAAGAGCTAATACAGTTTTATTGACCTTGACTGCATGGTCTACACACTCTCATGTGAGTAGAGTGGGGGTTTAGTTTTGTTTTCTCACTTGTTGGCTCTTCTGAAGTGCAATATAGACAAAGTAACATTTGCCTCGTACGTTTTACAACTAGACATGAGATCTTGCAATATCAGGGAACTAGAACATCTAATGATGTATGTTGCCCTCCTTCTACACTTGGTAACAATTTGAACCATCAGGGGTGCTCACAGGATGTGTTTCAACAGGAGGATTAGGGCCTGGTTTATAGGTGGCTGTTGATCTCTCTGAAACTGTGTCTGTTTTTGTCTGCATGACTGGAACAATTTATCAACAAAACATGGCAGTGCCACAAGAGGAGGTGCATGCTGGCAGTGACAAGAAATGTTTATTAGAGTCCACAGTTACAGAGCTTGGATAGGGACTTGGTATTGCAAGAGGATTTCCTCTGCACGGAGTTCCTGGAGTTTGGCTTACTGGAACACAGCACAGGGCAACACAAAGGAACATGAGGCAGGCTCCTCACTGCGGCCTGGAGATCAGGTATTTGCAGCCTCCTCCGTGGCCTGCAAATGCCTCAGTTCTGATATGTTTTGTCTGAATTTCTGTTTTTTGAAGGAGGAAGCAGTGAGTTTGTGAGCTTTTAAAATCCAAGCTTGGCAAATTCTCAGCTTAGAACACTGATTTTTATTTTTTTTTAAAGTGCGTTAGACACAGTAGCTCCCCTCCCAAATGAAATCCAATAAAGAAAGCTCTGTTTGAACCCCCTGCATGGGGTTTTTCAAACTAGAGTACACATGATTTATACAATATTATAACAGAAGAAAATAGGAGGTTATTTTAATGAAATGGGAATAGAAGAGAATGGAGTTTGGTTTCAGATGTTGTATGTATTGTGAGTCATCCCAATGCTTTTATGTTAGATTCCTGAGTTACACCAATCAATGAAATTGGCCTGTGCTTTTCTCTCCCTTTCTTCATTTAAACGTCAAAGTGAAATTCAAAGGCTTGTGCAGAACTACTTGAGTCATTCAGAAGATCACTGCCCCACTGGGGATTCTCTTTGTTTCAGCACTTGAACACTATTGGTTTTATTATCTCCATTCAGGTTTTGTGATTATTCTCATCCATAGTCTCCTAACAGTCATTAGAGATGCAGGCAGGCAGAGAGTTCTGCCTTTGCATTGCATGAATAAATATAAATACTATTTTGTGACTTGTCAACAATATCTACTAGTGACGCAATGTAGTAGCATATTCTGGGTACTAACCACCCCATTTGTGAGATATTAGGCCCCCCTTCATTCCTGTTGGTTTCACTGGTGTTAACAATTCTCAAGACCAGATGGTTTTTCACTATACTGGAAGATACAGAGAAACAATAACACTGATGATCAATGAAGTTACAAAGTGTTTTAGCTCAGCTCCAGGACAGCCACTAATTACTTCAGCTCTAAATTTCCTTAAGGTGTGGTTCCATGTTAGAAATCTTTTGGTGGCAAAGCTGGTTTAAGTCACTGTTGCTGTTATTTGGATGAGTTTAGGGGATTTTTTTAACCAATGCATAATGCAGATATGTGAAATGGTCCTTTTTTTTTTTTTTTTTTTAAGTGACATTGTATAAAAAATTCCTTCAGCATGAGTAAGGGAGTTACTGGGGAGCAGGAAGAACAGCAGGGAAGGAGTGAGAATGGGGTGCGA
Source organism: Larus michahellis (assembly GCF_964199755.1). NCBI lineage: Eukaryota > Metazoa > Chordata > Aves > Charadriiformes > Laridae > Larus > Larus michahellis. The sequence continues at coordinate 5,558,388 of NC_133904.1, read as the reverse complement.
AATGCAGAAGAAAGTGCTTAATTGGAGAGGCCTTGAGAATTGTTTAATGCATTTAAAGTTGCATATTTTTTTTCCAAATTTCTGTGTGTGTTGTGGGTTTTTTGGTTGTTTTTTTTTGTTGTGTTTTTTTTTTTTTTTTTTTGTTGGAAACAATACAAAGTTGGAATTGCACTCAGATACCCTGGTTTGTGGTAGCTTTTCATTACAACCTGATTTACAGCCTGCTCAGGTTATTCAAAAGTTGCTTAGTTGCTTCTTGCCTGCTTTGTAGACTCTGAAGGACTGCATAGCCTGTTGATGAGGAATGAAGAGCTCATTCAGGAAAACAAACAAATGAAAAAAACAGTGATAATGTCCCTCAAACCAAATTAAAATCTTACAGTAAGATTTTATAAAGTTAAGCCAATATTTTTAATGGTAAGAGATAGACACGTGTAAGTCTGAGCCACTTCAGCTACTGCTAGTGGTTCCTCGTAGTGGTTTATGCAGGAGCAGGTGGGGAGGAATGAAAGGCTGCTTTGTATTTCAGAATGTAAAGCAGACTTGCTTCTGGTTCTTCTCTGGCACTAGTGTGACATCGTCTGGGTGGTCTTCCCATTGCTCATCGGTGTAATATCACATCACCTGTAAGAGAAATCTTTTAATTAGTTTGCAGTTGTATTTCAGACAGATGAGCTTGGCAGGAGGAAACATAGGCAGCGAGTGATGAGTTTTGAATTTGACTCTGAGATATATCATTATGTTTTCCCTGGGGTAAATTCTAGTTTTCGGGTCTCACTTCTAACCACTGGGAAACCCCTGTCTCCTGTATAGTCAACCTCCAGTTAAACAAAAGTTTCAGTGGAACATAACAGTCATGAGTAGGATGGAAATTATCAAGGCAACAGAGAAAGGGTAGTGCAGGAACAGAAAACAGACCACTGAGCTGACTTAGACATATCATATGTCAATTAAACAGATAGCTCTGTTTTCTAACTCAGCATGTTTCAGACAGGATTTAATTTTATCCAGACTAGATAAGTAGTGGTGGTGTGTAGTTGTAGGGCAGCAAAGTGGTAATTCTTGGCTTCAGTTTATGTTTTTAAAAAGGGGTAGTCTCAGCTTACGGTTTTGGTTGCACATACCTATTGCTCCAGGGAGAATGGATGTTGCAGGCCAGGTCTAGAGCTGGAGAGAACCTTCCCTTTGGAGTGGAAGTTAAGGTTACATCCCCCTTTTTTTTATTCTGTTTTCTATGATATGGCCAAACTGTAGGCAGAGAAATAGTCTTTTGCCTCTCTCTCAATATGTGTGAAGTGAATAAAAATCGTATTGATTCTGAGTAACAATGAGCAGTTTAGAAGGAAACAGCACTTAGCAATAGTGAAATTTCCAGCCATCTATTGCAGTTGGTATGCGATTTTTTTAAGCAATACAACATTACAGTCCATTCAGTGTTAAACTAAATGGAGACGAGTGCTGCAGCAGATACAGCTATCATGTTTTTTTGGTATTTGCACTTGAAATTTGCTTGGTAATATCAATCTGAAATACAATAGCCATTAACCCTCATTAACCCTATAGAAGTATGATCAAGATAGGTGTTCCCAATAGGACAAATAGAAGAGAGGTCTTATGCAGTAGGCCATGAAGTAAATTGAAAATGATCTCAAAATAAATCTTAAAGACGAAACTAAATAAAAAAGGCACAATATAGGAAAGAAAGCATGGTAGTGCTGAGCCAAGCAGTAATTTATTAATGTTTGTCTGCAGAAAAGTAAAGAAACTCTGCATATCTGTTTTGCTTAATTATCTGGTTGACCTCAGTGAAAAGAAAAGCTGAAGTTAAATGCATAACATTTCTCTTTACAGTGGTTTTTTCTCAGTTCCTTTCTTATGAGTACCCATGTGGTTTCTCTGCTTCTAAGCAGAGTGATAGCTCTAGTCATTTTAATAACCTCTGAGAAAGTGCTTCAGGACATATTTGCAGAGCTGAGGTTGCCATGCCACAGCCTTGTCTCCTTACCATGCTCCAGATATTGAACCTTCCCGTAACTACAATTACAGCATAAACCACAAAATGTAGGTTTACAGATTGTTTTCAACAACACCCATTCAAATTTACTTATATTTACACTAGAAAAATTAGGGTAAGTGCTATTGTGACCAGAGACATAGACCAAGATCAATAACCAACCAATTCTTGGCTAATAAAGCACTTCTCTAAGGTCTATGGTTGCTTTATTCTGACTTTGAGGTTGGCCTCTAATGTCTTATCCATTGACTTTTCCCGTAAATATGTCTAATAGAGACCAAGCTGAACCCTGAGAAGATACACTCTGTTTGGTAAGAATTGCTAATTAACTTGGTATGTAAAATCTGAAGCTACTCTCTGCTTTTAGTTTGTCTTTGGTGGCAAATATGCATGTGTAACACAGGTATAAAAGTCAAACATTAATTCCTGTGATATAGGTAGACGTTTCCTAAAGTAGCAAGCAGTTCAGATGTACTCTATTTCTTATCTTTTCAGTATGAGAGTCTTGTGCAATAAGGAAAATGACTACTGCAGAACACAATAGGGGCAGTGTAACAGGATATCTTTGTCATGGACTCTGGTCATATATATTTTACATACATCGATTAAAAGATAAAAGGGTTTTGTTTTGCTTTGTTTTTGAAAAGAAACACATTAGCATTTCATTGCTTGTGCTAATCCATATGGGCTACTATACTGAAACTTAGGGCCTGGGCACGCTTTGCTGTGTTTGAATTTGGTGAAAACTGAAAACATCATGCACCACAAAAATTTTAGGTCCTTGGGCCCTGATTGTGCAAAGAGTTGACAAATATGGTCCAAGTCCAGTAAAGCCTTTTAACATGTACTTTAAAGATACTGGCTACTGAGTTGTGTCATTTTTTTTCCGAGACACTTCTCTACCTTCTCAGAAAAAAACTGCCCACCATTAAAATTTCATATATTTGAATCCTTTGTCAGCTCTTGAATTGTCTGGTAGTCTGTAGTTAGCAAGCTGCGTGGTATTTTCGTGTGATCTGTGATGTATCGCTCAGCTGCAAGAAGCAGAACAATTTCAGCTTTGTTAGTGGCTCCAACAAAACACAGAAAAGCTGTAAGCAACGTGTTGTTTCACCAGTGTATCGTAGAGGATATACTAAGGTTACTGCATGGATCACAGAAGAATGCGGTACAGCTTTTTTGAGTCACTTGCAAAATTTTGCCAGGGATGGGCAGAGTTATATATCCCCTCCCTGTGTTCAGGTCAGGGCTGTGCTTGGTACTGCATACCCTCACATGTCCTGTATATCCCTCTGGAGTGTTTAAAGTTTGAACATTGCCAGACAAAGGATGCTGAACCTGAGGTCTGATGCAGTTTGACTTCACTAGATTCTCTCCAGCAGCTCCCAGAGAAGCTTACACCAAGTTAGACTTGTGGGTCTGGCCCAGTTGACTTGGTTCTTGCTACTTTATCTGAGTGGAGCCCACAGTGGAAGAATGGCTGCTGGTTGTTGCCCTCTGGGTGACAATATTCTATTCAAAGACATCCATATTAACCACTGAGACGTGGTGGTTCATTCTGCCATTTTCATTTTGGGTGTTGCGTACTTTCCAAGTGATGTGACTCTGACAGAATTAGTCGTGCTTGCGTGAGAAGATCTCTGTATTGTTACAGTGAACAAAGCAATTAATATGTCTTTAATTTGCACCTAACAAAACAAAAAGGATGCGTTTATTCTGTGTGACATGTAGACAAATTTTTCTTTAAAAACAAAGTTTCATGCTGTGACTACAATTAGTGTAATTGTCAGCTCTTCTCTAAAAACAAATATGTATTAAGAGAAAAGCCAGTATTGTGCCCTCCTCTGGTGTGAAAATGAGACAATCAAAATCTATTGTAATTACCTCAGTGATATTATAATTAGCAACGATTAAGTTATTCCATGCTGTTTTTTTCCTCTTGGCTACAATTAAAAAAGTATATATCTTTCTGTTGCACATTACCACTGATCATTTTACCTCCATACATGTCTCGTAAGTGGCTAAATTAGAAGTAATTTTAAAGCACAACTCCATTAAAACATATATCTTTCTATTTAACTGTTTTAACCCTTTGCAAGGTTTCTCCATCTTTTAACATCTGTGTAAAATAGCCTTGTTTGTTTGTTTTAAATACTCTCTGGGCCATTAAACCAAAGCCATAAAAATGTGGAGAGTACCCGGCTTACTTGTGATAGATGATCTGGGTTTTCAAAAGTCACTATCCTAAGTGACAAACTAGCGATGCCAAAGATGTTTTAGAAGCAGGAGCTCAGCATCACACCAAAACCCCTTTAGGATATACATTTCTCCATCTGTACCCACAGTGGGGTTCTGTTTGGGACGCATGCTCTGGGCAGCTCTAAGTCACATTTTTCAGATCAGTCTCCACTCAAAATGTAGTGATTTCCAGGGAGGGAGGAGGAAACACTAGAAAGTGTATCTCTATCTAAGTAGTCCTTACATACTTGCGGCATGCAGAAAACTCAGGTTTAGCTTCCTTTTCTGCCTGAAAGCAGGTGGATCCATGGGCTGTCCTTATTCTAGGACTGAAGTAACTCTCAGCCTTCTTTTTTTTCATTGAATCTGTTTCACCTTGTGAAAAAGAACATGGATCAAGAAGAGCGGGAAAGACTGACTTTGACCCATCTAGTATTTCAGGCCTTCAGGTCTGATGGAGGAGACATGCTCTCAAAAGAGAGTCACTGTATTTTACCATAAAAGATTACAAGATAATCCACAAGTATCCGTGTCCCAATCATCAAAACAAAGGCACTCTCAACTCAGAGATGAATTACAACCAGTTTCAGAACTGCTGGTTCAGAATAGAATAGCTGCAAAATATCCTAGCTCCACGTCCAAGAAGATGAGAGGGGATACTTAAAACAGGCAGGTAGGAAAAAGCAGAGGCCAGTTTTACAACAGAGATTAAAAAAGCCAAAACAAACCCCCAAGAGTTCAGTCACGTCACTTTCCCTAAATAAACATTTGCATTGCTGACCAAAAAGAAGCAGGAATCCAGTACAAGAATTGTATGAACTGTAGATCTAGTGTATCAGCTCTAGGAAATTCTCTGTTCTTTTGAAATTCTCTGTTCCGTTTGCATCCCCAGTATCTTACAAGAGTTAGTTTTCAATCCTGATGCTATCAGACTTTAAATCTTGTTCCCTCACTGATCATCTAGTGTAGCAATGCTTATTTTGGCACCACTCCAGGACTAAATATGGCAAGTCCTGGACCTTGGACCAGTGTAATTTTCATTCCCTGCTAAGTGCCTACATTTTTAACCACACAGAGGCAGAGCTCTGAGCCTCAGGCTTCCTTTGTGTGCATGTCAGTGATGTTAATAATGTCTCTATTGGTATCTTGTCTCTGAAGTGAGCTCCTAAGGCTTTCATTCTGTGAGTGGAAATCCTTTCTAAAAACGATTCCATCTCTGACTCTGTATGGGGTACTGCAATCTAGTCTCATTAGAGACAGAGAAAGCTCTTAGGCCAGCTATGGAAAGACAACAGGAAACTTTATTTCATCCAACTTTACCCAAAAATGAATCTACGATTTGCTTTTTATTTTAGTCATTAAATGGCTGTTTTCAGATCTCATACTGAAAGGGTCCCATCCTCTGAGGTTCAGTGAACTTTATTCAACCAGGAGTTAATGATGTTCTTTACCTTGCAGGATGATAATGCTAGAAATGAAATTCTGAATATGTTGGGGACCTGCTGTTCGGGTCTGGAATAACACCGATTGCTCCTTTTAACATTGGTAAGGGGAAGAGCGTGTCCTAAAAGAGAGCTGCTGGCTGAGCCTTGGGGTAGTGGTTACGCAGTACACTGAATCAGCTACAGTACTGATGTGAACAGAGAATGCGGTTTTAATTCCTGCTGCAGTTGACTAATTCTTCTTTTAGCTTGCAACTTGTTCTTTCATATCTGCAATTTATAATCAGAATAGTCAGGTGTATTTTTAGAAGCCTGTGTGTACCATGCAGAGGAGGAGACACAACCAGACAAAATAGGATAGGGAGCGAGTATGCCTCTCATGCAATGGAGCATATGTGTGTAATACCAATGATATTTTTTAATGTCAAATATTGACTGAAAGTCTCTTCCTGTAAATGATCAGCCTGAGATGTGATGTGGGAGTTGAGAAGCACCTGGATGCCACAGGGAGCTTCTCAATGCCTTTGTTTATGTTGCATTTCTCTCTTAATTATGCTCATGCTTAACTAGGTTTGGATGACTTGTCTTCGCTCTTCCTGCCCCCTCAGATACTCCTTAGGTGCTCCTTATATTGGTATATGATTTTTATTTTTAAAAGTTACTTATTTATTTGCATACTGACCTCTTATTCAAGACCAAGCACTTTGTAAGAGAAAAACATAGCTCTGGAGTCCTGATATTCCTGCCTTTTAGAGATTTTAAAGGCACTTCTCTGTGTCTAGTCTGATGTACATGTACTGGGCAGAGTCATTTATATTCACCATGTAGTAGCAATGCTTCATTACTGGCATTAGAAGATCGCTTCATAAAAGAGCTTGGCAATAGGGTCATCAAAGTTATGCTACATCAAAAATACTGATTCTTACAAGTTTGTTAGAAGTGGAACATTTTGTAATGTTACAATGTATACAGAAGTCATTTGCATCCTGGCTTTTGGGTTTGTCTGACCTTAGGAGAACCACTATCATGGCTTGCAAATCTTTTGGTTCATTAGCACTAATACTTTCCTCTGACAGTTCATAAGCAGGTCTAACAAGTGTCAGTGATGGCTAACTATTCAGGTTGGGAACGTGCTGCATGGCTGCAGAGGCATTTATTCAGTGATATCATACTGATGTTGACGTATAAAGCTAGCTGGATTTTGGGAGCTCATGGGAAGTCTTCATCCTTATATCCTCTAAGGATTCTCTTTTCACTTTAATGTGGAGGACTGAATCTATGGCATCTTGCTGACAGTTATACAGAATTAGTAAACTAATCCTCTTCCACACTGATGATCAAAGGTAGGGCCTTGTAAAATGAGAAAAGAAAAATGCACAGACCAGAGTGACAAAAATAAACTAAGAATAACTCAGTTATTGTTCCTGTTTTCTAGTAAAGTGCTCGGTGCCACTCTGACAATGAAGAGCAAAGCCAGAATGAACACTTTCCTGTTAGCGTGAATGTAGCCCATGTCGTTAGAATACGGAAATGATTTTAAGTAGACTGAGCTGTGCTGCCTTTTGTACACAAGAAAGGCTAATCCCATTAAAAGTAATGGTCTGAGATTGCTCACTCCAAGTACTGTTAATGAGTTAAGTTTGTTCTGTGTGTAATGAGTCCTCGGTGTTCTTTATGTCCTCCTTGCTGATGAACTGCATAGCAGGAGCTGTCACAAGCTTAATTATGAAAATTTCCATGAGTGAAAATATCAATTTAGGAAGCAGAGATAAATAAACGGCATTTGTGAGCTTCATTGTGTAGAGCACAGAGCACTCTCTGCTCTCCTAATTTTTCTGGTAGTTGCAGTTTGGCAGAGCTCAAATTTAAGCCTGTGTTACTTGACTTAAATTTTCATAATGTCAGACCTAAAAAGCCATGTTAAAGATTGCACTTATGTTATATAGATCCCACTGCACAAAATCAAAGCAGGCCTCTCTTTACAGCACAACTTAGTTTCCTTTAGTCTGTAAGGATTTTGATACCTATGAAATTGTTAACATCCATTGTTTCCTTTCTTCCCTACGTGTTTGGCAGGTTTTATAAGCCAAATTGTAAAGGTCTCAAATCTTGCTTCCATCTCCATTTAAATCCACTTCATTTTGGCTTGGGTGTAAACATCACATGTATAGCCATTCGGTTATCACAGTTACAGGGATCAAACTGGGCAAATACTCCATGTGAGGAATTTGGACAGCCCAGGAAAGACGTAGGGCAAGCTTACCCCACTGCATTTTATATGTGCTGGCAACTGGCGTGTGTTTGGAGGATCAAGTCCGAAATTAGACTGAATCATTATGCAATATTTTTTTCATAATGTGAAAATACTGAAAATAATTATATCGATTAAGGCACCTTGGAAGGGGCAGAAAATCATCTTATGCATATGCAGTGGTGTAACAGTTTAGAATTTTCTATCTTTTTAGTATTGAACAGGAGTGTTTGATCAGCTATATAAATGCTGCTTGGCAAGGAATGTTGACTGTATCAGACAACATATGGTTCTAGAGTACACATTTGCAAATTAAGTGATATCTGGTCACAAAATGTGTTCCCTTTTTATTTTAAGACACAACTTGCCTCCCCCCATTTTCAGTCACAGCCCATTTCATTTGGTGAGTAGATTATTCAATAAAAAACACTCTTGGATATAAGATGGATCGGATTCAATAATAATAATAATAATAAAAAAATCTTAACGGTGACATTAATAACCTCAGTTCCTAGCTCAGAACTTGTTAGACAGATCAGCCTCCAGCACAGTATTAATGTATCCATGAAAAGGAGGAAAGAAAATGTAGACGCTTTTATTTTATATCCATATCTAAGCTCCTTTGCTGGTGGCAGCCACTTTAAAGCAGTCAGTGCTTGGGAACTGGACTGTTTTTGTTTTTTAATAATGAGGTTTTCAAGCCACAATGGCTGTTCTGTTAATTGGGATGCCATTTGTAAGACCTTGAGACCTGGCTCTGATCATGAAAAAAAGATCAGATCTTATGGACAGAGATACCAGGTTGAAACCTGCATATTTAGGGGAAAGCCTGAGTACATACTTTGACAATGTTCTCTAATTTGCTTTAAAAAAAAAAATAATCCGAAACCTACTTGCAAAATTATCCCAAGCCTCAGGCATATGAAGCAAGTCCTGAATCTCATCACTTAAATTGTCTTCTGCATTAGGCTGTTCACTTAGGCCTGTGTCTGAAAAGATATTTATGTACCTAAACTCCTGTGGAACTTGGTAGGAGTTTAAACACTCAAACAGAATGTAGGATCTGGCCTGTTGTACAAATCCATGCTAGCCTGATTGTAATACCACTGTTTTAAATAATTCTGTTGCGTGCACGAATAAGATCAGGCCCTTTAAATAGCACTGGGTTGAGACTCTTCTGCTGTATGGCATTTATTAGATGGGAAAGTAAGCTTGTCCCAATCAGTATTGCTCTGTCACAGCTCTTTCCTCTTTGTGTTGCCATCAGTTTCCTACCAAGATTGCAGCAGAGCACTATCGGCGCTTTGCTTTTCAGCTGTCTTGTAACACAAAGTCTGGGCTCCTTTCAAATTCCAATTGATTCAGTTATTGTGCAAAATAAAATCACGGCAACAGTTACATGCAATTTATGGAGTGGCAGACTTCAGACTAGCCCACTGTATCCAAAGCAAGCCTTGCTGGCAGTGATAATCAAATAACTGAGGTTCTTGCAGGGTTAAAGGTATTTCCGTCATGACCGATGCTCTCAGTGATGCAGAACTTAGTGGCTACTACTGCCTTTTTCCAGTATATTCCATTAATTAATTTCTTTTAAATTCAAAAGGCTGGTAACCACGAAGTAAGGAGGCGTGGACGCTGAAAGATCTCTGGAAGCAAGAGATGTTGAACAAGTTGTTAAACAAGAGAATTGGATGTCTTTTTTCATCATTCTGTATGTAGCATTGATTGATTGGAGTTTGAATAAGTATTGGTTTTAGATAAGCAAGACAAAGTAGAAGATCAACGGCAGCCAGTGAGGATGAACATTAGAAAAGGACTGTGTAAAGATAGTATCTTGTGAGGAACTGACATAATTCTGCTCTCTTTTGTGCTACCTTAAATCTAAAGTCACACCACAGTGACCACGAACCTAATGGACTAACTTCAAGGATAAAAAAATTTAGCTTAAGAGGGAAAGGAAATGCAGATAGTTTAGGGTGGTAGAATGGCTGGAAGTCAACGGTTTCATCTACCAAGGATTTGTATGAAAAATTGCCTTCCTAGTACCACTTGGCTGTGAGCTTTGCACTTCTAGTAGACAGGCAAAGGCAGGCATTAAGGGCCAAAGACCACAGAACAACTTGGTAAAAGAGCTGAGAGCAGAGCTGGAATTTATTGAGTCCCAGAGTTGTTCTGTGACTGCTAAATTACCCTTCAGCCCTCTAACAAAAGCTGGTTTTATATGGACTTGTAACTTGACAATATATACAAACCCTTTTACCTAAAATGTCTTAAAGCAACCAAATTCAAAATTTTATACAGTAAACAGATATAGTTTGATTGCACACAGTAATTTTCTGGTAGGTACGAATAATGATATGATAACAGGTGGGAGACGAGCATTTCTCATGGGAGATGAACCGCAGTGGTGGAAAGGAGTGTATTTATTACTGTGGCTCATCCTGTGGGGTCTCTAGGTCTCTGTTGTAGTCTTGGAGTATCTAAGTTTTTGCCTATGTACAAATCTCTTTAGAAATATGAAGGTTCACATTCTTGTGAAAAGGAGTGAAGCTTTGACAGAGACAAAGGATAATCCATTGGTGAGAGCTCTAAAATGGACGATAGGGAACGCAAATCTAGGCCTTGCTTGAGCACAGGTCCACCATGAAAATTCATGCCAGTCACACCAGTCTTCTCAAGCTCTCTTCGGTGGTGCCCAGCAACAGGACAAGAGGTAATGGGCACAAACTTGAGCGTAGGAAGTTCCACCTAAACATGAGAAGGAACTTCTTTACTTTGAAGGGTGGCAGAGCACTGGAACAGGCTGCCCAGAGAGGTGGTGGAGTCTCTGTCTCTGGAGACGTTCAAAACCCGCCTGTACGTTTTCCTGTGCCACCTGCTCTGGGTGACCCTGCTCTGGCAGGGGGGTTGAACTGGATGATCTCCAGAGGTCCCTTCCAACCCCTGCCATTCTGTGATTCTGTGAAGCTCTTTTGTCTGTCCTATTCTTTGACTATTAGCAGTTTCTAATAGTGCCTAGCTGTAGGGACTCTTGATTGCAAGTGGAGTAATATGCATTTGTTCTGTAATTAAGAAATCAAATTAGCAGAAGTGCAGATGTCATCCATCCTCTTTGTGCCTTTAGGACATGAAAGTAATAAACTGACAGTCTCTCTGAGCCAAGTGAGTTCCAAAGATGGGTGCAGAAGACCCTGCAAAGGTAATTGCACAAGCAGCCCACTGAGAAAGAAGTAGAGTTTGTAAGTGCAACGCTACTGAAATGTAGGACTGAAAACAGAGACTGATGCACTGTGAGGACCATCATTCAGTTTGTGATGTAGGATGGGGATCCTAGCTGTTTGCAGGAGAATTTATGGAGAATTTATTTCTGGAGAATAATTTGGTTCTGAAGAATCTTTTCTCTTGAGAAACAGGGAATTCCTGTTAAAATCATTCCAAGCTAGGTATTATGGATGTCCTTGACTACCAGCACGGAACAAATATCCTGAGTCTGACACTGAACTTTCCTAGACTTCCAAGCTGAAAAAACACACCATAGAAGACACTGGAGTTCCCACTGTACTACAGTTACTGCTGTGTAAGCAACGTCAGTCCCATCCTCCTCAGCTCCATCAGACTTTTGTTTTTCTTTATACTGAGATTGGAAAGTAGAGTGTTAAGTTTTGCATATTCAGTCCTTTGCTGTATCATGTCACAACCTTTAATGTTACAAAAGCCACCCCTTTTACTTAAGCATTTAATTCAATTTTTATTGTGCAAATTATGCTTACCCAAGCAGTACTGTTTAATTGATTAATAAATTACCATTGACTGTCGATGTTCTTGGATTTCCTCTCTCTGCTATTGGAAGCACAGCTGACAGTAATTAAATAATCATTTCATCACCAGTGATGATTGAGTTTATCTAATTCAGTAGCTCTCTTATGTAACTAGTGTTAAGTTTGAACTCTTATAGGATTATATTGATTGATGGAGGAAGAACAGAAAGATAGCTATCCTGTGTTTTTTTCTTGCATTCAGAAGAGTACATAAGAAGAATTGTCCTGATAGATTATTTGACACACCGGTAAACAGGCATATTTTTAAACCTTGAAACCTATAGTGCTGTAACATGGCTCATTGAAAGTTCAGCTTGTAGCATTCAGTGTTCAAGAAGACTAATTTGTATTCTCACTAATTTGGAAACGTGTAATACAAATGACTGCTATTCAGGTAAACCAAAAATGAAGAGAAATCTGGCTTAAGCATGTTAACTTCTGAGAAAACCTTTTAAAATAGTAATGTGAATATGTGTATCCACATACATATATGCTTTAAAATGTGTCCTCTCTGTCTCATCCAGTACCCAACCATACACTAAAATTACACTGCCTATTTCATACAGTTCTTAAATGCCATCTTGTAACTCTCACAGGCTACATTCTGATTTCAGTTACACCAGTTAAAGTGTCCCCCAGTCAGGACAGTTATTCTGGATTGACAAAATGTAACTGAGATCATCGTATTGAGTGAGAATTATGAAACGTGACAAGCAACAGAAAGAGCTTGTGGAATTTTCTTCAGAAGAGCTGTCAGGGCACAATTCAAGCCCAATTGATCAGGGATGGCTTTAGAAAAATGAAATTAATTCTGCTATCATAACAAGAAGCAGATTAGATGAAAGGCTAGAAGCTCAGCTACTTGGTGCCTAGCCTTACAAGTTCTCCTAGAGGGAAAACTGGCATTTTTAGCCAAAAGTCGACCTTTTGTCATTTTGAAGATGAGTGCGTAGTTTCAGGGTCTGTCGTCTGGGTGTAAGGGAATACTGTGGAGAATTGTGGATGATCCCCAGTTTCAATTTTGCTTTGTTTTAGTTAAGGTACGGGCTAAACTTTCACTGTAAAGTGCACCACCAGTAAGTGTGATTCTTGGGAAAATGTGAAAATGTGAAATTAAACATGCAGGAGTGAATGGTCAGCAAAACATGACCTCAGAGACACCTGCTTTAAAGGTACACAGCAGGCTTTATGTCTGTCCACAGAAGGAATGTCTTTGGAAAATTCTCTGTTATAACCATGAGAAACCAATTTCTCCCCCATATGCATTACACGTGACATTTAAAATGAAGGCCCAAGTCATGTACGGAAAGTTCCTTGTTCATAAGTACCATGTGGTTTCGAGTCAAAATTTAATGAGTGCGAAGAGCAAAATACCCTGAAACTGAGCAGCTGAAGCACTCACGCAGCTTTTATGACAGTGATAAACTATCCAAGCTCTGCACTTCTTGCTTTATGATGCTTCTGTCACCTCCTCAATGAAAATGCCATCTTATTATGTACAGTGGGTGTACATTATTCTATATATATTCTAAATCATTTGACTATTTTGGCTCTCCATTAATGGCAAATTACAGTAAAACTCTAAAGGAAATGTCTGTGATGACTCTGTGAACATTGAAAGAATTAATTATGATTGATTTTGTTAATTAAGTTCGGTGGCTAATGTCTTTACAGTAATGGGATGCTTAAAAGACAGAGGCTGTATTAAGTGTTGCACCTATAGTTGAGTTGAAGAGGTTCAGTGCAATGCGAGTATCTATCTCCATGTGCAAGACAGGCTGTCAGGGAGTCACTTTTATTCTAGGCTCCTGTGTTTTAGATGAAACTTGTCTGGTAAACAATTATCAAGCAAACCCTTCTTGTTTACATGGCACTGACTATATTACACTAAAATGATACTTCTGCCAGTTCTATTTTCTCATTAGGTCTAAGCGTTTGAGACAGATTCTGGTCTTAGTTGTCCAGTTTACTTTCTTTCACTCATGTCTAGCTGCGTAAGCCCATTTACCTAGAGATAACTCCGTCTTTTCCAGTCATCACTGGTTTCACAGAATTGCTTGCTTTCACGATACACTTGCTAGTGAATCCTCATGGAAGGTGTCTTTGCCCTCTGGCAATTGCCTTCGCTCCTTATTCTCTATTTTGTTCCCATCTGTGTTCCCCCTTGAATTTAAGCGAGGAGAATAGGAAAAGGCTAAATACACCCACTGAACTCATTCTGCATGTGTGTATATATGCACATATGTGCACTTCCATGGGGTTAGAAGCAGCAGAAGAAAGAATTTGTAATTGATACCTATTTTGCTTCAAAAATGCAAACCCAATTTAGCATTGACAGAATCGTGCAGCTGGATGGCATAAGCTGACTTTGTCCTCGTGACAAAGATACTTCAGATAAATGCCTCAACACATAGATTCTTCTGATGCATTATGTATTATCTTGAACAGGCATCCTAATGCCCAGTATAGATTTGACCTTGAAATTATTTTTTTATAGCTGGGTATATGTCCCTTTAAAAGAAAGCGGCCACTTGCTATCTCTGTACCCTTGCAGAAGCTTGCCAAAAAAGGTTTCCCTCTTTTTCCTGCAGAATTATTTGTTTTTCCTGACACAAAGGAGAGTGCTTTGTCATTGTTTTCTGTATAACATTGATGGATTTCATGTTGAATGGGTATTGGGTTTTAGTTAAACATGACAGGGGAAGAGATTTATAGGCAGCGGCCGCAGAGGTTGTTTGAAAGGCCCAATAATGCTTCACTGCACAGATGTGTTTTCAGTGTGCTCTGATGGTAAAGAACCAACCAGCTCATATACACTCCACCCTCATTACGGAGGTATCCTTGAAAAGCCGAGTGTTAACAACTATATAGGTTTTCTTTCTTTGGAGTTTCAAAGTAAACAGGATTCAAGGAGCGGCCTTATGTCAGGAATGCTGTACTAATGAGGACAAATTATATTCTAATCAGGTTTCTCCATTATTAATTCACTGTTATTCTGCTCTCTTTTTCCCCCCCTCTCCTCCTCTTTGTGTCCAATTTAAAGTTGCAGAAGAAACATGGGGTGGAGTGTTTTTCTTCTGGTGCTTGTTATTCATATTAAGTAGTCTACTCTGCCTTTGGTGTGATGGCTGGTGTTAAGAATTTAAATCCCCCCCCTAATGCATTGACAGGGTAATATGAATCACCACGCAGAAAAAAAAAACCTATATGGATGTTAACAGCTAAGGAATACTAGTATGGTTTAGTATATTTCTAGATACAAAATACACTCTGGTTCATCATGGTCCTACATAATTTCAGGATTTTATTAGAGATTTGCATATTTTGTTTCTGCAGAGGAACTTGAAGAAGCAAGTAAATATATACATATATGTTGTTATAATTGCATTGTTCTTTCTTTGTTCTACTACAACTTTTACATGTTTTCTTAAACCAAATCCTAAAACAAACTTTAAAGTAATGTTAGAACGTAAGCATGCAAATGGAAAAAAAAAAATCTCACTTGCATGCATTGCATTTGTTTATTTTATTTGCGTCTCTTGGTTTTGGACCACGTGAATTAGACGTTCCATCAGAAAGTGCATACCTCTTCAGCCCTCCTGGAGAATGGGTAGTGAACCATGCTAAGTGCCAGCTCACAGGGTGTGCGTGCTAATTCAGTTTCCTCCACAGCCACATTGTCATGAATCCTTACTATCTCTAGCAGATTCGAAGCACTCGGGGCCTCATTAACAGCTTGCCAGGAGCTGGAGAGCTGCAGCTAATACAGGAACATCGTATTGGAAGGAATTGCCTGGGTCACTGAGTCCAGTCCTCTGTCATTGCAGGCTACCACATCATATAATTCCTTTCATCAAATGACCAAGCTCCATCTTAAAAGAAATCTGCTACATTTAGCACTGTTTTGATTGTTAGAAACCTCCTCCTCGTTCCTAGCCTAAGTAGATATGTTGCCCATTGACTCTATTTTTTCTTATGCCAGCATTGTCCATGGGTTTAATTTGTTCTTTATTTACCTGCCCCAGTCCTACTTTGTGTTTATCCCCCAGCAATCATCTCTCTTTCATTTTGCAACGCTGAGTTGACCAAGCTTGTTTCGTGTCTCTTGCAAGGCGGGCTCTTTCTTCCTGTTATCTTCCTATTAGTAGGAAATTCTCTCCAATTTGAAATACTCTTTATTGAACACCAGTGTTGAAATTTGCAGAGCATAATCTGGATAAGGATTCAGTAGGAACTGGCATCATGGAATTAGCACATCCTAACCTTCACTAGAAAAATCTAATCTGATGAATATAAAAAAATTACTTTCTAGTGAGTTCTACTATGTTGATGGCTTACAGCAACAACACTGACTTCTCATAACAGAGATTCTTGTTAATTCCCACAAAGCCTTGGAATTTTTTAATCGAGTCCCTTTTCTTCCCTGAAGTCATCAAATACTAGTAGGATTCTCCTCTGTCTTGAGGCGGAGGGATGCGGATCTACATCTATTTAAGAACACACACCAAAAAGCTCCCAAAACCCAAGGAGTTTGCTATATGATGTTGCTTGTACTTTTGTCATCTTTCAGAGTTGGAAGCTAATTGCTCGTCAAGCAAGCTCACCTGCATTGAAAACGCATAGTAAAGAAAGCTGTCACAGTAAGGGAAGAATCATAATGCATTTGGGTCTAAATTTTGGAGTAAGATGGATGGAGTTGAAATCTTTAGTTGTGTACGTAATAATAGGGACAATTGCTCATACAGATAATTAGGTGCACTAGCTTACCTTAGTCAATCTGTAGATGCCATTCTGGAAGTACACTGTCAAGCAGGGCATCAAGCTAATTCCTTCACATCTTCTGTCATAAACCCAATATATCTGGGACAAATTGATGCCCTACTGTCTTTGTCATCTCTGTCCTGAGCCTTTGAGATAATTACATATTCCGTAAAACAGAATGATCCTTCTGGAGCTTGACTTACTCATGAGTGAATAAACCCTCAGGAAACACTTCCCCCATCCACAGTGGTTGTACAAGCTTCCATAACTCCCTCCCAAGATCTGTTTAGCCTTCAGGTTGTGGCCTCAAGTTACGCCAGGGGACGTTTAGATTCAATATTAGGAAAAATTTCTTCACCAAAAGGGTTATCAAACATTGGAACAGGCTGCCCAGGGAAGCAGTGGAATCGCCACCCCTGGAGGTATTTAAAAGATGGGTAGACGTGACGCTGAAGGACATGGTTTAGTGGTGGACTTGGCAGCGTTAGGTTTACACTTGGACTTGATGGTCTTAAAGTTCTTTTCCAACCAAATGATTCTATGATTCGTTTCCACCCACTCAAGACTTACTTCTTATGCAGGCCTAGAGAAGGTCACAACTCAGCCCCCAGGTTGTCTAGGAAGGAGGGCTCGTATCTGTTCTCGGATCTCTCACAATTATCGATACAACTTGTATTTAATTTCTGCTTCTATTCCCAGAAAGCGTTTATTTCAGTTTTGTTATGTGCTTGGGTTTAGGATATCTTTAAAGCAAAAGAGATCTCAAAAAAATTGTGCAAGGCCCCTCACCTTCCTGTAGAAGGCCCCTCATGCAATGCAAATAGAGATGACAGTCAACACGGAGCTCACTGCAAGATTGGGGCCTGTTTTTGAGATATAACTATCCTGAATTGTATCTGCCTTTAGTTCTCTAGATCTGTGTCCTGAATCTGTGGTCTTTGTTGTTATAAATATTTAAATATTTTTTTCCTATTAATGTTTTATAATATTTTTTATTAAATACTAGAGTTTAGAAAAATTTGTCATCTGAATAAAAATAGCGCATTTCATTTAAAGTCCAGGTTGTGCTGCAAAGTATCAATGTAATACAATGTGTTCAAGATGGTTTTTTAATGCTTATTTCCCCCCTCAAATTGGATGCTGACTTTCAATTTGAATATTGAGCTACCTGAACTGAATTATTTATCAACTTTAATTGGATTTGCAGACAAGTCATATTTGCACATCTTTTCTAGGAAAAATGGAATTCTTTCTGGTAACTTTTTAAAAACACGAGGCTGAGGACGTACAGCTAATTAACTTTACATTTCCTGTCAACTCCATTCTTTCTTTCCTTCTTTTTCTTTCTCTTTTTTTTGGTCTAGAAAACCAACTGTGGGAAATGATGTTGTAGCTCACTGATTCTAAACTAAAACACGTTACAGCACACATCTTCAATCTAAAGTTAAGTAGTTTTTGATAATTATTATTAATTATTTGTATTTCTGTATTACTTAAATTCTCCAGATAAGGTATGAGTCCTGTTATGTTAAGCACAGCACGAACATAGAATGAGAGTCCCTTTCTGAAGGAGGTTACCATGTGGCTGTCAGAAACAGCTCATGTTTCCAACCACCTGCAGACGCCAGATAATGGAAAATTTCTATGGAGTCACCTTGCCCTGCCCTGTCTTCACAAGCTGACCCAAGCTTATTTGGGCCACAGCACAGCATCAAGCCTGAATTATGCTATTCTCCCGCAATTATATCGATATAATCCTTATGAACATATTCTCTGGCTCCTCCAGTATGCACTGCTGACAAAGTTGAAGAAAACTACTTCTGGGTGGAATCTGTAGTGTGACACCATGGAAACTACTGGAGAATTGGAGGGTGTTGCCTTTGCCTATAGGGCGTCCTTCATTGCTGGTAATGTGGGGCTTGGGTTTTAAATGTCACTTTGAGGCATGGGAGATTTGTAACTAATTTCCAAGTACAGTCCATGCAGTTTATGATTTAAAAAAAAAAAAAGTGTTAATATGTTAATCAAAAAGAACACGAATTTTATGCAGTTACTCATAACTTTATGCAATGATTACATGTAACTACATTGTTATTACAGTCTCCAAATTACAGTATAATTATATTTAGTTAATTCCAAAAGCAATTGCTGTGTGGCTAGAATTAATTTATATAAACCTAGACTAAGCACTGAATTGACTAGGAAAGTGAGGTAAATCTAATTGAGATAGATTGTGCAAACCTAATCAGCAGAGATATTTAATGGCAAAGAGAACAAAGAATTAAATAAAGCAATGCAAAGGCTATTCAGAAGAGTGGATATAGGAGATAATAGGCCTCTCCATCTCCGATGTCGTCTGCCTAATTCAGTGACTCGTTCCCTGGTATTTTGTTAGTTGGCTGCCAGTTTGCGTTGTATGTAAATATATATACGCTATGGAGGACAGTTTTGCCATTCCTATGCAGGGTTTTATCCTGGTATCACACATCCTACTTCCAAATGCTGGTGCTTTGCTAAAATCAGGAGGATGATTAAAGACTTGCTTGCTGTTGCCATCTCATTTGTCATTAGCTGTTATGATTCTGTGATAAAATCCTGATGAGCCAGAAGAACTTAAGATTTGCTCTTAAGTGTTCAATTCAGTTGACTAAGAAAGGGGAGTTTGTAGAGGTGCCGTTGGGAACTCAAAACCCGCACGGGTCTGGAAAATACAATGTGGGACCTATGGGAGCTTCACACTCTTCTGAAGTCACATGTGAAGGCCAGTTTTGAAACCCAGCGTATCTTAAAATATCATTAAATGACTATGGGTTGGCAACTGCAGCAAACTATAGGCTATGTCACCCTGATGACTGAAAAGAAGGCTGCAGACCATTTCTGCATTTCTAACTCTAAGTGCAGTCTCCTAGGAACTGCTAGGGAGCCTGAGGGTTGTACTTAGGATGAATGTTATTATATCAGCTGATAATTTCCAGTTTGCTAGATCTGACCTCATCCCTTGATTGCACGCTTTGATTGTATCCCTTGAACCAGCTACAGAGAAAATGGGAGGCACATAGCAGCTTTCCATCAAAGAGACCCTGCATAGCAGGATATTGAAAGGATATTAAAATGGTTTTAATGTAGGGGAGGATTTGAAGTAAATAATATATAACGATTTTTTTAAAGAAGGAAATCTGAAAAATCAGCTTGTTCCTGTAGGTTACTTTCACTTTTAAAAGCTGTAAGTTCATATTGATCTTCCTGTTAGCGCATGCATGATGTTTATTGCCTTACAAATCTCTATATTGGTGTGATATTCTTTTTTTTTTTTGTATGCGGATTTGCCATTTAGTCATATAAAACATCTAATTTCACTTATTTTTCCATACAGATCTTAGATGTTCTTTTGGATCATCTTGGATTTCAGTTACATATCCGAATACAGCTTGATATTTCTGAAACTTTAAAGCAAAACTTTCTTGTTTTTCTATAGCAGCGCTGTGCAAATGATGGACTCAAAAATCTTGTTTTAAAAATAATATAATTGCATTGTTAAGTAATGCTTCAAAACAGGAGGAGAGAATATGCATGGGTGGAATTTCCATCCAAAATTGGAGAAGCAGAGGCAGAAAGAGATGGAAGTCCTGTTTTTGATGGCAGAAGCTGCAGTACTGAAGTGGTGAGTCTAGGAAACTAGAGGCAGATGGGCAGAGCAGATGATAGGAGACCAAGGAAAGTCAGATGTTCACATTTTATAATAAACACAAACAACATACTATTTCTCTGGTGTTCATTATCACTTAGGAGTTAGAACTGCTGACTGTCATGCCAGATGAGTGCTTATACCCTTGGTTAGAGATACAACGAAGTTCAAGCCCATTAGTTCATAAGCTGTGAAGTTCTGATTTTGGAATCGTACCATAAGCAGAATGAGCCCTGAGTTTAAAAGAAAAAACATTGATTAAAAGATGAATGTCTTATTACTTAGAATTCTAGGCATATCCTGGAAATTTGACCTCCTGTGGAAGTATGGAGAGAAAAGTGACAGCTTAAAAAAGTTGTATTGATGTTGGGGGGGGGGATTATTTTGGCTATATGAGCACTGATCAATGGATCCACATGTTATAGTTGAAATGGTTGCTTTTTCAGTAAAAAAAGAAACGCGATATGGTGTATGTGGTAAAGTTTAGCAAGTATTCACAGAGATATACAGCAAATTAACCTTTAACTCTTACTAACCTTAGAAAAATACTTGGTAGATGATACAGCAGTGCCTCCTTTGATGAATCAGGTTTTCTCTAAAGTATTCATACTGTTGTGGATGCTTGTGTTTAAAAATTTTTTTGATCTTTCCTATGATTCTCTTTTCATGCCGTTTATCTTTATGGAGCAAAAAAGCATGGTACCGCCACGTACATTTGTGGTGGAATTACGTAACTTGTAAGGAGTCATAATCCAGATAGTTTATTAGAAAGAATAATTTGTGGTGTTACTATGAAATACAGCAATAGCCATAACCGTGCATTAATTGAGAATGAAAAATCAAATGTCACTAGAAATACCAGCTCTTTGTTACCCACCTACAGTTTACCACCAGACTTTGAGGAGGAGCTGAAAACAAATCTTTTAGGGGCTTTGCATACATATGATGTATTCCTCAAGTGTGGCAATATGAATTCAAAGAAGGTGCCTGAAAAACCCATCCAAGTGGCATGATATGCTCTATCAATGCACAAGATTGTAATGCTTTTAATATCCAGACCATTGACCTCATCCATTTACGAGGTATGTAGTCAACCAGTAGTGCAGAGCACTGATTGGAATGGCTAATAATTCCAGTGGAGTCATTACAACACGACAGTGTCAACAAGTACTGCTAGGAGACTCTTCAGCCTTAGACCATTAATATTACAGTGCATGTAACAGTGTTGCATCTCACACTGACCATGTGTGATACTCATCACTGCAATGAAAAGACACAAGGTTGTGATTCTTTCCATGTTATCATCCTAATGTTTTGATAATACTTGACTAATATTAATGTATCTCAGTGGTATTTAATGTTAACAGCACAGGCAGTTAGCTGAGAGCTTGACTGTGAAACTTGGGCACGCTGGTAAGCATTGACACAAGTCACCCAAAGAACATGCTGAAATTATTTGTGCCAGCAATGATTCAGTCCAAAAGAATACGGGTTAGAGAATAGCTAGTAGTACCAACCGTTGTACTGTGCTACCAAAACCCCCATGCATTGTGAATTTACAGTATCTGTGGATTACGCAGACGTCCCTAAGAATTATGTCAGATCTGACACAACATAGGTTGAGAATGCCTAGGTGACATTTTAAACAGTCCCCAAAACTCCTGTTTGTCATCCATGTCAGAAATAAAAGACCTTTAAATCTTGACCCAGCCCTAATGGTAGTCTATGGCTGCATGCAATAGTAAACGCTGAACTGCAGATTTATGGCCTGTGTCCACAGTGCTCTCCCAAAGTTGGAGTTAGCCCCTCAGCAGACCTTAACTGCCATAGGACTGGAGGAACAAAGATCTGCAAGAGCATATCCGGCTCTGAGGACTTCCCTGCCGAAGCCCCGAACACCTGCAGCTACTGTTGCTTTGAAGTAGAGTTTTGGGGTGCTCAACACAGATATAAATCAGGCACTTACTGTGCTTATTTTCTATAACTTTCTCTCGTGGTACCACAGGGATAAACCTGAAGTAATTCCAACAGCTTCAGTGTAGTTGCTTTAGATTTATACCCACATAAACAAGAGCCCTATTTGCCCATTGTTTCTAAAATATGATGTTTCTCTTTCATATCAAACTTCAGTGGCTTATTTTATATTCCCTTACACCACATTTTATCACAGATAATCCAGGAATATTGTTTCTCTGAGTAATAAAATTGTTCTTTAGTGCATGACCGGAGTAAGGGATATTGTGTCTTTTAGACATCACGTATAGACAAGAAGATATAAATGAGAGTTAATAACCATCAAATGTGTCTATTTCCTTTTCCTATAAATTAGAGCATGCTTTCCTACTGAATTTTGCAAGAAGGAAAACAGACTCCCTCCTGCTGATGTGGGGAAGCAATGCTAAATCTCCCTAAAGATTCACTCTGGCTTCTTACAGCTGTATGTTAGTACCTTTTTATATGCAATTTTACTTCATTTAGTCTTTAAGGTTGTGCCTGAGGTTAGTTTAAAAGGTTAGTTAAATGTTAATGGATGTTAATGCTGCAATTAAATTGTTAAATCAATTGAAAACTGTGGCTCCATCTCTATCTGTGTTAGTGCCGGCCTGAGTTGCATTGGCGTATAAATTAAAAGCTGTAAATCTAGTGAAGTCTAATTAGAGACCAAATTTCTCATTTATCTTATTTTCACAGGACTGTAAGCACTGATAGATAATCAACGAAGGGCTAAAACTTTTTAACATTAAAAAACTATTTTATCTATTTCAGGACTCAGGTGACTGATTATAATTCAGATCCAATTACTGTAAAAGGTCATATGTGAAATGAAGTTCTTACAGACACTACAAGTTTTATTTTACAAGTTTGCATACAGTGCTGCAACATCTACATCACAAAAAAGCAGAAGTAAATACACTGTACAAGATTATATAAAAACGCTCTACGATTAGTCTCCCTCATGTAACCCTTTGAAGTTTGTGATCTTAATATATTAGCGCATCTGGTCTCCAATACTGCAGCACAAACTTAAGCTTCCCTGGTTCCGCATGTGCGTAAGAACCTTGTTGGTTCTTCCCTTCAGTAAGTAAAAATAATTGCCAATACACTTAAATACATTTGCCATAGATACAGCGTTACAAATCCTTAAGTTGCTGCGAATGATTATTTCCATTGTTATGTTAAATTAGCTACTGGCAATCTGCCATTTAGAAAAAATGAAAAAAAGCCCAGGCTGTTTTATCTGGGAAGGTCTTGCGGAAAAGGAGATGCCGATCTTAATCCATCTTGCAGTGCCACAGTTTTGAGGATGTTTTCATGCAATAAAAACACATGCTACTTAATCTTAGTTCCTTAAAAGTTAAAAGTGAAATTTGATCATGCTGCTTCTGTTGGCTTATTTTTCCAACACCCCCTGTGATTCTCCAAAGTGTAGATCTTAAAGCTGCAAAAAGGCCAACAACAGATTGCAGTATGAGCATAGGGAGCAGCATCAAGACTCATTAGTTTACAAATAAACCACAAGACAAATGTTTAAAATGTTTGTAGGTTCCAAATCACAGTTCTAAAATTGCATCCTTTTGGTCATGTAGGAGTGTTAGAAATGTTACAGTTTTACACGTTGATTTCTTTTTTAGTGACTGTTTTTGGAGCACTCGGGGAAACGTGTTTTGCTTTGGGGGAAAAAAAAAAAATCCTCTGTCCTAACCAATTAAGACTTCACAGAAAGGAGTCATAAGCTAGTATTCTGCTAGAAGGCCTTCTTCCAAAGAAGCGTCAGCTCATGTCCTTTCTAGTGACTTCAGCTAAATTTCAACATTCATTAAAACACAAAAAGAGATCAAATCTGAAAATGAATTGCCGACTGACTTGAATGTTCTGAACTTTTCTCTCTCCTAATTTTGTCACAAATTCAGACCTTCTAAAAACATCTTGATCACAGACTGTAGGAAAAATGCCATGTTATGCTGTGTGTCCCCTAGAGCAAATGAAAGGATGTTCTGTTTTTATACTAAAAGGTGCACGGATTTCCTGACAGCATTTTCTTTCTTATTTGCATCAGTTTCAGTACTCACAGACGTGATGTACCGAATTGCACCAAAAAAAAAGTTGTAAACGAATGATAAATAGTCAGATATCTTCAGTGATTTAAGTGAGCAGACCAGCTGTGTACTATTTTGTTAAATAGTGCTTTTCCGATTATTTTGATCCCTGATTAGTTTATCTTTTGGATAATTATTTATCTATTTTTGTATCATAGGAGTTCTGCATATTCATAAGAAATAAACAGGGCCATTGTGAACAGTGGTCATAAATCACTCCGGCTAAAAGTATTCTCTCCAAAATCGTAACTTTCTTTCCTTTTACTTCTTTGGTAAAAAAAGACAGCAAAGAATGATAATTCTTTTTACTAAGTGCTCAGAGTAGTAAATAGTTGCCTTAAAGGAGGACATAGTGTCATAAAGCAGGATATAAAAATAATAATAGTTGATCATTAAATAGGATGTTTCATCCCTAGAAAATGGAGCTCTTAGCAAAGATGACTAAACAGCATTATCCGTTTCCTTAATACATCTCCTCTCCTTAATAATGATTTGATAAAACACATGCCAGCTTTAGCTCACCTTGAAAATAATAGTCTAGTTGCACCAAACTTTTTCTACTACCTTCTAAAAACTTGGGTTTTGACAACAACACTGTTTAATTTCAATAGACATTAGAGAAAAAGTCATAGTCCTTTTTGTCAAAAGAAGGAACAAGACAGATACAACCAAATGTGCTGTCAAGTTGGTGGCTAATTGCATTGTAAAAGGGAAGCTGAAGTTGACACAAGAATTGGAGAGATCCAAGTATTTCTCCATAGTGGATCTAAGGCCTGTTGAATTCATAGGGAATACTCTCAGTCCTGTAAGAACTTGTAGCCTGGGCAGGTTCTTCACAGGCCGATTGACTTGGCCAGGGAGATTTTAACAGCTGATAAAATATTGGACTTGTGGATGGGTTCCTTGAAAGGGGTGTGGGAAGGAAGAGAGAATTCCTTGGGAAGTTGATCGAGAGGTCATGGGCTGACGTGAATCCCAGCATTTGGCATTTGAAGTGATCCTGAAATCGAGAATGTAGGATTAAGGGACAAATTATTGAGTTACACATTTGCCCTAACAATTTATGCTTTGCATGTTTTATGGTAGATTTACAATAAGGAGAATTAGCTGAAGCTAAACAGTATTTTGCCATAGAACAATATCATGGTATCGCTCTTCATGAAAACTCACTCTGGTGAGTGTTTCTGAAGAACCTGAATGTGATCCACAGATAAAACAATACTTTCTTTTTTCATTGTTCTCCTCTTGTTGACTTTAATTGCTGCTTTTACTTTTGTTTTGGGAGACAGAAGAGTTCTTATCTTGCTTTCTGTGCCTTTGCTGTGCAGTGTCGTTTCTGGACCTAACAAAAGTAATCCAGCACCATACTGTGGACCCAGCGGGAGAAGGGCAAAATTTGGAGCAGTTGAAAAAAGGACCCGCCATGTTCATTATTTCAAACTTTATTCTTCTAATTCTGTTCTGGTGAAGTACCAAATAGCTACTGTTTGAAAGCTTTTCTTTGTCAGATTGAGTCTCCTCAGCCTGTAACTCAGACACAGAAACCTCCTTCTGATTTTGTAGCCCTCAAAGAGTTCTCCAGGAAACTGTTTCTTCCCTTTCTCTTTGTTTAGCGTTCAGCTTTCACGTAGATTTTTAGTGTGAATGCCTAAAGAGAGGCCTTGATTTTGTGATTGGGTCAGATGTTGCTCTTGGTCTGTCTATTTCCACGGCTGTAGTACATATTGTATGACATTTCAGGGGAGGGGTGTTACATGCCTGTGTGAGAGACGTGGTTTTATCAGTTTTAGCTGTGTGTGAGTCAATCCAGATTGGGCCAGCACAGGTCTCAGTGGGCCCCACAGTGCTCGTTCAGGGAGCTACATGGGCAAAAATTTCTTCCGACTAAAGAAGTAAATTATTTTCTGCTGGACTCTATGTATAAGAAAGTGCAAAAACAACCACCACCAGTGATGGAGAGGCATCATTCCTTTTAGTAACAGTCCACACTTGGGCTCACTCAGCAGCATCATAAGCCTGTGTCCAAAAGAGCAGCTTCTTTGTGAGGTTATATTTTGTCGGGAGGGGGTATATTTACTGTTATTAAAAGAAAAAAATCCCATGTCAATATGAAACAGTGGTCTTTCAGACTAGGTTTTATCTGACGGTCACCACCCTGTCTATTGCTAACTTCAGCAGGATTTCTGTAAATAGCTTGGTGCTATTTGCTTGTGGAGCAAAAGCATCTCTAAATGTCTGGATTAAAGTACTGGCAAGAGAAAACATTTACAAGTCTAAGTTTGTTCCCCAATGGGTAATAGACTAGGAGGCAGATAAAATCATCATGCAGTCTTTCATGACTGGCAGTGTCTGGTAACACAACAATGAGTGCTGAATGTCTAGATAAAAGAGTAAGGCACCGGAATAGCAGGGGATACTGCAGATGAGCGCTGAAGTACGTTGATAGAATTACTCCCTGTAAAGGGAACTTGGACTGCATCTGCCTGGAGATATCTGACACTCATCAACATTGTCTTTGTCTTGCTTTCATGGCAATCAGATATTAATTTTAAAAAGCCTAAATGCAAGCTAAAAACAAGAGACATAAGAATGTTTTAAGCTGTCGTGTTTAGTCTTGTGATGCTAGCAGCAGTGCTTGGCTGGAACCTCTTCAGGCGTGGTGTTTGCTCCCGTAATTACACGAGAATGACGAGGGACAGAATGTGTTAAGCAGGAAGCGAAAGTACAGGGAATGGTGTCCATCCATTAGGAGCTGATAGTGGGATGGCTCTCGGGAGAGATTCTTGTCTGTGACTATCCCACCTCTAAGCTGTGATGATAAACAACAGAATTTGAGAGCAAGGCAGGTGACATTGCCTGCCTGATTCTGGAGATAGCAGCTCCCCATGAAAGTCAGTCAGTTGTTTTTCCTTCTGCCTTCTAGGAAATAGTGTGTCTCAGCAGCTCCTTGAGACAGGAATGCCTTTTTCTTTCTTTCTTTCTTTCTCCTTTTTTTTTTAAAAAAAATAATTTTGGTGGTTTTCTGAATGAGAGCTATTTGTAGCGTAATCATCGGGATTTCCCCTTCCTTTCGTCCCTCATCTCCCCACTGCTGTGCAAGCAGGAGCTCTCCTCCCTGACAACAGGGGCCAAGGTGGTTGTTTGCAACAGAGACACTCAAACATTTGGGCGATCTGGCTGTTTTCAAACAATCCAGGCTCCTGCAAGCCTTACCAGCTGTGACTAATAGTGAAGGGATGGGGGAAAGAAAGCTTCTTGGGCCTGCAGGCTTCAGACAGGCAGGCTCTAGGGGAAACAAGAGAAAGCCATTAACTAACCACAGTATTATCTTGATTCTCTCAGAGAAACGAGCTAGGGACGGCTAATGAACTAGCCTTAACGTTTCAAACTGAATGCACCTCTGGGAGCTCTGCTAGAACAAACAGTGTGACAGATCAATGCCTGATGCCTATATCAAGAGAAAAGGTTATTTGCTTCTCTAAGGAATTAGAGGATTAATATATCGCTATGATACACTTTGTATCCTTTTCAAAATATGGGTTTATGTGTTGTGCTTATTTTTATTTTTCTAAGTTGTAAGCTCCATTAGTGCGAGCAATAAAAATGAAAGGCAATGAAATTCATTCTTTTCTGCCCCTCTCGCATTCCCAGGATCCCCAGGATTCTCTGTGTTTGGGAGCCTAAACATGCACTGTTTGACTGTTGTACGCACCTTGCGCATGGAGAGACTCACCTTTAGAAAGACTTTTTTTTTTTAAATTCCGTTTAGAGCAGTGTCATCTGGTTGGGACCCTATGAAAAGTCCTGATAGGAGACAGATTCTTAATAAAAGGGACCTTGTGCGGGGAGGGTTTCACTTACTGTCTGCTGCTGTTGTTGGTGTCTTCTGTGTCCTTGGGCGGTTCAGTCTGTCCAAGCTTTAGATCCCCATCTCTAAAATGGGAGAGTAAATCTGCCTTTCTGTTACTGCTTGTCTGCCTTTATTTTAGATAGAAAGCTCCTGGACAGTGTGTTCTTCCTATTTATACTGTACCTGGCACAGTGGGCATAGATCCCAGTTGGGAGTTTTTGACAATTTTGTTAATACAACAATAACCTCAAAGTGTAACACATTTTGTAAAAGAGAGGAAATGACAGAGATGAAGGTGGGAGCTGGAAGTTGTTTACCATATAAAATGATTAAAATTGGTAGACTTTATGGGCTAGGTAGAGGTCAGGCTACCTTATTCTTCATCCTCGTGCCATGTCCTTTGGTGCTTAGAGTGACACCCAGTTTAGGGGCTAAATAGTCCAAGTGCATCAGTCTTACCTTCTCAACAGGACGCAGAGTTGTTTTTAACTGCTGTGTATGATTTCACTAAATCCTTTGATACTGGCATTTTTCTTTAAAGCTAAAGCTCTTGAAAACTATTTTGATCAATTACCTCATTCAGGAAGCTGCTGTACATATTTAACCATAGATACAAGCTTTGGTCAAGCTATCAAAGTCATTTTCATTTTTACAAATTATTACTTTAATGGGAATTTGAT
Organism: Larus michahellis; assembly: GCF_964199755.1. Classification (NCBI taxonomy): domain Eukaryota; kingdom Metazoa; phylum Chordata; class Aves; order Charadriiformes; family Laridae; genus Larus; species Larus michahellis. The sequence goes on along the minus strand of NC_133904.1, from coordinate 5,529,552 downwards.
GACGAGTGAATTATTGTTTCTTTAAAAAAAAAAATCTCAGGGTGATTTGTCAAGAGATAATTGTCTGAGCATCAGCGTTTAAGGAGGTCTGCATTTCCTTTTAGGAAGGAAAAATGTTAAATGCTTAAATTAAAATAATGTTGTAACTTAGAAAATGGAACAAAATTAGCTTTATCTCCCCCCAGTTGTACCTAGGAATTAAGTCATAAAGTGATACATATATCCCAACTTAATTGCTTTGTGTCAGATTCTGATATCTTTATTCTGGTTCAGTAGCTGTTACTTCATCCATACTTCTACTGATGTCAGTGGAACTACACATGAAAAAAAGAGTGATTCAGCGTGAGTAAAGCCGTCAGAATTTGGCCTTTTGAAGTTAATGTGAGCTTTGCTACTGACTTCATTGGAGATGAGAAATTGTTCTTTGATCATCTTCTGAAAACCATAGTTGAGCTTTGTAGGTTTTAACCAAACATAGCTCACTATTGTTTGGTTCAGGACAAATACTATGGAATTTTTCATATAAGGTACGAAGTAATTTCTCCTGGATCTTGCATCCTGTCACAGAAACCAGTGTTACTAGGGGTTTTGTAAGCTAATGTTTACTTTTAGAATTAATTTTCTGATGCAGAGTTCTTGCAATAAGTTGAAAAAAAGTAATCAATAATACTGAAAAAGAAAATGACCAATTTCTGAACAGCTCTCCTTTATTTATGTGTTTTCAATCATGGTGACCCTTCCGCAGCCATTACGAGTTGGGGGAAGGAAAATATGATTAGGGAGGTCACAAGATCCAAATTTCCTCTATGGGTAAGAGAATGAGGGTTGATTATTTCAGGGGATATGAAATAAAATATTGTGTTTTCAGTCTCTTTCTGTGTGCACTCAGGCAAAGCTCTCATTCAGAGCTGAGTTGGGAATTGGCCCAGTCATAATGAAATGTGAAATTTTGTAGTCACAGGAATTTGAGCAACGTGCATGTATAAGGATGAAAAACTCTGGATTGATACAAAATGTTGATGTCGTGGAAAGGTGGATGGATGAAGTAATTCTTGTTTGCTGAAATTTTTTGGAAGCCTCTGCAAAGCAGCAGTATTTCAGTGCAAGGCGCTGACAAAGCTGACAAAGCTTATGTTTTATTCAAATCAGAAGTGGTCCGAATCATCCTGATTTTACTCAGGTAAACTGTCCCAAAGAAACAATTCATCGTTATCCCTCTCTCGTCTCATTGAAGGCAACTCAACCAGTTGTCTTGAGTTACACGGTTTAGAACCAGAAACAAATTTCTCAACAGTCTCCTCATATTTGCCACTGATAGACGGCCACGGCTTCTCCAGACTCGATGGCTCGTTGTAAGTAACTAATAAAGTTATCGTAGCTGTGCCCGTCTGAAGATATGATCAAGGCAAGGTTTGCAAGGAGACAGTGAAGATATTGCTGCTTCCTACAAACTTTGTCACAGTAACTTAAGTAGAGGAAACTGAAATGTCCTTTGCCACTATACACATACTGCCTTGTTAAAAATTATACTTTTTTCAAATTCTCATTAACAAGAAGTAATTGATAGCAAACTGTTTTGGGAACAACACTGGGCTATTGTATCAGCCTCAGCTCCTCCATTAGGTGCCTTTAACTATTACAACGTTCTGAAGCTTCCCTGTAAAACGCAAAGGAGCGTATGAAATCTCCTAAACTCAGTACGGTGGTCAGTAAGAGTTTTCCAGATAAACTAACTGAATAAAAATTCAGTCCAAATTTCCTCTGAAGTTAGAACAGGCTTAGGTGCTTACGTGGACTCTTTAGTTTCATTTTCATTTTTGTATCGACTAGTGGCAATTATGTAGCCAGGAAGCTCGTTTCCCAACAAAAAGACATTCTCTCGGTCTCCAGATATGTTTGAATGCCTCTGTTAATGCAATCTTCAACAAGTCTACAATTTTACCAAGTAGAACTTTGGCAATTTATAAAATAGAAAGCATCTTCATTAAATTTCACCCTATACCGAATATATAAAATATCCTTTCTAAGAATAGGGCAAAGATTTTGTAATGTTTCAAGGTACTACTAGGTGTGTTTGTACATTCTTTTCCTGTCTCTTCCTTAGTTTGGACAAGGTCAGTTCAAAAGTCCTTGTTTATATATTTTTCAGTGGTCTCATCTTACTTTTGTGTGTGTGACGCAACTAGGGAAAGGTTACCCAGTGAGACCATTTGCTGTATGGATGAACCTGTAGACGATGGCATATCAGGGAGCTTCTAAAGGAAATATTATATGGTCCATCAAGGCAATCTCAAATTTCCTGATTGCATATATTTAAATAGGATAAGCTCCAGTTACCTAAGCACTTGTTTTGGCTGTAATGGAAAATAGGAGACTAATGTGGACCATAACGCCTATCTCATCCCAGCCTTTCAAGGTATATGAAAATAAATCTAAATACCTGTTATTAAAAAAACAGGGGTGGTGGATGAGGAATCAAGTCTATGCAACTATAGACAGAAACAAAAAAAAATGTTTAGCTGCATGCGGTTTAAGATTATACCTGTTCATTGAATACATTCATCAGTGTCTGGTTTTGTATTTCTTCTTCCTCATGATACCCCAGATAAGAAGTGGTAACTAAGTCTTAATGGTTTTAAAACTTTCTGTCTGTAACCATAAAGTGACCATTTACAAATTGGAACGCATTGTTGAGTGGGGATCCAGTTCCTTTCTCTGCCAGACCTGTCAGTGCAGGTAGATCTTTGAGTTAAGACAACAGCAGACTGTTGAAAAGGTAGATTTTGTGTGTGTGTGTGTGTGTGTGTGGTTTGTTTTTTTTTCTTTAAGCAGTATGCATGTTAGGAGTTTTATCAGAAGACAGCTGCTTAGAACAGCTGTCTGCTTGTGTGCCCATCTTAGGAGAGAATGATTAATGAATTCACTTGGGCAGTGAGAAACTCAGTTCACTGATCCATAGTTTCAGCACAGGTATTGATGTGAAACTAATGAGAAATTTGATGCTCAAATTTGAATGTTTATTCCAATTACCAAACAACAGATCTAAATTAAAAAATAGCTTGAAACCTTAACCTTTTATTAGTAACGTAGAAAGCTGAACTGTGGCTTTGCATCACGCGATCCAATCTGAAGACTCGATGCACTACCACCTACATTGTTTTGGAGAAGGGAGAGAGATTGGCTTTTCCTGATTGACTCTTCTTCCACTACCTGATAATTGGAATCTTCTTCCTTCGCCTCCTCCCACTCCAGTTTTTAACTTGTTTGTTTTTCCCAGGAATTAAACATTTGCTAGGAACTGAGCTGTAGGCATCCCCTACAGGTCTATTAAAATCCTGCACTCAGTAAGTTCTCAGAGCTATGGCTGCTGTCTGATTGTGGTGTAGTACGTGGGAGGCCCAGGCAAGGTCTGCTTTAAAATGCTTACCGTCTCTATAAGCAAAGGAGAGAGGAAAAAGGTAGACACTAGCTTTAGTTCATAAATAAGAAGTTAAGGCATGGGGAAATTAAATGACTTGTTGAAGGTCATATACAAAGTTTGTGGCAAAATTGGCAATTGACCTTTGATCACTGCTTTTTTCAGTCCTGTGATGAATTGCTGTTCCCCTTCAAAACCAACTTTTTACAGTGTTTCTATCAGAAGGGACTAACACTAACAAGAACTCTTGAAAGTTACTTGACGCACTCAAGTGGCCCTGTCTGCTAAAACCTAGTTGTTTCTGCAAAAAATAAATGCTTTTAATTTTCATACAAATCAGCAGCAGTTTGTAACTCTGTGTCTTGCACAATCAAGTCATTTAAAAACAAAGTTCAGAGGCAAAAATTTAGCATTTTAATATAGCAGCGATTAATGAAAGTACTTATGGCTGGGCAAAAATTTCTTTGGAGGAATTTATTAACTGCACATTCAAGACGGAACTTGGAATCTCAATACACTTTGCTTTAGCTGTCTGCTGTGCTAGCTTTTTCTTGTTTCACTTAGGCATTCAGAAATGTGATGGCAATTCTATTCTAATAGAAATAAGCCAAGGCACTGAAAATGTGCAGCAAATATTGCCAAATTCTCCATAACTGGTCCATGAAATACCCATAAAGGAAACAAGATTTTACACTGATTACCACTGAAGGATATCTATGAGCAATTCAAATGCCTTTCCAGTACTTGGGCTCTCATGCATTTGGTAGCAAAGCAGTGCTGGGGCAGATGCTACCTAATCCACATGACAGGCAGTTAGCCCGTAAATTTCCTGACAATGTCAAGTCACCTTTGTACACAGCTCCATGCTTTATTCAGCCCATCCACCGAGGAATGGTGGCACCCATGGCAACTGCTGTCATCTCCCTTCTCTGAGACATTCCCAAAGCTGCTCTTGGCCCTGAGAGTCGTGGCATGTGTCTTGCGGCACTTGGCCATGTGAAAATTGTAATGTGTAGGCTGGGAAAATTATGTCTTATTGTAGATTTTAGGTCAAGCCACATGTGTAAAGACAAGCAGATGTTTGTAAAGCAAACAAGACGCAATAAAATGTCCACGCGTTTCTGAGAAAACTCTGTAGATTTGGGTGAAGTTAAGTGAATGTGCAAATATTATTTTTGGGTTCATATGACTATCATTTAGCTCTAACACTTTTCAGTTTCAGCCATAATGGAACAATGTTTTTAGGCTGGATTAATCTCTCTTTCCTATTTAATTTTAGGAAGATACTTTGTGAAATTCCTGAAGTTAACAATTTATGTTGTCAGTGTGCTCACTTTCAGTGAAATTCGGCCATTTGGGCTTGGGCTTAGGAAAGTTCTTGTTACGTTAGAGGGAGATGCAGAGGATCATGGACAGCAGACTTTGAGGATTCCTGTGCTGGGACAGACATGGTAACCGGATTTGTGTTCATGCAGATTAGTAATCCATGCATTTCCAGAAAGAATTGGCCATGGATTGCTGAGGCCGGTGAAGACAGGTCAAGCATTTTTGTACATTTTTTTAATGGGTGTGGGGCTGGACCTACACTGTCAGTACCCAGACACTGAATTTTTAGCCGTGTGTTCAGAGGGTATGATTCTGTTCCTTTTCTCCTAAGGTCCCCATTCATTTTGTTACACAATAGCCACTGGGAGGATTAGAGCACAATTTCCATCTTGTTCCCATTAGTTATTTGTATTCCAACATCAGCTGGAGACCTTTGTCAAGAGCTAGACCTTGTTGTACTCGGTGCTATGTATATCCGTAGCAGAAGGCAATTCTTTCCCCACAGATATTACAGTTTATAAACCTTAAGGTTTAGAGATATCTGCTCGGTGACATACATGGTGACAAACTTCATTATTGTTTTAAGTCTAGCAAATGCCTAGAAAAATGCTGCTGGATCAGTCAGAATAAGGGCTTTAATTCCCCTGCTGGGTCTCTCCCTGTTGTGTCATTTATTTGTAAAGAGAAAGTGCTTCTGTTTTTTGTTTTAATTTCCTCTTTTCAAACTGAAGGTTTGGAGCTTCTTGGAATAATAAAAAAAAATTCTTTAAGCCTTTGTAAAGGAAAGAAAACTTTGAAAAGAAATGACCCAGTCCCCTCTTTGGTTCACACCTATCTGGTCAAAGAGTTCAGCTCTCCGTGGAGGCTCCCAGACCTAACAGCAGTCATGCGGAACCTGTTTGCTGGCTTTCAGGCTCGGCACTTTCCAGGGTGCCCCATCTCAACACGCTTGACATTCCTGGCCTGGCAGCCAGGAGGAATAAAACCTTTGGGGAGTACCTAAAATTAAATGACTCCTTTTGGTCAGATCAAGGTTGTTCACTTCAGTAACTCTGCTGCAACTCTGCCCTTCTCTCATTTAGTGGCCGTGGAAAAGCCTGTGTTCCCCTTTGCCTTTTTTCCCCTTTAGGGGCTTTAAATACAGTCCTTGAATTTTTCTTAGAATGCCAAGACTCGTAAAATAAGATTAATTTAATGAATACGAGGAAAAAATAGCCAGACCCTTGTTAGTATTCTCTTATTGTATAAAACATTGTTTGTACATGTATTCCTGTATGGATGGCAGAGACAGTAGAGCATCCTCTTTGTTTATGTAAAGCGGTTTCTTGATCTGCTACCTCTTTAACATGAAATAAATTAGGGACAAAAGGGTGTCCTACACCTAGTCCGTGTCCTACAGCTTTCACAAGCCTCTCAGAGTTTGTTTGGTTTTTGGGGGAACACAGGGGATGGCAGAGCATGCTTCTTCCCATGAGCCTTTCACTTCAATAGCACTTACACCTCCTACTCTAACACCTAGCAATTTATATGTATGTTTTTATCAAGGGGATTTTCAAAATGGTCTCTTAGCTGGAAGAAAGGCCCTGCTCTGCAACTTTGATTCTGTAAGGTACTTAAGTGTGAGCCTAACTAATTGACTTTAGCAGGACTGATATCTTAAAACTAGGTATGTGCTTAAATAAGTTGCTCAGCTAGTACTCACATTTGAGAAACACCTGATGTGTAAGTGGCTGTGCTAACCACTTCTGTGCAGTATGACGCTTTTTTTCTTTACCTGAGCATTTTCCTCTGTCCACAGCCACCTTCTATTTATTTTCTTTTGCCACTTGGCTTCATTTTTCACCTTTTCTCCTCTCTTCCCTGCCCCTTTTGATCAATTCTTCCATTCTCTTTTTATCCTTTATAGATTCTCTAAAGTGGAACAGGACTAAGAAATATTTACACGAGTTTAATTTTTCAAGCCCTGGTCAATTTTTTTTTTTTTAAAATGAGGAGGAAGAATTAGCTTACCCAAGCCTAGTTTTAAGCATTTGGCATAAAAATTAGGCTTAACCAAAGTGATCCGAAAAATAAAATTATAAACAAAATGAAAATACTCATCATTGCCTCTTGCTAATTGGCTTTTCTTCAGCTCTCTACATTGATGCTAATCAGTATTGTAAACTGGGACTGCGCACTCTTGGGTCAAACTATATTTTTATTTCAAAACTAGGGATTAAGCTCACTGATAGAAGGTCACTGGATGTCTTGTATAAGGCAGCATTGCCCAGCTCTTCCTGAATTCAAAACCGGGAGAGAGCTGGGAATCTGTTGCAAATGCATCTCTCAACATGCTGCAGGTCCCAGCCAGAGCTACCTCTGATTTATGCCATTTTATGCTGCCACCAGGCTGCAGACTACTGACTCTTGCTGAAAGAGTCCCAGCCAGTAGCAATCTGTGTTGCTGTTTTGGGATATTAGTTTGCAGTTCTTTGTCTGACAGAGTTCCTCAAATTTTGTGTGCCCTGTTAATCCTTTAGCAGTCTCTAGGCCGTGTTGCTTTCTGAGGGTGAATGGCATCTCCACTCATGGAACAAGGGACCCACTCTTTCTCAGCTGCATAGCTGTCCCAATGTCCCAAAATCTCGTTACCTTACTGAGTACTCTGCTGATGCTGCTCCCTGGATTCAAGAGACAAAGAAAATTAGTGTTTTCTCGGGAAAGGACTGAAGACTTGGTCCATCATTACCAAAGCAGTATCTACTTGCCCTGGTGTTTGCTTGTCTTTCCCAGTCTTGTTCTTCAAGATGTGGAGGTCTGATTATTAGCCATTCCATTCCTCTGTCTATGTGAAGTTATCTTGAGGATACCATCCCTACTCCTGCAGGACACCAGGGGTGCCAGGACATCTGCAGCTGTTATTTTCGTTGATCCTTTCACTGAACAAACCATGTACAGCTGACACATAGGCTAATAAATTAGGAAGACATGACAATAGCGTTGCCATGCTTTACTGATATTAGCAGATTGGAAGGAATGGTGATTTTTTTGGAGGCAGCAATTTTTTGTTGCTTTTTCCTTCCCTTGATAGAGAAATGGTCTAAAAATAAAAAAGGAAAATTTCATGTTGCATACAAAGGAAAACAAAATGAAGCTAAGAGCAATTAGGCTAGACAGATGAATAAGCTGCCTAGTGAGGTAGCTGAGTCACCATCATTAGAGGTGTTCAAAAAACAGGCTAGATAAAATCCTTGAGGGGGTCAGAGTGTATGGGAAAATCCTGCTCGATAGAGAAGGCTGACCCGGCTGACCCAGGAGGTCTGCTGCTTCTTCTGCATCTCTATTTAAAAAAAGAGTTTAATTCAGAGAGTAAAAGAGGAAAACAAAACCCAAGCCAGGTGCCCATGTCTGGTAAACAGTTTTCTTTTGTTCTCAGTGACGAGAGTTGCAAAAAAAAAAAAAAAAAAAAAAAAAAGGAAAAAGAAAATAAAAAGAAAAGGAAAGAAAAAAAAAAACCCTGCTTAAAATAAAAAATGTATGTGCAGTGTTTGCAGAAGTGATGTGATAAAAGATCTGTGTCTTCTCAGCAGAAAGATGGAGCATCATTCTGCAGACCTGAGAGAGCCCGGAGGGGAAATTCTTTTAGTGTGAAGAGATGGGGCACACAGGTGAGGTTATGCACCTGTGCAAGGGAGAGAGAAAACAGGCAATCGTTCTCTTGAGGGCCTTCTGGGAGCGGGCCTGTGCAGCCCAGCAGTAATCCTTTTGGAAATTCAGTGCCTTCACGATTTGTGAAAATTTGACCCAGTGACTGTGGTTCTCAGCTGTGTGTAAAAACATGAAGATGGAAGCCTGGGCTCCCAGGGGCAAAGTCCAGCATCGACACGCAGGGAAATCCTGCAGCTGGTGTTGTTCCCAGGGTCAAGCTGATGATCAGAATCAGCCATGAAGAGATTCAGGCTTAAGGCAATAAAAGTTCAAGGAATCCCCAGAAGTGTTCAGCACGACCACAGGAAAAAAAACACAAGTCACAAGAAGCCAACAGGATCTCACAGAAGGTGGTTCAGTTCATCTTTGCCAATTTACTTTTTGAGGTAGGCCTAAGAGAGGACAGGAGTCAACTGCTGAGGACTCCATGGGACAGATTTCTTTTTTTCCTCACACTTAGGTTTTGTAATACTTCACAGAGCTGCATTTAACAGGCCATCATATCTTAGTCGTTTAGCTAACTAAAGTTTGTAGTCTCATTAGTCAGCCTGGCTTAAAATCTATTTTGTCTCTCCCTGCCTGTGTCTGCGCTGTTGTAGTGCAGCTGGTGTTGAACCATGATGCCACCAGAAAAGGGATGCAATTGCAGCCGAAGACTTTTGAAATGCAGGTGCATGTTTGCCTTTTTCTCCATGTGCAACTACTGATATGGATTTTATTTGTGCAGGACAGCATCGTTCTTGGGATTTAAGAGTAGAAATGCTTTCTTTTGAATGCCCAGATATTACAGATCCATAAGAGTTAACTGATAGGCAAGAAAATAAACAAGGAGAGCGTTTTTCCATTTTTAACGGAAATGTTTTGTTAAACGAAGAATGTTAAATTTGTTTTTCTGCTAGGCTTCAGCTAAGATGAGGCCCCCTTACTTACTCAGTTTTTCCCAAATGCAGAATAAATAATAAATACCCTATGTTCCCCAGAAACCTTACAATAATTGAATGAAAAAAAATGGGAACAGAAGCTAAATCTTCAGGTGTTATATTCTTGCCAGTGGGCAACAGTACATTTCTGCTACAAAGGCAGTGGGCACCGGCGTTGCGTATGTATTGTTATCTGCATAACAGGAGCTGGGTGCGCGATGGAGCTGTGCTGTTTTGCAACAGTTTGCTTTCAGAGCCGGTGGACTGGAGTTGGTGTTTATCGCTAAGTTACTTCTTGGGAACTGGGCCAGATCAATACTGTATTCTTTCAGACCTCTCTAAACCCAGCAGGGAAGGCAATCACAGTGGTGCAGAACTCTGCACCTTCTGGAACAGATCGATACCCTGACAGTGCTAAGCTTTGTTCCTTCACCAGCTTTAAGATGTTCTGCATGCTCTACATGATTGCTTAAAGGTTTGTTTTCTCTTCTTCCTATATGACAACACTGCTCCCTCCCTGATCTTTCCTAATAACATCACTGTAATTGCCTTGACATGAAATAGCAGCACAAACACAGATGCTTTGCTTTGAGGTGTTTTATCCCTTTATGAACGTCTCTATTGGTTGAGGGTGTTGATTTCACTTTAGTCTGAAATATGAGCTTTTTTCATGTGCCTTTTCTTATTTACATTGTTTTACTAAACGTGACAAACCGATTTTGGCTATGGGGATTACCTTGTAAGGCAAGGTGTGGTAGATATAATTATACTGGGTAAAGAATATTAGCTTAAACTTTGTGTTGCTGAAGTCTATTTTAGTCTAACCCCGCTCAACCATATCATCTTGTTTGTCTCGGAAATACTGCAGGGCAAAGTTACCTTTCAACTAATGGTAGATGGAATAAATCAGATTTTATTTTGTCCAAGCTGGATCTAGAACTCCTGCTCCTCGTTTTTTTTTTTCCTGATGTCTGCTGTCATCTTGAAGTTGTAGAACTTGTAGTTTTCCTTCAAAACCACATCTGTTTGTCTATTTTTTAAGAAATGATCGTGTGTTATACAACGTTAGCCAATTTAAAAGACAGTATTAGCCACTGCAAATTACCAAACTTTTCTTCTAGAACTGGGAAGTGCCTGTAGTAATAGAATTGTGTTTGGGAAAGGCTTGATGTTCAGTAGTTTTTCATGTGTACATAACTATTTGCAATCTGTAATGTAACATGTACACATTTATAGTATAGCATTAAGGTACTTGCTGCAGAAGCAAGGAGAATGGAGAGTTGTTCAAAGCACGAGATCGAGCAGTCTGAAGGATGTTCTAAATTTCACAGGACTCAAAGGCTCCTTAGTGATGCGGTGCCAGCAAAGAACACAGCTGTGCCACATGCTGGAACAAAAGGAAAGGGTGGTTCAGAGAACCCCTTGTTGTATTTGGAAAATTGTCGATCCAGTGGTAATCCTTTGTCAAGGATCTGTGTCTTCAGAGGTGCTCCACTGAAGCTGGTGAAATTCTTTCCTAGATGCCAGTGGAGATGGAAGAGGGTTTTTAAATTAGAAGACCATCTGTTTCTCAAACAAGAACTAGCTCAGAGAACTCCTGTGCTCTGGAGAGGGTCTTACAAGATGATCACACCGGTCCCTCCTCTATTTATTATCTGTAAATTTGTAGTTCTTGTTGGGGAGATGTACAAACGGAGTTCTCAGTCCGAAGTCTCTCTGATACTTTGAACTGAATTACCACTTCATCACATGAAAACCTTCAGTCCTTAAGACTGGACCACGGGAATGTTGCTGTTTTTCTTTGATAGTTGACTTCCGCTCCATTTACCAGGCAAAGCATTAATCCCTCACGGCCCTCTCCTCACTTTAAATGTCTTTAGCTGCAGTTCTCTGTTATGCTTTGAAAAGCGTGTTGTAAGGGAGTACAAATTAGAGATATACTCCCTTCAGAACAGCCGCTGCCCACTTCTGCGTATGTGTAAAGTAGGATAAGAGATGCAATTTGTAGGTACTATGATTACTGGCTTAAGGAGAAGATACAGCATTTCTCAACAGTTTTGAGACATTAATACAATTCAGCCAGGCCATTTTCTGCAATATGTGGTTCACTGTATCTGATGTATATTTTTTTCATCTCGGACATAAAGGTAAATCCTTTTCATTTACATAAGCGGGCTCTATAAACCAGATTACCCGAATTAATCATAGATATTTAAGCATATTACATTGCTCTGTACCACAAGCTAGCATTCCTAGAAGGTGGATCAGAGATAAGGGTCCCATAAATTACTGACCAAATCCTTTAGTCCATCAGGTTTTATTTCCACTAAAATCAGTTTTGCCTGAGTAAGACCTTCTGGATTTGGCCCTGATACGCTTTTATATTCATAGAGCCTTCAGATACAAAGAAGCCTTCATGAAGCAATTGTATATTTTTTTTAAAAACTATTATTAATTCACTGTTTCAAATAAAAGTATAAAAATAAGCTATTTTTTAGTAATGGTGCTTTTAATAACAAACATGCATGTTATACCTCTATCATACTTGGCTTTTATTAGGCTATTAAATTTTATTTAATATCTCTATTATGTTATTTCCACTAAATGGATTAAATCATGAAATGTGGAAAGCTGGTTATTTTACTCTTGGTAAAAGAAAGATCTATGTGCAGTGATTCTTTAGTATTTTGCCTCTCTGCTTCCTAGAAGATTCTAAGTTTCATCTGTCATTTGGAAACCAGTTGGGCTACAGGCAGCTAGCATACTTTTACATATAAAAGTATAGGAAATATTCCCCCTACATGCTTCTTTTACCCTAATCGAACACTGCAGATGCATCTTGTCAAGAGAATGCACCTCATCCTCAGAAATCAAAGGAAAGTGACTTCAAGGAGGACAGAGCGGCACAGCGGCAGCTGACCCCACACTAGACCCCACAGGCAGGTCTGTCAGCGAAGCCAAGGAGGAGACTAGGGAAGATGAGCTGACACCCCATGACACTGCTGCAGAGATTCATCCTGGAGCTGGGCATCTGGGTCCTTCAGCTGCCAAGGTCAGCGGAGCAGCCAGCTCCCATGCTGGAGCGGTGAGAGCGCTGCATATGTCTCGGCACTCGCACAACAAGGGCTGAGGAGTTAGCAAAGACCGGTACATGCAAAGGTCTGGATATGCACGCAAGTGAGACAGATTTAGACCAAGAATTAGGGGACTGAAGTATTTTCCTTACCGACTTTGTACTTCTTGTAAATAACATTTTCTCCCCTTTCTCCTTATTATTTACTTACTTTGTATCAGCCTGATCCAGTCTAAAAGGTTTCCAGCAGAGAATCTTTCTCTACTTCTAGTGCACAGACATATGGACACATTTTAAAAGAGGTATTTTAATTTCAAGCTCCCTTTTAAAAAGAATTTGTCACTACCTGACACAGTCTTTACTCAGGGAGACTGCTAATGATTTCAGCACAGGGTTTTCTATGAGAACTATCAGCTTTTATCATATATTGGAACAGCAGCAGGGTATGGCAGCATTTCAATGAATCAGCAGGCTGCAGTTCAGAAGAGGTTAATAGAACAAGTAGCATTAAGTATATTTAAAAGGAGGAAGGAAATGGAAAAAAAATATCCCTTTTCCATAATACAATTTCTGTACTCTGTCTTCCGTTCCGATTTCAGAAGAGCTTCAAAAGCCTAAACCAGTCCATCTTCCTCTGGTCTCTTGAACCTCTGTATTTCTCACTTCCTGTTTAGACTAGAAGAAGGTTTCGTCAAACTGAACTTGCTGAACCAGAGTCCTGTGCAGGGAATGGGAGCCCCTCTTTTTTGTGTCAGGGTGATTGACAGCTTGCAAAGATAAACATCTCTTGCTTCTGCTTTTTCTTCCTATCTCATTAAATATGCTGCACTCCACAGCTTGCTTAAGAGTGGCATAGCACCGGAGAAAGAGATCTTGTGCTGCCCCAGAAGGACTTTGCTTGTGTTTGTTTTGCAGTCCAAGATTTACCCATTTTCCCATTCCCTTCTATTTTGTCCATATCTTCCCTTATCTTCATCATCTAATAGAAACTACGATTCCCAGGTGGCTACATCCAGTGCTGTGGGATTCAGTGGAAGGACCGTACGCCCAGAGCAGTGTCACACAACCACATTGCATCTATTTCATCTCTTAATTATAGGCATCCATTTAATCTCTTAATTATACTCTACCTAATTATGAAACCAGGACTGGCAGGTTGTTTGTAGCTGGCTAGTTTTTCTTTTTCTGGATTATTCTGAGTTTGGACTGTCCCTTATTCCTTGTTTCTTTTTGTTTCGTTCTCCTTCATTAATCCAGAAAGGGAACTACTTCGGTGCTCTGGTTGACCAGGTAATTGAGAGGAACACTGAGCTTCTACCACTCCAGCACAATCAATTGCTGCAAACTCTAGGATCGCTCTCAAAAAGACTCTGTTGGAAACCAGGATGCTGATGGTACAATTAGTCCAGCCTGTCCCCAGTGCTTGCTTTTCCTGGTGGCTGTCCTGAACCAAACAGAGAATAGGCTGAATGCCTCACTTCAGGATGATGGCAACCACGGTCTTTCTAGGACCCTGCCTCTCTCTGTTGTAGCATGTCCAACAAAAATCAGAGTGTGAACCTGCCAACCCAGGGGGATTTCTCTGCTTTTGTAGTCATGTGTCCTTTTCAGGCTCTTATAACGGTAGATACCCTTCAAAATTAGAGACTTTCTGTTCTGGTCTGTAGGGTCTGCTCATTTCTATCCATGAAACTAGAGGATAATAACTAATGCTGAGAATATTAGCGAAGAGACACAAAGCAGGCATGCACCAGTGAGGAAGAAAATGTATTCTCAGAAATATCCCGGTACTTTTGAATCCTAGGGACTACTGATACAAACAAGAGGTGAACGTCTTGTGAGTTCCCCCATGCTAATCTGCTGGGAAAGCTCAACGGTTTCTGTGTTGAACTGGCAACTGAATTGATTTGTACCAGAAGTGTCCACAAATGATGAGGCAAATACTTTTGTCGTCATTTTAGTTTGTGATCTTGGGCTTTGATTTTAATCCAGTTTTCCAGAGTGACTCAGAAATGTGCCTGGCAATTGTAATGCTGAACAAGGCCTCCTGAAATAGAGACATCTGAACAAACTCGCTGTGTTTTGGGAAGGTCTTGAAAGTCAGTATGTCTTAATTAGTGGCTCAATACTCGTGGCTGTTTCAGCCCTTTAAAGGTAAGGAGCGCAATGCATGGAAAGTGAGTTATAGGAAATAGGTGTGGAAATTGAGCAGGAGGAGGGATACTTATGTCTGCCCTGCACAGGTAAATGGAGTAAAAACAAAATAAAAATGTGGAAGTCTTGCTTTCTCTTGTAACAACAAAGCCCAGCACGTCTGTCCTCTGACTCCACCTGGCAGAGTTGAGGCCAGGCTAGTTCAGATGCTGACGAATTAGTTTAGATAGTACAATGTTGTAGTTAGTGTCAATTAGAGACTTTGAACCCAAAAAAATAATAGCGATCAAACACTGCCTCCCTCTGCTCTGTCATCCCATTATGCTCAGTCCCGCCACAGACGATTTTTCTGCCTGTTATTTTAAATTCTTTTCTCTTTGTCCATTGTTATATTCTGGCATCCCTGGGGAGCTTAGGGTAGTTCTGATGGACTAAGCTAACTTGCAGTATATAGGTAAGGAAAAGCAGATCTGCCTCTAGTGATAATGATAAATTTTAGTGTATGAAAACCACCATCAAAAACAAAATAGTAGAGAGGAAATTGGCAGACTGGTATTTCTAATGTATCCTAATGCGTCTTCCCTCATTGTCTCAGAAAAGAGATAAAGTACAAAGTAGAAGGGCTTTAAGTTTTGTGACTGTGTACAGTCTTCTCTTCAACAGGATGGTTTGATATTTCATAGTGCACAATGTATTTTTAGTATTTTTAGTCCTAATGTATTTTTAGTTTTATCATCTATGTTCCTAATTTATTAGTAGTATCAAGAGATTTTTTGGGAGCGATCAGATTTTATTTTAATTTAATCAGTACCAGGGTTTTAATTTAAGTGATCCAGACTGTCGTTTAAAAACAGTATGGTTACCTGATGAGTGATCTTCTGCTGGGACTCTGCAGTCAGGTGAGAACATAAAGCTACCTTGACAGTATCAATGGTCACTACACAATGAAATCTGTAGCACTAGCTAAACACCATTAGGTGCTATCACTGGGATTTGAAATTAAATTAAGCAGCTGGAATGCCTACTATCCTGCTAACATCATCAACCATATCAAAGATAATCACTGCTTTTATTACTGCAAGCCCAGGATGCGGCTGGAAGTAAAACTGCCGATTATCAGATCTCAGTTTAGCCAATTTCGACTTCCAGTTCAGAGATTTGAGTTGTCAAAAGGGACATTTAAAAAGAGATCAGTGCCTTTGAAGTGATAACACACAGGAGCCTGGCGGGCAGAGTCACAAAACTTCTGTACACCGTGTGGACTAAAACCACGGAAAATGTTTCCTGTTTTATAGAGGTGCAGGGAGAAAATTAAACTGCAAAAGCTGTTCCGACTAGGATGTAGACAGTTTGGTGGTGTCAAGAAAAAGCCTTATTATCTTCTCTGCTTTAGTGCTCTGGTAATGTTTTCTTCCGGGAACATGAGGATTCAGAGAAAGCAGAAGTTCCGATTACTAATTATCTTCATATTCACATTGCTGGACTTTACATTTAGGGCTCTGCTCTGCTCTAAGATGTGTGGTTGTGAATTACCACAAGCTTTGAAAAAAAACCCAAACACAACTCTGCTGTTATTGTGGTTGAGACACTCAGCGAAATATGCACTTAAATACCTGGATTTGGAGTATCAATGGGGGAAAGCCACTTAGCCCCCAGTTCGGTGAGGTTCTGTAGTACAACCTCCACAGGACTCAGAAACAGCCTTAAGACTTTCAGGGCACACAAAGCCACCATGCTTTTACACCAAGGAGTAGTCCTGGTAGTACAGATCTCATGGAGAAAAGACTGAAGAATGTGGTTGCACCTTCCTTACAAAGTGAGGTTATTGGAGAAAACTGGAGAGAGCAGGGCATAAGGTACAGCGCGTCTTCTGAAGTGTAGTATTGCTACTCCATTGGCTCTTGTATTCCGAGCAAAAGGATTCCACAACTTCTTAACGGCTTGTTCAGGTTTGAGGGATACATCAGGTTTAGAAGAAAGATATCCAAAAGTGCATCGAAATGTTTGGTATTGACAATGAACTTATTTTAGTATTAGAAATGTTAATTTTCTCTTGGCATTAATTTGTAGTTGTAAGGGTTTGCCTGGATCCTGATAGAAACTTCTTTTTCAGAAGGAAAAATTAATGTACCTTTTATACTGTGATCTGATCAGGTGTGATCCTTTAAGGGACCGGTTGGTGGGGACTGCAAGTGAAAAGAGAGTCTAGTCCTTTGATCTGTAGCTGACTGTCCCTTCTTACCAAGAAAAGCCTCTTAGCTTTATCATTTTTAAGCCTCACAAAGGAATTTTTCTTGGACAAAACCCCAATTGATTCGTTGTCTTCAGTGCACGGGCACTGTGAGGATGGCCCAGTGTAAGGTGTGGTGTGAAACTCCTTGAGTGGCTCTTAAACCCAAGGTTTTCTTGCTGTGTCCAGCTGGTCAGTTAGGTACCCACTGCGTAGGAAGGCATGGACTGTAACAAAGCCAGGAGAGACCTTTAAAAAGGAAGGTTAGTTCATCAGTGGCCCTCTTACTAGCTTAGAAGGTCAGCTCTTCGCTAGACTGTGTCAGCATCCTTGGAGAGCTGGTTGAAGAAAATAGTATCATGTGCCTTTTACAGACAGAAAAGTGCAGATGCAATGCCCTCTGAAGCTAATTCAAAGTTTCCAGTTGATACGAGCTGACACTGCATGGCGTCATTCCTGTGCTGAAGCGGCGCGTGTATGCTGTGCTAAAATCCACATGGAAGAAATGATTTAGTTGTCTTAAAGTGCAATCCCCTTAAATGCAAAGCCTGACTGAGCAGGCTTTGTGTTTGGTAACTTAGAGGTCTCAGAGAGAACTGAGTCCTTGCCCGCTTACAGCTAATAGTTTTTCATTTTTAATAATGACCTTGGATCTTTCTGTTTTCATCACCCCAAATAGCTTCGTACTACTCAGCAGACAGTTTCAGTGTCCACGCCATGAATGATATGAGGAACAAATGTAAAAGAACTATAAGCAAGAAGAAAAATTTCTTTACCCACGTGTCCCATAATGGTTTTTCCTGGTGTTCACCCCATTCTAAGTGGGTATTTTGTCTGCCTAAGGGCACCAGGGTTGTATCCCATGCAACACTGGTCTGATATTTTTCCACTGTCTATTTTTGGTGGGCAGCTGAACCCTAGCAAAGATGGTCTAGCTACATCACAGCAACCCCCTTATATGGTGGCTCTCTTAAGAAAGAAGGCAAATTTCCAGTTTGATTGTCTAATTTGTTTTTTAATAATTGAGACAGATTGCTTTTTTGCCTTTGAGAATGGGGCTTTGTGTGCAGTCAGGTGAGCTGTTTGCTATCGGTGTCTGCGCTAGTATCAGATAAGTAGAAAACCCCCTCAACCTGACAATTCACTTGAGAATAATCTGATCTGGTTTGCTTTGCTGTTTCCTCTTGAAGTGGACAATGGCTTTTCCCCTGTTAAAAAGTTGACACAATGAGACAAGTGTGTGATTATTGTATCCCTTTATGTCATTTGAGTAACTTGAGATAGCCTGGTGTAATGTGAGTAATCTGTGTTCACCACCCCTTGAATCTATCTGGGGTTGATTGGCATATCTGTGCATTTTAACTTGTCTGGAAGGCTCTTATCTGCTTGGTGCACAGTGTCACTTGCAAATTTTAAACCTTTCTGTTCAACTTTATGTTTAAATATGTTACTCTTCGCCTTTCCTCTTAGGGTCTTAGCAAGGAGCTGGTTTTGCTTTGTTTTGGTTGCCGGGTCTGTTTGAAGTAAAGCCAATGACTCCTTTAAAACAAATGAATCAGGGGAAAGCAGGTAATGCAGCTGACAGACAGGTGATCCTGATAATACTGTCTGGTGCCTGATAGACTGCCCTTCAACATCTGAGCCATTCACACCATTTTAGACAGTTAACACTGGTTCTCCACTACTGAGCAGATCATTACTTTCCATCCTGACCCATTAAAGTTAAGACCTCCATGTGCCTTTCAGGTACAGGCTGTGGTTAGAGGGTGATGCTGAGGAGAGCCATCCCCCGAGAAGTGCTGCAGGCACTGTACCTCAGTGCCTCCACGGTGCATGGGAACGGGGCTGCAGTGCCAGCCCCAGGTGGTTGCCAAAGCAACCTTTTTTTTTTTTTTTAAATTTTAACCTGTACTTCCCTTTGAAAAGACTCAGATTAAAAACGAATCTTGAGAATAGCCTTTCCTTCAATGGTGTTGCACCGTTAAATGTCACTTCCTTTACTCTGAGTGAAGGTGACAGAAAAGAGTGGTCTAAAGGAACAAACGTCACGCTCCAGGGGAGAAGTGAGATATGTTCTAGAGGAAGCTAAGATGCTAGTTTGATACTAAATTTGTCCTATTGATGTAAGCTCAGTTTGAAACCCTACCAGCTGCCTCAGTTTCCCCTGCCAGATGCAGAATCCTGTTCAGGAATGCACAGTGATTTTCAGGGCTTAAACCAGTGGAAACCCTGGGCTAAGTGGAAGAGGTCTACCTTTCCTGCTTTGTGTTTGTGCAAATCACAGCCATGCTTCTCAGCCCGTGGAATGAATCAGATCAGAGAGTTAAGCTGGCTTTTGGGCTCCTGGCATTGGGTCAAAGAAGCTGTAGCCCTGCAACTCAAAACACTGATCCGGTATAATTTTACTAAGCTGGTTAAAAATTGTTCAACGTTGTAACTTTGTATTGGCAGGCTTTATGTTTTAGCATAAAAGCATCAAGTCAGAATAAACTCTGCGTTATGTGCTCTGCCTTACAGAAATGTGAGCTTTTGGCCACACCTGACTTGCACGAAATTTGTCCCAGTCTGGTAGTGCACAGATGTGATACAAATGTTTGGGAACCTCATCTGTGGCCATGCGACTCTTCCTTCTTCACCATTCTCCCAGGATTCTGGGAGAACGCGCTCCTCCCATGGGGTGGCAGGTTGAAGGGGGCAGGTGGGTGGCCTTAACGTCCTGTCCCCAGCCATAGGGCCATAAGCACAGTCTGCCCTGTAGCATACTGCATTCCATGCTCCTTCTCAGGGACAGGAGTGTCTGGTATCTGACCTGATCTGGGCAGCTTCTGTGGCCCTTTTCTTACTGGTCTGCTCTTCAGTGGAAGTTTCCTCCCTTTGCGGAGGAGTGCAGACACAGATTCTTTGTCCTTTTCCTCTCTCAGCTGAATGAGCACCAGACCATCTTGGTAATACCCACCGGGGCTGCTTTCTAGTCTCCTGCTCCTCTGCCACATGACCCTTGAAGGATGTGGGCTGCACCTGGGATTGGTGAAGCATTTAGGGTCAGCTTCCCTAAAACCTACTGCCTTCCATGTCTCTTCAGCAGGCATCTCTCTTTTAAAAATGTTTATTAACATTTAAGAGAGTGACTGCAGCTCTTGCTAACTGTCAGGCAGCATGGCTGTATAACAATTTCATGTCAAACTGTTCAGGTTAGGATGAGAAGCTAATAAACCCAACCCTTAAAAGCGCTCCTCCTCTATATATTTGAACTCATGAGGCTTACTCTGACTCTCTATTCTCTTTGCATTATACACAATGGGATCATAAGATTCGCAAATGAGAAATAAACTGAGAATACTGTGATTAAAAATGTACAATACATAATATAACCTTGCACAACAAAATTAGTACTTTGCTAATTTAGTCCCAAAGCATATTGATTAAATGCATTTTACCACTTCAGTGTATACTGGAAAATCCAATTAATATAAAAAAAAGAAAATGAAAACATCCAAGTCACTGAACTCTGGATCATAAATGTTAATCCATCCTGCAGTATCTTTTGAATAGAACACATACTAATTTTCTCGCATTGTTACAGAACAGATTTCGCATAAAATAATGCTGTAATTGTTTGGAAAAAAAAAGTATTTGCCATTTGGTGTTTCCGTTTGTTCCTCCTTGATTGAATTCATTAAAAAAGGATATTTTTTTCTATCCATAACAGCTTTCAGCAAAGTCTCCTTTGTGACAAACTTTTAGTACCAGAAATCTCTGAAAGTTTAGTGAATTAGAAAAGAAGCCTTGCACAGTATTGAACCACAGGTATAGAATTTGACCAAGTTTAGGACTTTGTTTGGACTACGTCCATACTAAAGATGATGGCAAAAGAAATGAGTCTTTCACTGCTGCTGAAGACCAAGAGTTCAGCTTTTCTTAGGTGAGTGGGAAGAACAAACTTCTGGCCAGAAGCTTTGTGCCAGCAATACCTACAGATAGTGCAAGTGATGGAGTACTTTGTTTGGTACCTAAGTTGAGGCAGAACCTCGATAATCCACTGGTCTATGCATGCTGCTGGAGCATAGAAATTCCTGTGTCCTCAGACCTGCTGGAAGAATTTATAAGGCTTAAATTCAGGATATTTGCTGGGTACGAAACAGTTTTACAGCGAATTTCTGCACTTTCAGCAAGGTTTGGTGCAAAGAGGGGAACTGCAACTTCGTATCAGGAATCTCTAGTGAGAAAAAAAGCCAGCGGTGCTGTTGCATTGGAGATGGCGAATCTTTTTCAGCAAAGTGATACTACCAAGGGAGAGAAATTGTAACAAACAGCAGCTGAATGGAATGATGAGGAAGTTAAGATTTCCAGGGCTCTTGAACTCTTCTAATTAGTGATACTTTGATAGTTTTAAGAATATAAAGATAGTTGTGTGTTGAATATTGGGGGTGTGTGGAATCATATTTAGAGAAATATTTCCACAGACAGCACTTTTAGAATTTGAGTAGTACAGCGTTCATAAGGTACCTATTAGAATGTGGTGCTGTCAAAGGGAATATTGGTGAAGAGGCATCCCTTTTGGAGCCGTGTCTGCAGGGAGACATGTGCAGATGTCTTTATTAGTTTCGTGTCTAAGCGACTTCCCCGGAGGGTGTGCTTGCTGTTGGGTATTAGCAGTTTCATAGAGAACCCATGAAGAAGCCCATGTGCTCTGCACTCTGCTTGTTGTGGGTGGTCTCAGAAGGAAGGCATTTCCCCCCCCCACCCCCCACTTTTTTTTTTAGTGGAAAGAAGAGTAACTGAGGTACTATAAAAATGAAAGATTGCTCTCAAATGGGCATTCATTCAGACTGTTTTATAAATACTTTTCATCCTTGAACAGGACAGCATTTACAATGTTAGCCCAGTGAAAGTCTCACGAATTTTATCACATCATAGCTTGCTTTTATGTAAGTATGTTCAGATAAATACTACTATATGATATATTAAAATATATCTGAGGCTTTTTCACTAGACTGATATTTATGTTTTTACATGGCCAAGCTTTACTGCCATTACTATAGTGCTTTACTCTCCAAAAGGCCATTTGATTTCCAGTGCTATAAAACATAGTAAAAGAGTGAGGAACCAGGCATTTCCTTTTTCTGGTTTTAAGTATTTTATATACATTTTAGAATATTGTATATCCTTACCTTTCACCCTGTCACTGTACATAGTTGTGTGAAAAGAAACAGACTTAGTATCATAATACTTTATGTAGCATATTTTGTGTTTTCTATATTTGGATAATTGTGGCTAGGAAACACACTCTTTCCCAGAATGATACAATGCCTAATTCAAATCAAGCATGCTAAAGACGGACTTTTCAGACTGTCCTTCCCTTCTTCCCTCTGCTTTATAAAGAAGACCTAATTCTGCCATCCTATACACTACAAGGAACAGCCTCAAAATTTAATACATCTGAGAAGATAGGAACTGGACTGATGGTGCAGAAAGAAGAAAGGAAAAATCTGATTCATTCTGTGTGTTCCGGGTAGGGGAGTTGTGGTGATCCTACAAACCTTAACTTCTGTATGTCTTGATTTTTTTTGCAAATTAAAGAACACCTACTTTGTTGGTTAGCAAGCGTTCAACTAATTTCTTCCCTTTTAGTTTAGTCTTGCTCTGCATTTCATAACACTGCTCATTAGTGCTTTGCTAAAAGTCAAACAAACTGATATTCCCTCAGCCCCATCAGTGACTTGGAACCAGATTGCATTACGGTCTCATCCTAACAGAATGTATTGCTTTTGTGAATTAGAAGGCCAGCAAGTAAAATTTGCATCATCCAATGCTCTTGCATAGCTATATTAATTAAATGAAGATCAGACCCAGAATTTCTGGTCTCGTCAGTAATAAGTATATAATTTTGCATTATTTTGTTTGCATTTAAAAAAAAAAGAAAGAAACCAATATTTTTTTTTTCTTATTTTGAGAGAAATGTATGTGTCAAAGATGTGATGGTAATTTCCTAGAAAGTATTAATAAATACGCTAGCACTTTGGAAGTTACATAGAAAGCGATAAAAAAACATTAAGACGATAATTAATCCATTCTTTACTTATAGCCTTGATTAGCCATCATACGAAAAGCTATTGGTGAGGCAAAATCAGGTTATTCCAGTTTGCTTTCTTCCATAAGCGTGTGCCCAAAAAGAGTCATTAGCTCGTTTTGATTGTTCATTGGCAGTCCCGATGCAATATGGGAAGTGTCTGCCAGCAAATGTCCTTAATAGACACGATTTGAAGGGGGAAAATAACTACCAAAACCATCTATTTGCCTCATCCTGCTGAAGTGAAAAATGTCTTCACGTGCCACTAAGGGGTTCATACATTTTGTAAAATTGGCTGTGGTGTTTGTGCGATGGTTTATTCTCCTTCACCACCAGCATTGACAGATATCACCTACATAGGCAGGAAATTCATATGCATATATTAGGTTTTGTCTCTTTTTTTTTGTTTTGTTTTGTTTGGGTTTTGTTGTTGTTGTTGTCTGTGGTGTTTGGAAGTACTTCAGGCTGGAAAGAATCTGATAAAATTGCTTCTTTTTTTTCTAGAGTTTTAAGCATAATGTATTGGATATTTTGTGTTCTGAAGTGCTTGTTTTTTGGAATATTGTGTATGTAGCTGTATGATGAGCACCCACTAGGACATTTCCTCTTCAACGTTATATTTGCAAAACTAATCTTTATCAAAAAAGGCAAAAGGGAGATGGAGATTGCGAAGTCTTTTAAAAAAAGAAAAGTAAAAAATCTGCCAATTCATTTTCCTTTAAATCCCCTGCATGACAAAATATTGGTAATTAAGAATGTCCCTTTTTTAGTAATTCCTTTCTAAAGGGAGTTGCCTGGGGTGAGTTATTGTACTTTGTTAAATACCTGTTGTTTAACAGTCCAGGGGTTGTCTGTATTTTGCAGAAGGATGAAAGGATTATTAGCCATATAGTTGTATTATGGGATTTAACGAACAAATGTTTTTAAAGTCTATTTGTTCTTAATAGGTATAGCGTAAATTCATTTTGAGTTTTGCCTGAGAGGTGAGACCTCCAAAATTGTCCCAAAGGTGATAGCGTACGTTTTTTTTTAGTGCAAAGACTTTCCAGCATGTGGCATATTTTTATTCAGCAGCCTTACACCACCCCTGAAAAGCGAGATTAAGGCACAGGAATCAATCCAGGCTTGAGTGATGCCCAGCCCACCTTTTGGAGCTCAATTAGTGTTTAACCACAACACTGCACAACATCTCGGGACAAGAAGTGAAGAAAACAACAACCATTTGAAACCATATAAGAGATTAAGGACAGTAGAACTTAATTCCCTGATTAAACTTTAGAGTCAGCTTTCTTATGGTAAGAAAAAGTCACATGGGGTTTTTTTTTAATTACTAGAAATACTTAGTACTTGTTTTTTAGCTTATCAACAACATGTTGTGGCTGTGTCACGAAGAAACGTTAGCTTGTGAATTAGCCCTGAGGCAGTGTCCTGTATACCGCTCTAACAGCGCCTGGGTGTGGGATCCACTGACTCAGAGGAAGAGTGCCTCCTGCTGATTCCATCTCTAATCCAAGCACCGACCTTGCTCCTCTGATGGGATTTGACAGGTTTACAGCCCACGGGTGTGGCTGTCATAGCATCATTTTTCCCCCCTTTAGCTTCTTCTCTAATAAACTTGTTAACTGTTTTGCATTAATAGAGGAACTTATGCAATGCGTGTCTTGCTGTCTTTGACAACTCATTCAATGTCAACCATCAACAATTTTCATTTAATGGACACGTAACATCCCTGGTGTGATGATTTCATTTTTTTTTTAACTTCTGGTGTCAAATTGATAAGCCTGTGAAATAGAATAGATACACATAATGCCACTTTATCCTCACAATTGACAGTGAGGTAGTGAAGCAGAACCTCAAGAAAAGCGACCCAGTTCTGCATGTGTAACCACACAAGAACCCAGACTGGTCCCCAGTCCCACCTAACATCGCAGCTTTGTGACATCTGAGCAAATAATAGGCAGAGAGTGTGAGTTTGTGAAAGTAATTATATAAAGCTGATGGCAGGGGACAAAAAGAAGTGGAGTGGGGGGAGAAAGCGAGCGGTTTCGCCGCTTTGACAATGTCCACAGCTGTGATGTCATAGGCACAAAGATGATAATAAAATTTGGCCAATGTGGTGTCAACTACACCTTGCTTCTTTTGTCTTTTCCCTCGTATAATTTTGTATCCATGTGTGAATCGTCTCATTAGTGGAGGAGAGTGAAAATTGAGGTCAGGGTATTTAAACCTGACCTGTGCAAAGGCCATGCAATGCCTAAGCCCACCGGGGGTTTCACTTCAGAGCCCCGGACCACCCTTGAAGGTGACACCAATTCAAGCCTCATTTTATAAAGGCCTTATTAATTATTGTCTTTATAAGAAGGAGAAGCCATATAAAGAAATGTGTCATTCTTAGAGTAGGAGTAGGCAGGAAAAAAAGAGAGAGAGAGAGAGAGAAAGAAACAGAAGATCAAAAGAGAGCTTTTTTTTCCCTTTTGCTTTTCATGCCTCAGAACCTCAAAGGAGGTCGGGGAACAATCAGGCTTAGGGGTCTCGTGTGCTTTCTGGCAATTAGACTCAGCTGATGGGCTGAAAGGGATTGAATGGCAGGGTTCAAGGCCCTTCTCCAGAGCTTCAGACAACAGGCTTTTCCAAAGCAGCAGAGCAGCAGACACCACTGAAATCATTTCAAATGGAGACTTACAGCCAGGGATTCATTAATTCACCGGCCTAAACAATTACTGGAACATATAATGTCTCTATATACACTTTGATAAAGACTGTCATCCTAGACCTTCATTTTCCCCATTTTTATTAGAGATTTTTAATGTCAGGTTTGAAAAGAACCTTTTATTTCTCCAATTATCAAATTAAACCTTTTATTTTTTTTCCAAGGGGGGGGAATATAAATTCCAGAATTTTTGTTTTATGGCTACAATTGATTTGAATTACAAGAGGAGACTGAGAAAGTTTTGTAAAGCATCCTTAAACATTCAGTCATAAATAGGATGGGAGCCTGAGTAGCAAGAGATCCCATCCTCCTCCTTCCTCTCTTTAAAGAGGGTGGTCTGGGACAAATAGATTTAAATGAGCTTGATGTGAGAGAATTAGCTAATAAGGGACATGCAGCAGAGCACCCTATAGACGCAGGCTGCATTTGCTGTTAGAATGGTATGAACCGGGCAAACTGAATTAGCACTTTTAGTACAGTTTAAGTGTTTTTAAAATAAGAGAACAACCATTATTGTATTTTTTTTCTAGTATAAGATTATATGTACCCAGAGGTGAAAGCTTTTAGTGCAGAACTGTCGTTCACTTGTAAAATGTACCTGAGTATCTCTATGAAGATTAGAGGTAGGTACAGTGATAGGTCCCTCTAGAGCACTTCTGGCAGGGACCAGGAGTGCTTGGTAGAGGAGGCATGGCCCTAGGAAAAAAACTGTCCTGCGCTGAGGTAGATATGAAGTCTAATTAGGCACAGTCAAAAGTGGTTTTTGAGTGGAAAATTGGACTTTTGATTAATTATGTTTTGTGTCTGTGTTCCTCAGACATTTGGGGTTTTTTTGTTTGTTTTGTTTTTTACTGGGGGAGAAGCTGCAAAACCATGTATGTTTTAGCAGAAAAATATTTCATCTGAAAATAATTTGAATGGAAAGGAACATCGATGTCTTAGAAGCGCTGGTTCCCATAGCCCTGTTCTGTTGTCTGGAGCAGACAGGCATCCATCACCTCCTCTTTCCAGTAGCAATGCAGTGTGGGAGACACAGTCTAACCAGGTAGTTCAGTTCATAGAGCAACATGAGGTTTTTACTTCATGATTTTCAGAAGACGCCAACTTGTTCATCATGCTACAAGCTGTGTTAGAGGAATCCAGCATGCTGTAACCGCACCACAAATGTTTGTTTGTCCGAAGCGTGGTCCTTGCCTTGTTCCCATGCTGAAGCCCTGTTAATGCTTGATAGTCCCAACCATAACATGAATATTTCACATGGAGAAAAGCAGTACTGGGAAGGAAGCCTACCCATTATGTGATTCCAGTAGTCACTATGTGTCTGTTTCTATGGATTGTGCCTAACCCACCACTTCCTTCTACTGCTTTGCAGGAGTATCCCAGTTTGGGTAGAAACTAGGGCTGTATATTTAGGAGATAACACTGTCTTGGGAAGAACTGTTAATTCTGGTAAACGTTGTTTCAGACTTTCTGCAGGAAGATGACACCAGGAAGTTGTACAAGCCTTGAATTATCATTCTGCTTTCAGACGTGATGGAAGAAAATCTTTCTTTTGTTTAACTGAAAATTTTAATTTGCATGTCCCTCAAAAGATTCAAGGTACTGAAATCCACAGCATAGGTCTGTAGTAACTTAATTCAGCTTAATCCTGTTCTGGAATTTAAGAGACTGGCTAAATCAAAACACATAGACCCAAATGACGCATCTAGGAATTAGCATAACTCCTGCAACTGTGGTACCAGTAAAGGTATCAATCAACCAAGAAGATGATGATGGGAATCTACTGGATATTTCCTACACACCTGAGACACCTGGGGATGCTGGCTGAAGTGGGCTGGTTTGGATTCCTTTGTTTATAGAAGTGGAGAAGGAGGGATACAGAAAGGGAGAGTGGATTAAAGTGAGCCACTGTGAGTTATTGTGAATAAATGCCCTTTCCGTTACAACAAATGAGTGCTATAATGAGATTCGTTGAGAGAAGTCGTAGCTCTATTGTACCACCAGGCTTATTTAATAGATGAAGCTAACAAGACCAGAGATTAGAGTTGTCTGTTCTGTATGTCTGTATGATATCCAGGCCACGGAATTCCACTGCGCACATCTGTGTGTGATTTTTGGTTTCAGTTGTCTCGCTATCAGACCAAAATCATTCCTATTTATATTTTTTTAACTGGAGTCTTAAGTATTTATTGGGCACAGCTTTTGTGTTTGTCATGAGTATAGCAATACCGTGCAGTATTAGCTTGCATTAAAAGCATTTTGAGACTATTAATTTATAATCTGTAAAACTCTCTTACTCAGGCTAGACGATAATGATAGTGTTTCCTATGTCTTTCTGTCAGTTACCTGTTGAACTGCGCTTAGCTGCTTTGTTCTAAGTCCAGTCTTTCCATCTGATGGTAGCCTTGTGCTGAAACTCCACCATCATCACCGTGTCCTGTTTTCCAAATTATTAATACTCTATGTTTGCTGCAAGGCCAGAAGACCGCACTCTTGAATAATTGCATTTTTGTACCTCCCTGTTCTGCCCCTGTGGTTGCATTCTTGCATATTTCAACGTTCTGGGTTTAAATTGCATTTTCAGTGCAAACTAATCAGTGTGCTACTTAAAAATGTGGGGAAGATCTCAAAGAGGGAGGATGCAAAATCCTATTTAGTTACCCCTGTGTGTAGTGATGTCAGTCCAGTAGCTGTAGGTAATGCAAACGTTATCAGTAGATACTTGTCATGACCATTCTGCTGGCTGTCTGCTTCACAGTATGAGACATGAGTGAAATCATCTTCCCCAAAACGATGTCTCTCCCTATGGTTTTTGAGACTATTCTTTCAACTCAACACACCAGCCACCTTCAGCTGTAATCTGTCTCTTCCCCACCATTCTGCCTCATTCCCAAAACAAGCCTCTTTGTCCTTGCCCACTGCCCATTTATACCGTTCTCAATCAATCTTCATTGAATGCAGCGGTACATCATTAACTTGTCTTCCGGCAAGCCACTTAACCCCCTAAACCCTGGAGCAGATTCATTACGTTGCCATCTTCCAGTGAACGGTCACATCCACACTTGACTTAGGCTATTACTTAGTCACACGATTCATCATCCACATGGGTAGGCTTGTGCTCCTGATCAGATTGGTGTGACAGTATCTGGAGCGTGTTACAAGGAGATATCCCAAGAAAAAGGCCCTGCTCAGTAAGTTAGTCTACATATATAACTCTTACTGACCTGCTCGTCTCCGTTATCACCCACGAGAGATGGGAGCCATTATGCAGCTCTTCTTTCTGTGGTCTTGGTAGCTCTCGGCATGCTCTGAACCAGGTCTGTGCTTTGTATAAGGGACATGATGCAGAATTCACTGGAGTTTTATATTAATTATTGATGTTACGTGATGTTTTCTATTATTTTCTGAGTTACAGTAGTATTATCCAGACAAATTTGTAAGACAGATGACTGTAATGCACAGGATTTTTATACTTGGATTGGTGTCAGACCTGAAATCCAGAAAAGCCATCCTTCATTCTTGTGAGTGGATAAATATTAGAACTAATCTTTTTTGTTTCCATCACTCTAGGAGCCTTATTTTACTCATCTTTTGCTTTTTTGTGTCCTTCATGTCAGTTTGAAAGGCAGTTGAGCAGCTGAGGTAGTTCCTTTATTGCTGAAAAGCCCCTCAATAATTCTGTATTATAATCCACTGTACAATCACTAGTCCGACTTCGGTAATCACACGTCACAGTATGATTACCAAGAAATAACTGAAGAGTGATTATGCAAATCCTAGAGTTCTAATTGGCTAATAATGACTTTAAGACAGAGTACAGTGATTCATATGTTGTGTGTTTTTGCGGGGAAAAATCCGAAGTAATTATGTAAATCAGTTGTCTGTAACAACTAGTCAGATGCAAAGCTTTGTTTGGTTAGGGAGAGCGCTCAGTAATGCATCAAAACTGTGGAGCATCCCTGCACTTTGATGTGCAGAGGCAGTTCCACTTCAAATGCGCTGTATTGTGGATAGGGACTGATTTCATTCCTTCTAGCCAAATAGTATTTCTTGCACTATCCTCTAGGAAGCTAAAACCACCCTCAAAGCTGACATATATGTTTAAGGTGATTGTTTAGCCCAGGAGACAAATAGGAAAAAAAAAATCCCATTTTCCAAAGAAGGATTATAAAGAGATAATTTAGTCCTCCTTCTCCTTTTTTCTGTTTAAGATTCTGTGTCACAGCCAAAACTATTCACTACTAAAGATACTCTTCATTAGTAACCTTAGAATAAAAGCTTCTCATTACCTTTTCTTCTGCCATGTTGTTATAGGACCTCTAGGCTTTCTTTGTAAATTCTACATGTTAGTCTTTTTAATGCTGATTTTAAAAAATAATTCTCACGTGGGATGTAGATTTTTCGAGATTCAGTAACCAAATCCTGCTCTGTCTTTCTCACACTGAAGACTCTAATAGGACTTAACCAGTTGATCGGCACTGTTTGGTACAAATTCTGTACAAAATATTAGGAGCTGATGCTTTTTAAATAACTGTCACAAACCATTATTCTACTTAAAATAAGCATAGTTTGGGCAGGCTAGTATCGTGGGGAATACAAAAATTTCACATCATGTTTGTCTCAGGAAACATGCTTGGAGTAGGGAACTGGAGAGAAGTTAGTAGTCTTCATGATAACCATAGAGAGAAATGTTTCAGCCATGGTTAAGCCAGCCGAGGCCTGTTTGAAGGCACCGCTGCTCAGTCTTTGTGTGATTCACTGCTTTGGGGTCCATCATACGTATTTCACAGAAAACCTACTTTTAATATAGGCATATTCTTTATACTAGGCCTTCAAAGGAGTTTGTTTCTGCTGACTTTAGTGGTCCACTATAGGCTTCACTCAGTGTAATAAGTCAGTTTCATAGACCTCTTCTGGCTCATAGAGTCTTCTGGCTCTCCAGAATGGGGCAGTTCCAACCTATAGACAGGATGCATAAGACCAGAGTGAGAAGACAGTCATCGTGTGTTCAACATGTCTTCTGTGCGGACACTGACTTTCCTTTTATATTTCTCCTAGATCCCATTTGGGGCCTCTCTGTAGATTGGGAATGACTTTGCAGCTTCAATCCGTGGCTTCCAACAAAGAATTTCCATTTGCTATAATAAATCAGACACACAGATGTGAGTCTTTAGAGGAGTAGATTAGATTATACATAGGAAGCTGGTACCCTTGTAATGTTGCTGATACATTGTGATCGAGGGTAATTAATGTGAGAAGGAAAGGAGGACCGCAGATAGAAGGCGAAGTGGAGGGCATGGGGAACAAAGTGGTCTTTAAATGCCTGAAAAAATGCTAAGAGAAGACAAGGAATAAAAAAAGAGAGAGCTGAGGAGAGGTAGAGGCCCAGACACTGTTGCGGAGCTCGTCCGGATCCGTGACAATCAGTGACGAAGTTTCCATTGATTTAGTGCACTTTTGATCTGACTCACAGAGAACTGTTGAGCAGTACCCTTAAGCTGAAGCACTTGTAGGACAACATGTCGACCTGGCGATGCCAAAACATTTTGCAAGTAGGTCTCTGCTTTGCTGAATTAATTGCGTACATGGGGTTCTTGGATTTCAAAATGGATTATATTTCAGTCTAAAATTTCCCTCACTTTTTTATATTTAAAAAAAAATAAAATCCAGCTAACCTCATGTGATGGTTGTGAGAGGAATTCAAAATTTATGAGCATTTTTGGGCTTCTCCATACAAAAATAATTCAGCAGTTGGAAATTAAATGTCCATGAAATTTTAAATAACTTTCTTTTTTTAATCGAATGTCCCATGTATCTTTTTACAGTTTAATGATAATGGAGAAGAGTAGGGATCTAAGCGCTCGTTGTGCAGACAGCGCATAATCAACTTCTGTGCCTGTTGGATCACGGGAGGATCCCGTGGATCACATCCACCTGCCGGACAGGATGTGTGTGTCCCATCGTCTTCCTGTAAGGACACCTGTGACCGTGAAGTCCATAGATTCTGTGACGTTATAGCCCTGCTTTTTTTGCCTTCCCTTCGGAAAGACCACTTCACCCCTTTTTCTGCCTGTTGGAGGTTTTTATTTTCTCTTCCACTAGAGCCAGTGTTTTTAAAGAAGGGAATGTACTTCCTTATAACAATTTGGGCATCGAGTCCTGCTCTCTTCTGACTTGTCACTTTGTGAGTAAGGGTGGATGTGGATGTTCCAGCTGCGGTTGGCAGGGCACCCTGCTCCCCTGGTGTTTGTTTTGCATAGGTGCCAAATTTCAGACTACACTGATGTGCCTGGATACTGTACTTCCCTCCTATAGGTGAAGATATCAAAATATAGAAGCCATCAGTTTTCTGGATGTTTTAAAACAGGAAGAGTATGAAATGTCAGGACCCTGAAGCAATGCAACCAGGGCTGCTAACATATTTCTGTAGTATCCCACTATGTGAGCAAATCGTGCTCTTTCGATTGATCCACTCAGCCATGCCCAAGCAACCGTCTGCTGAATCAAATTCATTGCTGTGTGTGGCTCAGTCATGTGAAAATAGTGCCCGAAAAATGATAAAGTTTAAAAATATAATGTGCATTTTAAAAGCTGAGAAACCAAAGAAGAGTTAAAAGAATAGCTTTTTAATAAAATCATTTTTGGTATTTATTTTTTTTCTTAGTTCTTGACCAGACACTTTAGGTCTGACCCAAAACTACCCTTGAGATTAAAAATTCTATTTTTTCAAAGCAGCAGCAAAGGTATTTGAATAAGGAAAAAAATTTGGTGGTATTGGCCATTAATTTCCAACATAAGTAAAGCAAAAAGATGGAGACAGAGACAAGAGAGGTAGAAGAGCTGACTATTTCATTGCAGTAAAAAGGA
Organism: Larus michahellis; assembly: GCF_964199755.1. Classification (NCBI taxonomy): domain Eukaryota; kingdom Metazoa; phylum Chordata; class Aves; order Charadriiformes; family Laridae; genus Larus; species Larus michahellis. Next base: position 5,497,097 of record NC_133904.1, on the reverse strand, counting down.
TGAAGAGATGATGACAGGGCTCAGGTAGAAATTCTCTGCAAAAGTATTTTTGCTCTGGCATATTCCCCAAATTTGCCTGATCCCCTTCCCACGCCCTGCTTCCCAAAGCTCACCCCCATTCAGGCTGCGCTGCTGTGGGCCAGTTTATTGTGTTTAACAGCGGTTATGTTTCAGTAATGCTTTATGTCTCTGGCTTGGAAAAGTCTTTGGATGAAAGTCACAATTTCAATTACTATTTTTTCAGCTTGCCACTTAAAATATGATCAAGCATATGGGTGAGCTACACAAAATTTCTCAGCGACATTTGAAATCAGAGCAAAACCTGATTGTTCCATCTTATTAGCCACGTCTTGTTTGATGTAGCATGTTTTTCTAACCCGGTATCACTTCCATCTGAAGCCGCACCACAGAGAACACAAAGGTTTCAGTATTGAAGTTGAAGGAGCACTGAAGGGCATCTTACAAATGCTACTTTGTCACCTAGCAGGAGTTCTTGGAAATTTTTCAATGTTTTTCTTTTCTTTTGTGAACGGACATAAAGTGCCTCTTTCAAACCCAGCTAGGGTTTCATTCCTGCTTCTGTGATTCTCTGAGGTGCATTAGTTGAGGCTGGCAAACTTTTAGACTCTGGGGAATACAAAGCAAGATAATCAGTGCAAACTCAGTCCTTGCAGAAACTCTGTTTGGGTGGCTGAGTTTCCCGACAGGGACTGGGGTGGGGGAGGAGAACAGTTGCTCTAAAGATGTACAGGAGCGACAAAATCAAAGCAAGAAGAAAAATCCTTCGTTTTTAAAAATCGGCATAAAGAGAGAAAAGGATCCAGAGCCATTCAGAAACTGGTAGGAGCTGAGAAAGACACTTATGCAGGTTTGCTTCCCAGATTTTTCTTCACTCTAAACTTTTATTTATGTGCCTTTTCCTGTGCCACTTTTACCAATGTTTCTCGACAACACATTAACTTCCCTCCCGGTACAATAATCGACTCCAATCTGCTATTATCACGGAAATAGAAGAGGTAAAGTGCCTGTAATAGGATCCAAATCAAATCACTTTCACTTCAGCCGGCTTTTGCTGTGAAGCCGAAGATTCCCCAGGGAGATTCAATACAGAGAAACACCTGCAGACACAGGCTGAGGCCCGGAGATTATATAGAACACGACAGGCCGAGCTTTGCACTAGCATTTCCTTAGTTACAAGATGGTCACATTGGCAGTAATAACCAGAGGCAGGACCTGATAAAGTTGTGACTCATTGGCAAAGCCAGGATCTGACTTTTCAGCTGATTTGACCCATCCTGAAGCAACACATCAGTTGACAATTTACTGCAGAAACAGCTATAGTTAATTTTTTTTTTCCTCCCCCCGAAGCACTTGCCTTAGTCTTGAATGGTTTTGCATGAATCCCTGGTTGTGTTTAAGCGGAGTCCAGCCTGAAGAGAAAAAATATATCATTCTCCCCCAGCGGCTAGGAAAGGCCAGACTAAATTGAATTTAATAAGTTTCAGGTTTAGGGGAAAATAAACCAAGAATCTTTCCTGTGGCATAGGAGACAACTTCAACAAGGGTTGAAGTTAGGATCAAAATACACGGCTGCAACCAGCTCGTGGTGTAGGTTAGAGCTTTGATGCCTTGTTCCCCGTGAATATTAGTTCATTAATTCAAATGCTTTTTCCCCCACACTTACAGTTTTATGTAAGTACTTTTTAGAAATGCTGAGAAGCTCTATGCCAGTTACATGTTAGTATTTTATTTTGTATTTACTTCAGGAAAACAATAATATCATCTTAGCAGGATGAAAGCCAATATAAGTCCTCGCTGTATTTGTCGCCTAAGATTTGGCAGGCTTGGCCTTGGTGGAGAAATAACAGTAGTGGGAAAAACAAAGAAAAGCAATTATTCCTGAATTTTAAAAACTTGTGGGGAAATTTTCATGGCTCAGAGTTCAGTGAGGAGTTCCGCTCCCATTTTCACTTTGAACTGTCTCCTAGTAAGTATCCCAACACCTACACTGCTGCTCCAAATATTATTGAGTACCTGACAGTATATGAAGTTCCTCACAGGGTAGATAAGTGGCTTTGGTGAATACATGCACGCCTGACATATGCATAAAACACAGCAGCCGCTCTTGGTAGTCTTAGCTTCCACCCCAATATAATCATTAGTACACAGATAAGAAAATTTTTAAAAATTAAATTTAAATAGATTGGTATAAAACTCAAAAGCAACAGACCAAGGCAAAAAGCTGCACAAAACCTGAGGAGCTGTGGGAGGAGTGCGTTCAGGGAAGTTGAAATAATAGTACATGTAAGTGTTTTCTGCGGCTGGCTTGTTCTGAAGTGTTACATGGTCTTCTGTCACGTTCTCATCTCTGCAGCGCCTGGGCACCTCTGTGTATTAGGTAAAGAGGGTGAGAGAAAGCATAAAGAGTTTGCTGTTAGACTTCTTTTTCTTCTTGAAGAGAAATTGTTTTTCACTAAATGTATGTTTGGTAAGGTTTAGTTAAAGTATTTGCTATAAGGCCATTATTTTTCATGGAGCAGCAAATGAAAATAACCAACTGTCTAGTTCCTCTCCTGGACGCTTTACTCACAAGCTTTTATTATAATAAGAAAACTTTTTTTGTTGTTTTAGAAAAACCTTCTGAAAGAAAGGAGATAGGTTTGGAAATGTGTTTTGACTCCACATTCCTGTACATTACAGTTGCATTAATGTAAAGTATAAAAAAACATATGTTCAACACTAACATGGTATCAAAACTCCTGCTGTGAAAGATACGGAAGTCACATTGTCTGGTCAACTCAAATGCACATTCTTAATTGCTAAATATGAGCCAGAATCGCAAGTCCAAACATTCGTTCACCGAAAACCAAACCCTAATTTTACAGCACAATTGCAGCTGCAATTCTAAGGGAGTTTGGAAAGCTCTAATGGAAAGGAGCAAAGTATTTAAATTATGGCCCTCAGAATTTGAGATGATAGTTTGTAAGTCCAAAACTGAAAATATGGTGCTCAAGTACAGTGAGAATATGACAAACAGGATTGTCCAGCCTCTTTGATTAGATCTGGGACTGCGTAGGGCAGAAAAGCAAAAAAAAAAGGAAAGACTGAGTGGGTAAGTATCTGTTTGAGGATGGAGTATTAAATAGTGGAAGATTTTTATTCTAAATAATTGCTTTTTCGGTTCTCTGTGCAAACCAAAGCTTTATATGCAGGAGAGCAGAGGCAAGGAGAAGTCGGGGAGGAAGGGAGGAATTAGGTCACTCTGTCAAAACATCTTTAGCTTTGCCTGATGAAGAAAAACTTATAACCATTACAAAAATAATCATACTTTTTTATAAAACTCTGTGTTGTATGGCCCGAAATTAAACATTTCCTTTAATTGGTAGGGCTTCTTTGTATCTTAAAAAAAAAAAAAAAAATTCAGGTAAAATGTAAATGAAATCTCAATATGAAATTAAAAATTTATGTGACAGGCCTGTGTTCTCCATCTCACTTTTAGACTGAAAGCATCTGACTAATTCAGTGGGATTTTGCGAGTGTTTTGGTCAATCCAAACATGGTTTCTTTGGCATAAAAAAATTATTCTCCCCGACTTCATCAGCTTCTTATAGTCACTTTTTTGAGAGGGGACCTTTGGCTTGCGACTATGTTGTGTCATTTACAGTCTAATATTTCATATATCTGAAAGCACTAAGCACGGACCGCGTCCTGCAGACAGACACTCCTCGAAATGCTGTGGGTATTACGCTCCATCTGTGGGAGCACTTGCAAGAGCACTTTGGTACAGCACAGTGTTAAAATACAGCTTCCCCCCCAGTCTCACTCTGCCGACCAAGAAAAAGCAATAGTACTGGCTGGAAAAACAAGATATTTTTAGTACTTAGTGTATGTTTTTTAAAAAGCAGCAGGAGCAATGATGGTATTACTTTTGGTCTTTTTTTAGGGGTTTAGAGGCTAAAGCCTCTAGGATTTGAAACTGTGATCTCTGACATTGCCTTCAAGAAATGCAGAGGCCTCTTTCTCCTGTGTTTCCAGGTGTAGCTGTGTCTCAGGTGTTAGTTCATCAGCTTCATTTATAGGAAGCTTCAGGGTTGAGTGTGAGGAGAATGAAAATGCCTCTTGCAGCTTGACAAAAAGTTACTCTGCCTTTTTCTTGGACATTTCATTCAGTATCGCACTGAGCACTTTGCTTAAACACAGAGAGGAGAAAATGATTTTTCTATACTTATATGTCCAGACAGTGGATTCCAAAAAGCCCTAATTCACCTGATATAGTAATAAGAAAACTACATTTTCTTATACTGTACCTTTCATCCTAAATGATATTTTTGAAATTCTTGTTGAAACTTCTTTTTGGACAAACAGCCGATTCTTCTCACATTGCATTACCCAACACAGCATTTATATTATTAGAAAATTAAACCAGCGACTGAGAGATTTTGACTAATTAGGTTTCTTGGATAATAAGAGCTTTTTAATAAGGTACATATCACTTACAATATTGCTAATGAAATGTGAAAGCGATTCAGTACTGTGTAAGATAATGGCTAACTTGTTTTAATTGTTAACATTTTTTCTTGCCTGCAATGACACAGTCATTATTTCGCAGTCACCACTTATCGTGAAATCCAAGAGGATTAATGGTTTCACTTATACTGGCGAAAATGTTTAAGCTGTCCCGATTATCAGTGCAGTTGGAAAGAATAATGGTTATTTGTCATTGCGTTTAGCCATAGAATGAATTGTCCTCCAGCCAAGAGAATCATTAACCCTTTGAGCAACAGTAATAGAGTTTTACAATTAAAAACCAGGAAGCTAAGATTTATGGCTGGATATTTTTTTTCTGTAGGTAGTTTATTAGCTTATGAGTCCCACTAAAACTAAATATATTTCTCCTGCAAAATAAACCACACAATATATCTTATTCTTCTGTATAGCACTTCTGCTAGCTGGAATTAGATTGCACTGAAACATTCTTTTGGTGAACGAACAAATCTGCCAACTAGCCAAAAAAAGTAAAAAGATTGAACATGCATTCTGGAGGGGGAAAAAAAACATTCCCATTGCTTTTTTGTTACTAGCTTGCTATATATGTTTAAGTACTGAATTTAAAGGAGACTTTTGTCTGTAAATCCCTATAATTCAAAACCATTTACTATGTATAAACAACTTAAAAGCCCAACATTGCTTAGCAAAGTAATTAATATTGTTAATTTGGTTCATCTGGGAAGAGTTTAAAATTGCGTTGTCGGTGAATGAGAATTCTTAAAATTCTGTACATGACACTGAACTAGCTGTGATTTCAATGCCAAAACTATAAAAGGCATCATAAAACAAACAACTGAGTGTTTAAAGTTTTGGGTATAAAAGGGTAATATAAAAAAAAATGAGGGAAATAAAACCATTACTTGGGAAGTCATTTTAAATCAGGGAAAAATACGTACTAAGTGTGGCTGTTAAAGTCTGCTGGTTTGGAACACTGTTGTTCCTTGTTTGTGAGTTTCTATCGGCTGGGTGTAACATCGGGGGGAGCGTTGTGTGCCGTCTCTGCTTAGAGCCCGCAGCAGTATTTTGGAGTTGCTTCTGCTCGGGACCAATGGTGATTTCCAGCAGCACAGAATCTAGCTTCTAGCATGGAGCTGAGGATAAGGAACGAGAGATGTTTGTGAAATATTCCTCCCTGCAGCAATGCTGGAAGGAGCAAAAGCCCTCTTGCTCTTCATCATTTAGTGTGAGTGGAAGATGGTCAGTGTTTAACTGGAAATGTTCAGCTTCTTACAAGATTAGGTCCTATTACTGTTTTTCCACCAAAGAAATACATTAAAGTGAGTCTCACACAATAAAAATAAATTTTAAAAAGCACAGAGCGTTTGTGCTCCTCAGCAGGTCATTCTCAGGCTCAGCTGTCAACGTGGTTGAGAAGGCAACCATTAAGGAAAATTTACTTGTAGAAGACACAGGTTTGCTGCATTATCTTGCTGCAGAGAAAGATAAAATACAAACTATCCCGTCTTTGCCTGGTACTAATGTGTAGCTCAGGGCCTGATCCTCAGCCAATGGAAGGTGCTGGGGGTCTCCATCGGCTGGAAGGGGTTTTGGTCAGGCTCGCAGCCCGTGGCAGCGCAGTGGCCTTACCAACCCCAGCACCTGGATAGGATGTACAAGTGTCACTTGCTTTTCTGGGAAGGAATCCTCTCAAAGATTTTTATGGACTCCTTTTCTAAGAGGGAAAGGGCAGCTACTCCCTTCAGCTGTAATAATAAATATAAGATGGACTTGACTATGAAAAGAAAACTTGCTCACCACTAGAGAGGCCACATTAATGAAGGCAGCCGTGAGCATCTGGGGAAGCACAACTCCACATAGGTAGATGAGGCATGAATAGAAGTTATATTATTCCACAACTATTTAAAAAAAATAAATGTTTCTTCAGGTGCTTCTTGAGCCTGTATCATGATGATCAGTGCATATGAGCTCGAAGCATGATCATTATCATTATTATGTGTGATCTATCGACAAAAGCCAGGGTTTCTATGAGACGGTAAACAACAGTTTCTGCAGAAGCCCCCTGAGGTATGCTGGAACTGCGCACCCCAGCAGTTTTAGGTGGGAGAGGTCAGAAGAAACAGCTGCCACCAGACAAAAAGACATAGCAAATACAAGCAAAAAAAAAAAAAAAAAAAAGAAAAAAAACCCCCACCTCCACAGCCCCCCCATTCACCCTGAAAGAAACACACGCAAACCCACACATATATGAATTCCCACCGCTCCATAAATCTATTGCAACATTTATAGATGCAGGAATGTAGAGCTGTAGATGTGGACGGTGGAATTTAGCTCTAGTTTGGAATTTATGATTGACGTTTTGGAGAAACCACTATTAACTATCCCTATGGCTTTAATGAAAATTGGCAACGTGATCGCAGGCTTTGTTCCCTTCGGTTTTCTTTTGCAGCAGTGCCTGTGCATATGGTATATGTAAGTCCCTCCCCCACCCCAAAAACGTTGATAATGGCGGCTATTTTGGGGAAGACAATTACGGATGAAAAGGACTGAATGGATTTTCCCTTCTCACTGGATAGGGGTTCAAATGCTTTTCAAAAAGCATGAAGCAAAAATGCTGCTGCACCTCTTTGGCTTGTCGGCTGCATTTGTTGTACTTTGGCTCCAGCTGAAATGTAGCACTCGCAGGGGCTAACTTGGAATGTCAACTCCGTCCCTGCCTTTTACATTTTAATTACAAATGAAGTAGCCTACAAAAAAATATAGTGTACAACTTGTGAATGGACCATTTATTAAATGTTAGCAGGAGTTCAGAGGCTTAAGATGCAAGAGGTGGGCAGGAGCTAACATCCAGCAGTGAAGCTGTTAGAGAAAAAAAATTTGAATCTCCAAAATCGGGAGGGAAGCTTAATTAATTTCAAAAGAGTCTCACCATTGGATCTGCTGGGAATACAGTTAAAAAGGGACAGACATATTTGATCGCAATATTTTGTTCCTAGTACAGGGAAGTTGGTGCCTCTGATCCTTCTGTCCATGTGAACAAACGCTTGACATGAAAAACTTCTGGGTTCACTGAGGTTAATGGTAAAACTCTGACCAAGTCCTTGGGCCTGGTTCTTAAACAGCGCTGATTATTTCTGTAATCATTCAGGGACCCTCTTCAAATGTTCCCCCGTCCCCAGGTACACATTCTCGTGTTGTAGGCATGCTTTGGGAGGGGCAGGTTCTCCTGGCTGGGAATTCCTTGCAGTTTTTAGCAATTCCTATCAAAAATTAAGAGTCCCGTGGATTTTTTATTTTTAACTTTTAGTTCAAATAGTGTTTAAGCGTTGGACACAAAGGAGGCAGAAAAACCTCGAAAGAGAAACTGGCTGGAGTAAGTAACCTGCTCTGAGCTGAGTAAAACCCAGGGGGAAAACAAAGTATGCAAGAGTGAAGCATTGATTAAATTTAATTTTTTTATATAGAAATATTTTGAACCAGAACCGTGGAAAGACCTTTTCTCTATTATAGCAAAATATGTTGTTGTATATAAAAATTGTTTGTGCCATTTTCAAAAGAATTTTTTTCCCCTTATTTGGCTACTCTGTGGTAGGAAGGTGGCCCTAAGTCAGAGGTTATAGATATCCTGAAGGGATGTCAGTGCTATTTTGCCTCCTATAATTTCACTTTGTTAAAAGAAACAGGGCTTAGACCATCCAAAAAACCAAAATATTGCAAAACGGACAATGAAATGTCTGAGACTGCGACAGCAGCAAGTGGTGTCTAATTCTGTGGGTTTGGGAGGGTTTGTTTTGTTGCTTTTTTTCCCCCCTTTTTCTTTCTTTTTTTTTTTTTTTGCTTGGCTTCTTTATTTCTTTAAAATTTTAACCTCTCTTACTGTGCCAGCTGGAAACCGATATTCTGATTTTATTCCCAGTATTTAATAGCCTCGATTTCATAGTCTTTCTCCCCCTCTTCCAAAAGGCTAAAATTTTAATTGACACATTCCTGGAAATGTATTAGGTCAATTTAGAGTAAAGTATGTCATTTACGCAGTGTGTGGAGTCTTAGTTTTCGTGTAAAATACTGTTCTTAATTGATTATCATGTACATGAATTTTCTGCATCATTTACACTTACAAATGTGCATTGCCCAAAAAGCTAATAAATCTCAGAGGTTTGAATATTAACAACATTTTCTCCCCCTTGTGTTATTAGCAGAGAAATCAGCACTAGAGACTGGCAAACTGTTGCTCACATGAGTACCCTTTCCAAACACAAGGAGTCCTTTGTCGCATAAATGGTTCAATTGGAGAAAATGACTATATATGATCAATGTCAATAGCGTAACTCGTGAGAAGGAGAGCTGCTCGTGTGCATGCAGGCTTCGAGGTCCAGGTCAGTGTTCTGCTCTTTAGTATGCTCCTGAGAAGAGAGAGAAAAATCCCTGCGTGTGCAGTGGGATGGAGGAATTGCCCAAACCGTCAAAATCTTCCCACCGTGGGATAAGGGTACAGTGCACAAACAGAAGAGCAGCGGACTGTCCAAAAGGCACAGTGCTGCCCAAAAAATGGTTGCTGTATGCTCTTGCTGGCTTAGCAGTGCTTAGGTTAAGGGTTCCCAGTCCTAAATCAGCTCAAATCTTTACTGCCACGTGAACTGAGGCATGGCGATGCTCATGGCTGCGGAGTTGTACCAACACCGCTGCTCGGGTTTTAGCCAGGGCAGGCAGCTTTGGGGCTTTCCAACACTATTCCTGGTCTGTCCGTCTTTCAGTGAGTAAAGCCGTGAGCTACAGAAACTACCCGGAGCGATTGAACCCTACACGTCCATTTGTATTGTCTGCCTTTGTGAACGTCTGTCTTCGGAGAGCACTGTTTTCCCTTGTCTTCTTGACGCATTATGCAGATCTTGGCCAAGCATCCCTACATCCTCAAAGTTACATTTTTTTCTAAATAAAAGAGAGGAAAGTGTTTCAGGTGACTAAAGTTTCTCAAATAATTTCAAATAGAAAAAAAATTATCAAAATGAAGTGATTTTATATATATATCTCATGCACATATCTCTGTGCATATACAGATATATAATAAAAAGTTAAGTTTTTTAAAAAATGTTCAAGTTTTGTTTAAATACAGGTATATATATATAAAAAAATAAGTATTTCTCTACTCCTCTACTACACTAAGTAAATGTAAATAGACACATATAGATACGTGTGCGTATATATTTTTTTAATAATTTATTTTGGCTAAGTTTGGTAGAATTTTTTTGAGGGAAACCCTAAACAATTGCTAGTCTTGCTCTTGTTTTAGAATGTAATATTATTTATATAATTTAGATAGATCCCTGAAAATCAATTATCCATACTGGGGTTCTGCTCAGTTGACATTGCTAGTGCGGAATGATGGATACAGCTTCAAAAAGCTGGCTGCTCAGGGAAGGTCTAGTTAGGAGCATCTTCAGGCTTGCACCCTGGTGATATAACATGACATTTCAACTTGTCCGTTATCCCTAGAAAATCCTGCATTGTATGGTGGAATGAGACAACTTTGCACTCTCACGACAGTACGGGATAGCTCCCATTATTTCCCTCTTCTTGTCAGAATTCCATATTAGTCTCCAAACTCTCCTTTGTTGCAAGACGTTCTCCAAAATAAAAAGAGGAAAGTATGGGAGCAAAGGGACTCTGCAGAATGAATGGAAAGAGGAAAATATCGGGGGCTCAGAGAAGTCAGAGATCGTGTGATGTAGAGGTAATCCCTTGTGGATTCTGTTACGATTTTGCTGGGAATAGCAGGAGTATCTTTTAAGATCAAGTCCTTGTTGGTCACGTTCCAACCCTGACCAGCTCCTCCACATGCTGTGGTCTGCATTTCATGCAGTATTTGATCACGCTGTCTACGTGTCCGAAAATGCTGGGCTTTGCCTTACTGCTTGATGCTGCTGGACTCAGTGGTTGTGTTGTATACAAATCTGCTGTGTTTTGCTCTGTGAATAGCTGCATTTTGTCGGTGGGAATACTGATTTCTTTTGCATATACCTGCTTATATTGCTCAATTGCCTTCCTCTTCTTTTTTTAATTAGGCAGTGTAGGAGTGTAATTTACTGTAATTTTTTCACTGGACTGAATTGCTGAAAAATATTTATACTTAAAAGCATGTAAAACAAAGGGAAACAAGATGTATATCTTAGTTTTTCACTTAAGGCACGCAGAGAAATGGTGATGTTGCTTCGCCTGTGTGTTTGACCATCAGTCAGAAAACTCTAAGTAACCCTAATGGAAACCGAGGATTAGACATGTTTATTGAGGGAGTAGAATTATGCCCCTTAGAAAGGATGCTTGCTTAGGATCACTGCGGTATGAATCACTGGGACTGTGGCCAAAGGTGGGAAAGAACACGGCTGACATTCGCAACCCTCCCAGCTATCAGTAAGTACAGCCAAAATAATTACCCCAAGGCATCTGGATAACCCAGCCTAATTAGCAGTGCCTGAAAACGAGTGGGTTGCATGTTTATACCTGAAGAAATCAAATTACCCTCATACATTTCACCAGGGGCTCTTCCAATTCATTGCTCTGTTGATGAAAGAGGTAGCTATTTACCATAAAGTCACAACCCCGCAGCCTGTGGCTATTCGCCACGTTGAAGAGTGTTACTGCCCTGCAGGGAAATTATTCCTTTTACTGGAGTTGAAGGCAATATTCTTCGCACTGATGAGCTCTAATACTTTTATGGTAGGTGGCATGGACTGTAGAATATACACAAACATAGTAATATGCACTTAATTAGATTACTTGTTAATATCGTTCATTCATTTAATTTGGTCAAAACTGCTGCAGCCAAATGTTCACCCTGAGCTGCAGATCGCAGTTCCCAGATCCGAGACAAAGATTTAGGGATATTTTTAACATCCTTACGGCTAACAAGAATATCCATAATTAAAATGTTTTGAAGGGAAGGTAAAGCTTCACATTTCAGCCGACATAGTAAAAAGTAAAATCAGATCTTTGAGGTGGTAAGGTTACCCCAAAACATCATAATTTCTTGCATCTTCTTTTGAAACATCTCAAACTGACTATTTGAAGAGATCATACAGTATCTCTAGCAACTGTGGACCAGACCAAGTCTGACAAATTCTTAATTCGTTACCATAGCGCAACTTCTGTTATGATCAAATGTGAAAACTTTCAGAAGCACTACTGCACAATCCAAATATCAGTGTTAGAAAGTTGCCATATAAAAACAATGACCAAAAAAAGACCCAGATCTAAATTGTACGTGAAACATAGGAAAAGATCTAGGCAGAACACAAATACATTTAAGAATGGCTTTATTTATTACTTACTGATTATTATAAGTACTGTCGTGTAGTTTTGTGGATAACAAATCAAGTGATTGCAACAGTTACAGTGCTGAGAGTGGATTTACGTTCAAATTAAAGGAAGACTCAGTGATATACAAATCTACTTTTGTCAGTATTATATAGTTTACCCAGAACAAACATGCCAGGTCTTCCCCCCCCCATCCTGGAATTCAATCCTGAGAGATATATGCACGGCAAGCCGGCTTACACAGAGAGGTTCTACCTTGGGCAGTCTGTACTGGTGTTTAAAACCAGAAATTCTCAGGGTTGCAGAAAGGTCTGAGAGTCACAAAAGCTCGTCATTCCGTGTTTTGAATTGGACTTTAAATGCAGATTTGTTCCGCGTACTTATGATGAGTGAGAGAATTAAAAAGGAGATGGGGCTTGTAAAATGGTGCCTGGGTATATTGAGCAAGCTCTTCACCTCCAGAAGGCAAGGTTCAGATTGGAGTTTAGTGGCCTCAGGCTAGTCACTAGTGGGCAGTTGCCCACATTGCTAAGCATAACACAATTTAGCAGAAATCAGAACAATTGACAGTTTCTTCTCAAGAGATGCTGTAGACTCATTACTGGAATTGAAGGGGTGTTGGAGGTCAGAGCTGAAGTGCATTGGCAGATCTGTGTGGAGGAAGTTTGCGGAGCTCTGTGTGGTAGGCCAGATGGTGCTATTAGTGTCTAACTTTCATGAGTACTAAAATTCACCAAATATCCCTCCTGCCCCAAAACAAACAAACACGCGCACTCACAGACGCGCACAAGTAGTCCCACACAGTTTAGAGCAGTCAGTGTCCCTGGCATCCTTACCAACTTTCCTACTCATTTAACACCACCACAGATTAGAGGACACAGTAATGCAACACTCCGGGCTATTTGCTGAATGTAACTCATCATGATTGACACTCTTGCCCGCATCCCGACTTTGAACTACATCTTGTATATTATTGTTTTTTGTTATTGTCCTTTAAAATGCTTTGAGATATAGCATATGGCAAGTGCCAATGCACCACGGCGCAATGTAATTTAGTCAAATATCAGAAGCATAGACAGTGCAAATGGAAAGGAGAGAAAATATCTGATCCAAGTGCCTACTGGTGTAATTGACTCAGTCGAGCCAGCCTGTGTCATTAGTCCTATAAACAGTTGCATTTACAACAATAAAACTGAAAAGCATGGAAATTAAAAGCTGTTAGAATTTCCTCTTGTGTGCATTTATCTGCACGAATGCTGTATACTCCCTGCACAATTTTGTAATCTGTTTGGTAAAGTGGCATTACAGTAACCTGTGTCAGCCCTGTACTGTATATCAAACAATATCACACTCCAAAGGAGGATTAATCAAAGTAACGGATGCGCTGGGTTAGTACACCATGTCTGCTGTCAATTACACACGCAGGAAGCTCACAAATTTAAGCTGCTGAACAGAATAAAATCAAGGGTCCCTTTTGCTTCCTATCGTTGAGTAATAAAAAAACCCCCGACCAACCAACCTGTAAATTTTGCAAAGGGTTTCTGGGCAGGTGAAACGACTCCAGACCCAGGCGATGAGGTGGCGACTGTTTGTGTTTGGCCGTGTCGGTGCTGAGTGCCAAAGGCAGTTGACAGACAAGTGTACCCCAACAATGTTTCACTTATTAAAGAAGCCTTGTCAAACAAGCTGAAAGCCCTGCATATAAGTGACCTTTCTGTTCACCTCCCATTACAATGAAGATTTGAGCATTCCTTGCGAGCCTTCCAGTGTCGACATTAAAGAATCAGAGTGTCTTTCCACCTCTGCTGATGTGCCACTAGACCACTTAACAGAAAATTGAGAGAGTATATTACGGGGTGAAAGAGCAGAGTTCGGAGGTCACTATCATTCTCATTAAGAGATGTTTCTATGCAGTGCCCATAGGTGGATAAATCAATACTTTCTGTCTGAAAATGATCACGCTTGGTAAAGAGTGCTTTAATTGGGCTGTTACTGTTTATGGAGAGTGAGTATTTATGGGGTTTCATGACAATAAACAGCAGAGCGGATGATGGCTTCCAT